>NC_053159.1:187042599-187643266 GCF_016835505.1 Polypterus senegalus
TGGAGTCAGGCAGTGTGATGGCTGCCAGTGGCACTGGGACACTCGTGTTTATTGATGAGGTGACACAGGACAGAAGCAGCCGAATGAATTCTGAGGTGTTCAGAGACGTACTGTCTGCTCAAATCCAGCTAAACGCAGTCAAATTGATTGGCCGGTGGCCGTTTCATGATACAGATGGACAATGACCCAAAACATACAGCCAAAGCAACCCAGGAGTTTATGAAAGCAAAGAAGTGGACAATCCTTGAATGGCCAAGTCAGTCACCTGATCTTAACCCAACTGAGCGTGAATTTCACTTGTTGAAGACTAAACTTCAGACAGAAAGGCCGACAAACAAACAGCAACTGAAAGTAAAGGCCTGGCAGAGCATTAAAAAGGAGGAAACCCAGCGTCTGGTGATGTCCAGGAGTTCAAGACTTCAGGCTGGCATTGCCAGCAAAGGGTTTTCAACCAAGTATTAGAAATGAACATTTGATTTCCAGTTATTTAATTTGTCCAATTACTTTCGAGCCCCTGAAATGAAGGGGTTGTGTTCAAAAAATACTTTAGTTGCCTCACATTTTTATGCCATCGTTTTGTTCACCCACTGAACCATTAAAGCTAAAAGTCTGCACTTCAACTGCATCTGAGTTGTGTCATTTAAAATTCACTGTGGTGATGTACAGAACAAAATTAGAAAAAAGTCATCTCTGTCCAAATATTTATCGACCTAACTGTAGCGGGTTGTATAATGGATGGATGGAATACTTTCTTTCTTTCTTTCTTTCTCCCTAAGGCATTACCCTCCTCCACTCAAGCATTGCTCCACTACCTCCCAGCTCCGACTCGCCTGGATAAGGGAGTGCGGTCCCTTTGATTAAAGACCTGGGAGTACTTCCGGTGCCACGCCAATTGGCTGATGGAAGCACTTCCAGGTGTGACAGGCGCTTGGCATCCTTACCCAGCCGGGACGCCCCTGCACACTATATTCAGGTGGAGCAGCCATCGACATTGCAATACCACCCCTTGAACGCTAGTTGGCCGCCTCCCTGGGGTGGAACAGTGCCTCGGGTTCACGCAAGGCATCCTGGGAATTGGAGTTCAGTGCAGCCCTGTTGGGGTCCAGCAGGTACCACCAGGGGACGCTGTATTTGAGACTCCTGAGCCTGTGTGGGCAAACAATTCGTCACACCCAGAAGTGCAGCCGGAAATCAGGGATGAAGCACCTGGTGAACTATAAAGGGAGCCAGCGACCACCACTCAGGGGCCAGGTGGAGTCAAGTGGAGGAGGACATGGTTGCTGGGAAGGAGAGGTGGTGCCAAAGAAGAGCAAATATTTGTGTTTATTGTGTGCTTGGGACTGTGTTGTGTCTGTGGGTACGGGGAAGGCGTAGCCCACAGATGAAGAAAAATAAAAGCTTGTTTAATTTTACACGTGCCTCCTGTGTCTAATCTGTGTCGGGTCGGGCGCTATATAGCACTTATCTTACACAGGTCACATGGAAGTCCATTATGATAGAGAGCTTGTCTCCCTGCAGCGCCTTCTCATGGCACCCAGTGACCCAGCTTCCCACTGGGTGTTAATATCTGGAATTGCTGCCATCTAGCATGCTGAAGGAATAAAAACTCCCCAGCAATATCTCTTCTGCCTTTAACAGGGACTGTCCGTCCATCTCTTCCTTCCGGGTCTGCTTCCTGGTTCCTTCTCGGCTGGAATGCCCGTCCAGCCCATGTGACATCTACACATGCTTGAAACAACCAGCATAAAAAGTCATTCGCACCCCACTTCTTTCCAATGGATCACTGTGTTTTTATTGTAAAGCATACACAATTAATATGGCTATTGGATAAAACACACGCAAATGGTAAGGTTATTCATTCGACAAGCATCCCCCCTCTTGTTCTCTCTCATTGCCCCCAATGCAGCCCCCAATACTGCCAGACGTGCTCTTACCACACTGTCAAGACTAACTGCTGTTGTACTTAAATTCACCCTCTTTCTTTTTTAACCCCAAACAACAACCCCATTTATTTCTATAGCAGATTTTCATACAAATAATGTAGCTCAAAGTGCTTTACATGATGAAGAAAAAGACAAAATAAATAAGAATTATGTTAGGAAATTAAGGCGCTTTCTAAATAAACAGGATTCGGAGAAATTCATTCATGCATTTATCTCTAGTAGGATTGACGACTGCAATGTGGTGTTCACTGGATGTTCAAACTGTTCTTTATTCAGCCTCCAGTTAATCCAAAATGCTGCTGCAAGAATTATTACAAGAACTAAAAAATACGAACACATAACTCCAGTTCTTAAATCCTTACACTGGCTCCCAGTTAAGTTTAGGGCAGATTTCAAAATCCTCCTTTTAACATATAAAGCATTAAATGGCCGAGGTCCGGCTTACTTGTCTGAAGTTATCATGACTTACAAACCTGAGCGCACATTAAGATCTCAAGATGCCGGTCTGCTTATGATCTCAAGGATTAATAAAATAACAGTGGGAGGTCAAGCTTTTAGTTACAGGACCCCCCTAAACTGTGGAGTGGTCTGCCTGCTACTATAAGAGATGCCCCTTCGGTCTCACCTTTCAAATTCCAGCTGAAGACTCACTAGTTCAGTTTAGCACACCCTGACTAGAGCTGCTGATTAACTGTACATACTGTATCTCTGTTGGTAGTCACTGACACTAAAACATAAGTAACATGATAGTTAGAATTTGTTACTAACCCTCACCTATTCTGTTTCTGTTCTTGGTACTCAAATGTGGCACTTGGTGCCACGGCCCACCTGCCAAGTTGTTTGCCTGCCTAAGGTAAAGTCATCTGTGATGGAGGATCACAGGAATCATGGGAAAGAGGGGTCCTTTCATCGGAGCAACGTTTCAGCCGTGGCATGGCCAAATGGGGAGGCAGCTAGATGGATGAGGTCTCCAGGACTCTAAAAATATCCAAATCTTATTATGTGATGTCATCTACTGTTAAATTCTGCTCCGTACTTCTAAAATTTGTATTATTATTCTGTATTAAGGATTTGTTCTGTTCTGTGTATTGTATTGTATTGACCCCCTACTTTTGACACCTACTGCACGCCCAACCTACCTGGAAGGGGGTCTCTCTTTGAACTGCCTTTCCCGAGGTTTCTTCCATTTTTCCCTACAAGGTTTTTATTGGGAGTTTTTCCTGGTCTTCTCAGAGAGTCAAGGCTGGGGGGCTGTCAAAAGGCAGGGTCTGTTAAAGCCCATTGCGGCACTTCCTGTGTGATTTTGGGCTATACAAAAATAAACTGTATTGTATTGTATTGTAATTAAAATTAGGGAACACTAATTCACATGGAATAAAAGTAAGGTCCGATGGTCAGGGAGGACAGAAAAAACAAAAAAACACTCCAGACTGCTGGAGAAAAAAAATAAAATCTGCAGGGGCACCGAGGCCACGAGACCACCCAGCCCCCTCTAGGCATTCTACCTAAGATAAATGACCTCAATCAGTCCTCATGGTATTCAGGGTTCACATGGAAGAACTTGATGGGGATGGTCACGGTGCTTTGATCAGGTGGTGGGGGCACAGATCACTACCACAGAAAACCAGAAAAAGAACAGAAGAGAGAGTAGGGGTTAGTACGGATTTTGCAGCCACCATGAACAGTAATGAAAATAATTAATTGAATATACAGAGCATCAGGATTAAACTAAAATGAAGCTCTGAGGAGGCCATGTTAAAGTGATGTGTTTTTATCAGTTTGTTAAAGTGCTCCACCGTATCAGCCTGGTGAATTCCTATCATTCGGCTATTCCAGATTTGAGGTGCATAACAGCAGAAGGAGCCTCACCACTTCTTTTAAGTTTAGCTCTTGGAATTCTAAGCAGACCCTCATTTGAAGATCTAAGGTTATGATTTGGAGTGTAAGGTGTCAGACACTCTGAAATATAAGATGGAGCAGATTATTGAAGGCTTTGTAAACCATAAGCAGGATTTTAAAGTCAATTCTAAATGGCACAGGTAACCAGTGTAGTGACGCTAGGACTGGGGTGATGTGCTCAGATTTTCTTGTCCTAGTTAAGATTCTGGCAGCTCCATTCTACACTCGATTGATGTCTTTTTTTGGGTGGTCCTGACAGGAGTGCATTACAGTAATCTAGTCGACTGAAAACAAAAGTGTGAACTCATTTCTCAGCATCTTGCGAAGTTATAAGGGATCTAACTTTTGTTATATTTCTTACATGAAAAAATGCTGTCCTAGTAATCTGATTAAAATGTGATTTAAAATTCAGGTCACAGTCAACAGTTACCCCTAAATTCTTTGCCTCCGTTTTTTACTTTTATTCCTAATGCATCAAGTTTATTTCTAATAACCTCATTATATCCATTATTGCCAATCACTAAAATTTCTGTTTTCTCTCTATTTAGTTTGAGAAAATGACTACTCTTCCATTCGGTAACACAAGTGAGACATTGTGTCAGTGAATCAATTCTACAGAGTACCTGAACTGGCACGGAAAAAATGTTACACAATTATTTGTTCGTTTGTTTATGTCCAAAACAGAAGCAAAGTAAATTGGATGTTTGAAAGTAATATTAAAGCAGATTGGATACTAGGTTACCAGATAGCTCTCTGTCTTAGTATGTTGATTGGTATCTGATTCAATGTGGCCAAGTAAGAAGAAGAAACTGGCCACATGGTCTATCCACACATCAAGGCACTACATTACCTGACATTCTGTGAGCCTTCTTAATGGCTTCTGAACACTGACTGGAAGTCGATAGCTTAGAGTCCACTATGACTCCTAAATCCTTCTCATAAGGTGGACTTTTGATGTTCAGACACCCCATTGTGTATTCAAATAGCTGCCCCTGTGATCCAGACAAGATGAGTGGTAGAAGATGGATGGCTGGCTGAATGGATGAATACAAAATATTGATCATAATAGAGATTTTCATGTTTGTTTCTCTGCATTAGAGCCCCCGATCCTCTTTTCATGTGCAGCTTTTCACTGGATCCACCCAACACTATCTGTTAATTAGCAATGATAACTGGCCTGTCGTCACATGATGGGAGGGGCTTATGGTCTGTCAGGGTCTGCGTTAGGCTCCACCCTCCTTTAGTGTGTAGTTGGCTCCTCCTATCTGTAATGAGACAAGAGCATGAATTGCAGTCACAGTCACAATTTGATGTGTTGTTTGGTCAAGTCTGTCACCTTTCCCATCAGGCCCTATTTGCATGAAGATCTGATGTGTGCCTGTTCAAGCTTCAATAAGGGTGCACTTACTTTTTCACAAGACTGTATCAGCTCAAAACATAACAAAATCAAAGCATATTTATAATTTGAGAATTTATTGAATATTTCAAAACGAAAAAAAAAATCGGTAGTGGTCTCCCCTCGACTTTCTCGTATACTCACATATGGGGATGGATATTTGAGGAGTAAACCTAAAGACAAGGATTATATTTTTATATTATGTACAGTAAAGAACCATCAACAATAAATCAAATCAAATTAACAATATATTAAACAATTATTATAAAAGTAAAGTTGAATAAATGAGACTCTTCAGCTGTATGAATACAAAAGTAGCACTTCCGGTTAGCGGAAAGAGCCCAAAAGTTGATAGGAATATACATTTTTTACCTATTACTTGTATGCAAAATTTGGTTGACCTAGGGACTCAAAGACGTCTAAAACGTGGAGATTCAATAAAGTCTCGAAATCTGATTTTTCAAAAATGACAATACTTTCCCTATACTTCGTATTCAAGAAAGTAAAAAAAAAATATTTCCCTAAAAGGCAATGCAAAAAACACAAACAACAATTGACTAAAAATAGAAATATTAAAAAAAAAAAATCGCAGCATTGTAACCTTCAAGCAACTGTCAATGATCCACTTCCTGAGACCTTCTCTCTCTGAATTCAATTTAAAGGAAGGAGGAGGAGCCAAACGCAGTGATGTCAGGGAGGCTCCACCTCCTAGAGGAGGAGTCTGTGCAAAAAACACAAGGAATCTTTGAATTTTTAAAGACAGGATACATTAATTGTATGTGATAAATATACCAAGTCAAGTCGGTGTCATGCACTGGTACAGAGCATTGCCTCACCCACTACCACGACAAAACAACTCAGGATCCCAGTTTGCAACCCCCCAGGCAGACCTGCCGTCCAGTTGTACCCTCCAGAAATGACCCTCTAACTGCCGCAGCCAGGTGTTATGTGGGCGACCCTTTGGCCTGGTCCAGCCACTCGAGTCCCCAACAATGACAATCTTATGAGCTGATCACCCTCTCGGAAACGAACCACATGGCCGTAGTGCCGTAACTGACACTCCCTCACAATGCTGGTCATGTGCCTCATTCGGGACTCCGTGAGCAACACAAAGTCAGACCAGCGGGACCCAAGGATTCTCCGAAGAGACACACATGAAGGAGTCCAGTCTTCATCTCAGGTCACTGGATAGCGTCCATGTCTCACAAATAGGGAGCACCAGGATGCTAAAGACTTGGACCTTCATCCTTTTGCAGATATCAGGAGTGCCACACACACTTTTTCAGCAACCTCATGACACAAACACAACATTTATTTCTATAGCACATTTTCATACAAACAGTAGCTCAAAGTGCTTTACATAATGAAGAATAGAAAAATAAAAGACACAGTAAGAAAATAAAACAAGTCAACATTAATTAACATAGAATAAGAGTAAGGTCCAATGGCCAGGGGGGACAGAAAAACAAAAAAACTCCAGACGGCCGGAGAAAAAAATAAAATCTGCAGGGATTCCAGGCCATGAGACCACCCAGTCCCCTCTGGGCATGACCCCCCCATGCTCTCCCAATCCATCTACTGACTTCATACAAAGAGTCACCAGAGTCACATGAATGTCACTGCCGAGGTAAATGAACCTCTCGATGACGAGGTCAACACTCTCTCCGCAAACAGACACACTGCTGATGGCCGTACCCAAGAGGTCATTAAAGGCCTGGATGTTGGTTCTTATCAGGACCCTCCCAAGCCCAGACACTCAGACCCCTCACTCAGTCTCTCGAGACCCCCGATCAGAGCCTCCATTGACTTCACAAAAATCACAGCATTGTCAGCAAAGTCAAGATTTGTGAATCTTTCTTCAACAACAGATGCCCCACAGCCGCTGGACCCCATGACCTTGCCCAACACCCAAATATACCCAAGAATATTAACAGGAAAGCATGAGAAATAATAATTAAAAAATAACAAAAAACAATTAAACAGAAAATACGCATAAAACAGGGAACAATATCTTATTAAAAGCTTAGTCTTCTTCTTTCGGCTGCTCCCGTTAGGGGTCACCACAGAGGATCATCTTCTTCCATCTCTTTCTGTCCTCTGTATTTTGGTCTGTTACACCCGTCACCTGCATGTCTTCTCTCTTATTGAAAGCGTAATAATATTAATAACTCACTTCGCTCGCCAACCCCCAGGTTTGGTTTACCGGATATACAATTGAGAGAGAGATACAAGAGATTGTCATTTTCATGGGAATTGTTACACATGCATTATTTTCACTTTTACTTTAAAACTTCAGTAAAAACAATATTTAGAATTAACTTTTTGTCAAGATCGCAGTGAATGAAAATCGTTTCTTTCTCTGTATTAAATAAAATGACTTTCTGGAATGTCTGACTATGATCTTTCTTCTTCGCTTTATCATTGTTGTGTCATCTAAAACATATAAAATTATTGTCCTATACCATACCATACCATATTTATTTGTTGAGCGCTTAAAAGCACAGCATTACAACTGACCGAAGCGCTGTACAGTTAAAAAAGAAGCAGGACTAAAAACAAAATATTAAAAACAAACATTAATTGGAATTAACTTGCTTAGAGATCTTTATATAGACAACGTCTTTGCATCCCATGAACAATTACATTCCAAATTTAACATTCCAGCTACACATTTCTTTCACTATCTTCAAATCAGGAACTTTGTTAAACAGAACCTTCCAGATTTTCTTCATCTTGCACCCTCATCCACGCCGGAAAAAATATTGCTCAATCTCAAGGACTTAGACTCCATCTCTACAATATATAAAATCATTTTACAATCCCTTCCTTTCAAAGATCCAAGAGGACACTGGGAAAATGACCTCTCAATTAATATATCAGAAAAGGAGTGGAAAGTAGCAATTCAGAGAATTCACTCGGGCTCCATATGCGCAAAGCATACAATTATACAACTTAAAATTATATATCGAGCACATCTGTCTCGACTAAAACTCTCCAAAATGTTTCCAGGGCGAGATCCAACCTGTGAACGCTGCAAACTAGTGCCAGCCTCACTGGGTCACATGTTCTGGGCCTGCACCAAATTAACATCATTCTGGACAAATATTTTTAATTACCTCTCAGACAGCCTTGGACTCACAATCCCTCCTAAGCCATTAAGAGCTGTGTTTGGTGGTCTTCCAGAGGGGCTTAAAGTGGAGAAGGACAAACAAACTGTGATTGCATTCACTACACTGTTGGCACGCAGACTTATTCTGCTTTAAACTGGAAGAACTCAAACTCTCCTCTTTTAAGTCAGTGGGAAACTGATGTGTTATATTATTTGAAATTGGAAAAAATCAAATACTCAGTTAGAGGATCTGTACAGACTTTTTTCAAAACCTGGCAGGATCTAATCAGTAACATTTTAAAATAAGTTCATGAAGAACAGAGAATTTATTAATTTAGGTATTTTTACAAGCCTTACATTTTATGCCGTTTGGCTTGCTCTCTCTCTCAGGGGTGGGGATCGATCTGTTCTTAACATAATTCTTTTTTTTGTAAAAACTTGATTGCTTTGTATAGATTGTAATAAAATTAATAAAAAAAAAAAAAAACATTAAGAGAGAATTAAAACAGAGATACTAAAAACAGGCCAGAGGACCCAATAAATTGAGAAATAGGAAGAAGCAAGTGTAAATGAAACAGGTTAAGAATTAAAAGCCAATGTGAAGAAGTGCGTTTTTAGGCGAGATTTAAATGTGGCGACTGAGGCGGCTCGCCTAACCACTAAGGGCAGGGAGTTCCAGAGCCTGGGTGCACAGACGGAGAAAGCCCTTTCAGCACGAGCTTTAAAACGTGCCTTGGGAACGGTTAGGAGCAGCTGATCTGCGGATCTAAGAACACGAAGAGGATTGTGACGATGGAGCAAGACACTCAAAGTGTCGGGGGCTAGACCGTTTAATGCCTTATAGGTTAGGGGGAGAATCTTAAAATCGATTCTGAATCTAATCGGCAGCCAGTGTAGGGTTTTGAAAATCGGTGAAATGTGTTGGATTCTGCTACTTCCAGTTAGAAGCCTTGCAGCCGCATTTTGAGCCAGTTGGAGTCTAGAAAGAGTGGCTTTACTGATACCATAAAGGCAGGAATTTGAGTAGCCGAGCCGGGACGTAATGAATGCTAGGAGGTGGTTAGACAGAATAGGCTTGAGTTTGGCGATTCGCCTGAGATGGAAAAAGGAGGATTTTACTGTGCTGTTGACTTGAGCATCCATTTTCAGGACCGTATCCATTTTGATTCCAAGATTGGAGACAGACGAAGTTACTGGAATGGGAAGAGAGTCGAGGCCAAGGGGTGGGGTCCGTTTGCAGTCGGGACTAAAAACAATGACCTCGGATAAAATTTATAAGAGCTGAGAGCACTGGAGGTGTGTCTGCCAAAAGCATTACTTTAACATGGCCTTTTTATAACTTCATTTTAATCGTAATTTAACTTAATCCTGATACTCTATATGTTCAATCTCCTCAAAATAACTATTCATGGTGGCTCTAAGATCGGTACTGACCCCTACTCTCTTTTCTGTTTCTTTTTCTGGTTTCTTTGTGGTGGCCTGCGTCACCTCCACCTACTCAAAGCTTCATGATGCTCAAACAATGATGGATGGATTAAAAGGCAGAAGTCTATGTGTCCATCATCATCATCAAGCCCTTCCCTTCCGTGAGAACCCTAAATCCAAAGAGGACTGTTTCATTTATGTTAGGTAGAATGCCCAGAGGGGACTGGGTGGTCTCATGGTCTGGAATCCCTGCAGATTTTATTTTTTCTCCAGCCGTCTGGAGATTTTTTGTTTTTTCTGTCCCCCCTGGCCATTGAACCTTACTCTTATTCGATGTTAATGTTGATTTATTTTGTTTTCTTACTGTGTCTTTCATTTTTCTATTCTTTAATATGTAAAGCACTTTGAGCTACTGTTTGTATGAAAATGTGCTATAGAAATAAATGTTGTTGTTGTTGTGAATGAGAGGCTAGATGACCGTGGTCTTGTTTGACAATGGTTGTAAGTAGGGTGTGACTTGAAAGAATCTCATGTTAAAAGTCTCCAGTCTCACGGGACTTCATACCGCGCCAACGTTTTTGGAATCTTTCAATTCTCGCTGGCAACACGAATTAGACGATCTACAAGTCTCTGGCTTAAAGTTTAAATCTGAACAATATATTCAATCTCTTTTCTCTGTTCCGTTTTTTCGCCGAGTAATAATTTCCGTTTGTTTGCGCTAACGTGATCTTTACTATCATTTGTCTGAGACTTTCGAATTTTCGTACTTCCATTATCTCTAACCTGCTCTGCATGTGCACCGTGACTACATTGTTAAATTCTTTATGATATTCTACTTTGTCGTCTACTCTTTGTCCTTTATTTCTGGCCTGGTTAAATATCTTTCTCGTGGGACTCCGAGAAAATCACATCTCCTCTCCTTCCAAGATTTTTTTTTTTATAATAAAGAGAAAATAATTCATCCATCCATCCATTATCCAACCTGCTGTATCCTAACTACAGGGTCACGGGGTCTACTGGAGCCAATCCCAGCCAACACAGGGTGCAAGGCAGGAAACAAACTGCAGGCAGGGCACCAGCGCACACGCAGAGAAAAAAAATAATAATAATAATAATGTGTCAAAAACAAGGCATGGAGTCACAAAAAAGGTTTGGGGCAGCCACCCATATATTATTCCTGGCTGCAAATGGATCATTAGGCACACTGATATGTACGGGGTGAGGTCCAAAACAGAACTGATTAGGTGAGGAAAAGATGGCGGTTTAAAGGAAGATCAGAGGAAATGACATAATTGAAAATGGAGCTGGAAGTGACGTCATCTGTGGGGCAGGAAGTGGAAGTGATGTCATCAGAGCCAGGGCAGAATTTCCCCTAACTGGCCTGCATAGAACATTAGAACATTAGAACACTCGAGACGAGAACAGGCCATTCAGCCCAACAAAGCTCGCCAGTCCTGTCCACTTGCTTCCTCCAAGAAAACATCAAGTCGAGTTTTGAAAGTCCCTAACGTCTTACTGTCTACCACACTACTTGGTAGCTTATTCCAAGTGTCTATCGTTCTTTGTGTAAAGAAAAACTTCCTAATGTTTGTGCGAACATTAACCCTTAACAAGTTTCCAACTGTGTCCCCGTGTTCTTGATGAGCTCATTTTAAAATACAAGTCTCAATCCACTGGACTAATTCCCTTCATGATTTTAAATACTTCAATCATGTCACCTCTTAATCTTCTTTTGTTTAAACTGTAAAGGCTCAGCTCTTTTAATCTTTCCTCATAACTCATCCTCTGTAGTCCTCAAATCAGCCTAGTCGCTCTTCTCTGGACCTTTTCTAGTCCTGCTATGTCCTTTTTGTAGCCTGGAGACCAAAACTGCACACAGTACTCCAGATGAGGCCTCACCAGTGCATTATAAAGGTTGAGCAGAACCTCCTGTGACTTGTACTCCACAGATCAAGGCGCTATATAACCTGACATTCTGTTAGCCTTCTTAATGGCTTCTGAACACTGTTTGGAAGTCGATAGCTTGGAGTCCACTATGACTCCTAAATCTTTCTCATAAGGTGTACTCTCGATTTTCCGACCGCCCATTGTGTATTCAAACCTAATATTTTTACTTCCTATGTGTAATACTTTACATTTACTGACATTAAATTTCATTTGCCATAGATCTGCCCAAGCCTGTATGCTATCCAAGTCCTTCTGTGATGATATAACGGATTCCAAATTATCTGCTAATCCACCTATCTTGGTATCATCTGCAAACTTAACCAGCTTGTTACTTATATTCCTATCTAAATCATTTATATATATTAAAAATAGCAGCAGCCCTGCACTGCCCCCTGCTGGTCACCACTCTTAACATCGGCCAGTTCTGATGAGGTTCCTCGCACCATCACCCTCCGCTTCCTGTGTCTGAGCCAATTCTGCACCCATCTAAAAACATCACCCTGAACTCCCACTTCTTTTAACTTGATGCCCAACCTCTCATGTGGCACCTCATCAAAAGCTTTCTGAAAGTCCAGATAAATAATATCATAAGCTCCACTTTGATCGTCTCCTTTTGTTGCAACCTCATAGAATTCCAACATGTTAGTAAAACACGACCTCCCTCTTCTGAACCCATGCTGACTGTTCCTAATATCTCCTGTCATTGCCATTTGTTGCTCAATCTTATCCTTAATAATTCCTTCCATTAATTTTCCTGTGATGCTTGTTAAGCTTACTGGCCTATAGTTGCTTGGATCAGCCCTGTCGCCCTTTTTATATAAGTCAATGCATATCGCCTCCCCTTGGTTTGGCATGGGGTTACTTTCCTTTATGCCCGTTAACCGCCTCCCATGTGCACGTGTGTGTGACAAATGATAAATTTTATTTATATATAAGTTTAGAGTGAAAGGTGCTCGATACTGGAGAATACGACCAACTGACCAAAATCAAAAGGCTCTTTGGAAAGAACGCTGCTTTCAAATTCGTATTCGGGTCCCGTAAATAGAGAAACAACAGCAAAGAGCCCAGTCCAGGGGTGGTGTGGTGTGGAGGCTCACACATCAGAAACACAGATGTCGATAAATGAAATGAAGCCCTTGGAGATTTGGGAACTGTCAGCATAGCTAATGAATTGTGGAAACGAAGAATCTGATTAGTTTTGTCTGATGCCACTGGAGCTTGTCAGGAACAACTGGCAGTTGCCGGCTAAAAATGGCGCACTCTTGGCACCTGCTTTACAAATTGCCAGGTAACAGCAGATCAGCAATTATTGATGGTAAATTACTTTCACGTCTTGGTCATTGCTTTTGAGGCAAAGGAGAAGACAGCGGCTCGGTAATAGAGCTCTTCTTCACACCTGCTTTTGACAGAACTGAGTTTACTTTTTTTCCACAGAACTTTTTGTGAATCTGCCTGTCAATGTCACATGAGGGGATGTGAACACGAGGGATCCTTTCTTTAGACTCTCCCTCAAGTATCCCGCTGACTACGCTATTCTTGTTTTGCCAGTGTTACGGATCTGTACGGCTTTTGATGGAAACGAAGGCAGGTAATTGGAGGGCAGGGCCGGTCAAGAGATAAAATGTCAGTCAAGAAGAAAGTAGTCGTAACTAGAAAGGCGAAATGATCATACGACTAAATAAATATGTAAAACGAAATATTCAAATATCAAAAACACAGTAAAGGCCTCATGAAATGAACTGAATGTAAGAAAGTCTTTCTTTGGATTTTTATTCTCGCAGATCCCACTGACTACACCAGCGTTTCTCAACCTTTAAGTATTTGTGAGTTTTCATACCAGTTTTAATTGCGCCCCCCTAACGTTTTTTTTGAAAGGAGCCCACTAATACTAATTTGTTCTTTTCTTAATTAATGATATATCATTGATGCATATTTTATTCTACCTACTTAACTTTTATTGACATTTATCTACCTCTATATTTATTTTTCTAGTATCAGAATGTAGTTTAAGTTCATTTGTTTTGGTTTCAATAAATGTATTTTTCATATTTTTGATTCTTGTTTTTTTTCACATCTTCGCGCCCCCCCTTTTGTTACTTCGTGGCCCACAAACCCCGGGTGCCCGGCCCCATAGTTTGAGAACCAGTGGACTACGCCATTCCTATTGTGAATTCCTTGAATGGAAATATGGCAGGCAACTGCAGGGCAGAGTGGGACAGCAGATAAAAAGTTAAATAAAAACAAAGTGGGGGGCCACAACCAAGAAAACAAAACACTTGTGTGGCAATGCAAACGCGTAAATCAATATTCAAAATCAAAATTCCGATCAAAAACACAAAAAGACCCCATGAAGGAAAACAGATGTAAGGAAGCCTTTCTTTAGATTCTTTCTCACTGATCCCACTGACTACGCCATCCCTGTTTTGCCACTTTTATAGATTTCTACTGGTTCAGGATAAAAATAAGGCAAGCAGGTGGAGGGCAGAGTGGGCCAGGAGATAAAACGTTACTCAGAAACAAAGTAGGGGTCATAACCAGGAAGACAAAAACAATCGTGTGACAATACAAATGCGTAAATCAATGTTCAAAATCCACAATTCCAATCAAAAACACAGTAAAGGCCACACGATGGGAAGTGAATGTAAAGAATACAATACAATACAATTTATTTTTGTGTAGCCCAAAATCACACAACTGCCACAATGGGCTTTAACAGACCCTGCCTCTTGACAGCCCCCCAGCCTTGACTCTCTAAGAAGACAAGAAAAAACTCCCAAAAATCCCTACAGTAGGGAGAAAATGGAGGAAACCTCAAGAAAGGAAATTCAGAGAGAGAGACCCCTTTCCAGGTGGGTTGGGCATGCAGTGGGTGTCAAAAAAGGGGGGCAATACAATACAACCCAAAGAAGAGAAAAAATCATCTATCTATCTATCTATCTATCTATCTATCTAAATCCTCAATACAGTAAAAAAAATAAAAATAATACAAGTACAGAATAGAATTTAAAAGTAGATAATATCCCATAATATGATTTGGATTTGTTCTGGAGACCTCGGCCATCAAGCTGCCTCCCCCTATTGACCATTCCACAGTTGATGTTGAGTCAGTGCTGGTCCAGCCAATCCGATGAAAGGACCCCTCTACCCGATGATTCCTACGATCCTCCATCAGGGAAGACTTTACCTTGGGCAAACAAAACAACTCGGCAGGTGGGCCATGGCACCAAGTGGCACATTTGAGTGACCGAGAAGAGAAACAGAATAAGTGAGGGTGAGTAACAAATTCTAACGATCATGTTACTTCTGTTTTAGTGTTAACGACTAACAACAGAGATGCAGTCTCCACAGTTAATCAGCAGCTCTAGTCAGGGTGTGCTAAACTGCACTTGTGAGTCTTAAAAGCTGAGACTGGAGGGGCATCTCTTATAGTAGCAGGCAGACCACTCCACAGTTTAGGGGGTCCTGTAAATAAAATCTCACCCCCCGTTATTTTAATAATCCTTGGAAATCTAAGCAGACCGGCATTTTGAGATCTTAATGTGCACTCAGGTTTGTAAGTCATGATAACTTCAGACAAGTAAGCCGGACCTCGGCCATTTAATTCTTTATATGTTAAAAGGAGGATTTTGAAATCTGCCCTAAACTTAACCGGGAGCCAGTGTAAGGATTTAAGAACTGGAGTTATGTGTTTGTATTTTTTAGTTCTTGTAATAATTCTTGCAGCAGCATTTTAGATTAACTGGAGGCTGTATAAAGAAACCTTTCATTAGATCCTTTCTCGAAGATCCCACTGACTACGCCATTCCTGTTTTGCCACTTTTATAGATTTCTACTGGTTCAGGATAAAAATAAGACAGGCAGCTGGAGGGCAGAGTGGGCCAGGAGATAAAACGTTACTCAGAAACAAAGTGGGGGTCATAACCAGGAAGACAAAAAAAATAATGTGACAATACAAATGCGTAAATCAATGTTGAAAATCCACAATTCCAATCAAAAACACAGTAAAGGCCACACAATGGGAAGTGAGTGTAAAGAATACAATACAATACAATTTATTTTTGTGTAGCCCAAAATCACACAAGTGCCACAATGGGCTTTAACAGGCCCTGCCTCTTGACAGCCCCCCAGCCTTCACTCTCTAAGAAGACAAGAAAAAACTCCCAAAAAACCCTACAGTAGGGAGAAAATGGAGGAAACCTCAAGAAAGGAAATTCAGAGAGAGAGAGACCCCTTTCCAGGTGGGTTGGGCATGCAGTGGGTGTCAAAAAAGGGGGGCAATACAATACAACACAAAGAAGAGAACAAATCATCTATCTATCTATCTATCTGTCTATCTAAATCCTCAATACAGTAAAAAAATAAAAATAATACAAGTACAGAATAGAATTTAAAAGTAGATAATATCCCATAATATGATTTGGATTTGTTCTGGAGACCTCAGCCATCAAGCTGCCTCCCCCTATTGACCATTCCACCAGTCAGTGCTGGTCCAGCCAATCCGATGAAAGGACCCCTCTACCCGATGATTCCTACGATCCTCCATCAGGGAAGACTTTACCTTAGGCAAACAAAACAACTCGGCAGGTGGGCCAAAATAATGTGACAAAACAAAAACGTGCAAATCAATGTTCAAAATCAAAATTCCCATGAAGGGAAACAGATGTAAGGAAGCGTTTCTTTATATTCTTTTTCACAGATCCTAATGACTATGCCATACCGGGTAAGAAAGTAGTTGGAGAGCAGAATGGGCTAGAAAGTGAATTGGTACTCAAAATTACGTGGAGATTATAATGAGACGCACAAAACCATCTGTTAGCATAAGTTTGATATGTCACTGTGCTCTGTGCAAACATATCTCTCTATTATAAAAGAAAATCTTGAGACGAGACTATTGCCAAGAGATTTTTTCAAGTCCCGCCCTCCTCTCAGCCAATGCTGAATGCTTTTGTCAGACTCTTCTTGCACTCTCAGCTCTTATAAATTTAAACATTTTCCTCACTTTAAGGTCCCAATTAAAGAAGACATATATTATGTCCAAATCTTATCAAAGAATTTCATCACGAAGGGTTATCAACAGAAGAAATGAGTACAAGGCAATCCTAGCACTGAGAATCAAGAAAGTCAAACGAATTAATGCGAAAAATTATCAATCGGTGACACGTCAAATTGGTTAAATGCGTATCAATAGACTACGCTGAAACAGTTGGTGGTGATGGTGAGGAATATGAAAACATCAGCTTACAATATCACGAAGAATATCTACAACCGTTAACACCGTGTGGTCTCCCACCAGCAGAATTACTGTAGAAAGAAGAATGTATCGTAATGTCATAACGTAATTTATGTCTGAGTGATGGGCTATGCAATTGGACAAGATTAGCTGTATTGAAAATTAGTCGAACAATTCTAACATGTCAAATTTTAATAGGCGACAAGAAAGGTCATGTAGTCCATCTTCAGGGGATAACATTAAACACCAAAAGAGATCTTGATATGCCATTCGTATTCAGACGTTTACAGTTTCCTGTTAGAATAGCGTGGCACGGTGGTGCAGTGGTAGCGCTGCTGCCTCGCAGTTAGGAGACCCGGGTTCGCTTCCCGGGTCCTCCCTGCGTGGAGTTTGCATGTTCTCCCCGTGTCTGCGTGGGTTTCCTCCCACAATCCAAAGACATGCAGGTTAGGTGGATTGGCGATTCTAAATTGACCCTAGTGTGTGCTTGGTGTGTGGGTGTGTTTGTGTGTGTCCTGCGGTGGGTTGGCACCCTGCCCAGGATTGGTTCCTGCCTTGTGCCCTGTGTTGGCTGGGATTGGCTCCAGCAGACCCCCGTGACCCTGTATTCGGATTCAGCGGGATAGCAAATGGTTGGATGGATGTTAGAATAGCTTCTGCTAAGACAATTAACAAATCACAGGGACAAAAATTCAAATTCAAAAAATTCAATTAGAGAGAAAGAAACAAAATTCACTCGCGGGCAGTTATACATTGCGTTGTCACGGGATCTGTAAAAGCGGTGTAAATGTTTGTGATGTGCCAACTGTTGGAATGGCAAATGCAATGCATATGTCTCTGTTGTATGCCAGTTGCTACAATGAATTTGCAGAGACATTGGGTCAAAGGGACTCAGTTCAGGCTCTTGAGGGTAAAAATTTGTCTACGATTTAAATTTCATAATAGACCAGAATCCTGTCGCGGATTTTAAAAATTCTAAACATCCATGCCGGGCCCGCAGGCCGGCTTTTAGTCTTACCTTTATAGAAAACCATTTAAATAGCCATCGGTTTTTACCGTACAACTAACTTTCAAGGTGAAAAATTTACTACGTGGCACTTAAATGTTAGGAAATGAAGGCACATTCTAAATAAACAGGATTCTGAGAAATTAATTCCTGCAGTTATTTCTAGTAGGATTGACTACTGCAATGCGGTGTTCACTGGATGTTCAAACTGTTCTTAATTCAGCCTCCAGTTAATCCAAAATGCGGCTGCAAGGATTATTACAAGAACTAAAAAATACAAACACATAACTCCAGTTCTTAAATCCTTACACTGGCGCCTGGTTAAGTTTAGGGCAGATTTCAAAATCCTCCTTTTAACATATAAAGCATTAAATGGCCGAGGTCCGGCTTACTTGTCTGAACTTATCATTACTTACAAACCTGAGCACACATTAAGATCTCAAATGCCGGTCTGCTTAGGATTCCAAGGATTAATAAAATAACAGGTCGAGCTTTTAGTTACAGGACCCCCTAAACTGTGGAGTGGTCTGTCTGCTACTATAAGAGATGCCCCTTCGGTCCCAGCTTTTAAATCCCGGCTGAAGACTCACTACTTCAGTTTAGCACACCCTGACTAGAGCTGCTGATTTACTGTACAGACTGCATCTCTGTTGTCAGTCATTAGCACTAAAACATAAGTAACATGATAGTTAGAATTTGTTACCAACTCTCACCTGTTCTGTTTCTCTTCTCGGTACTCAAATGTGACACTTGGTGCCACGACCCACCTGCCACGTTGTTGTGCCTGCTTATGGTAAAATCATCCCTGATGGAGGATCGCAGGAATCATGCGAAAGAGGGGTCCTTTCATCGGATTGGTTGGCCCAGCACTGTTTCAGCTGTGGAATGGCCAAATGGGGGAGGCAGCTTGATGGCCGAGGTCTCCAGGACTCTAAACAAATCCAAATCCTATTATGTGATGTCATCCATTGTTAAACTCTACTCCGTACTTCTAAAATTTTCATTTTTATACTGTATTGAGGATTTTTTCTGTTCTCTGTATTGTATTGTAATGTATTGACTCCCTTCTTTTTGACACCCACTGCACTCCCAGCCTACCTGGTAAGGGGTCTCTCTTTGAACTGCCTTTCCCGAGGTTTCATCCATTTTTTCCCTACAAGGGTTGTTTGGGAGTTTTTCCTTGTCTTCTTAGGGAGTCGAGGCTGGGGGGCTGTCAAGAGGCAGGGCCTGTTAAAGCCCATTGCGGCACTCCTTGTGTGATTTTGGGCTATACAACAAGATGACACCTTTTATTGGCATATTATGCATATTGTAATCTTTTTAGTTAGCCAATAAAAGGTGTCATTTTGCTTGGCTTTTCTCTACATTCATAATGGCTAACACGGTACAACAACCTAGTACTACGGCTATACAACAATAAATTGTATTGTACCGAATAATAATAAAGTGGCAAGAATCCCCAAAATACTGCAAAAAACGCAGCTAAATTACTAAGTAAACTATTTAATGTAAAATTGATAGCATTAACTTGAAATCTTCGGTTAACAATAAACACAACGACGTTATAGTTACGCCACAGTGCAAAGAACAATAGTAACTGTATAATAAGTAATGCTGTGTGTAGGCGTCTGAAAGTCGGACTCCAAATTTCATTCTAAGAATTATTTTGAGGTTAATATAGCAAAGGAAAACTGTTCAGCTTCCGGAAAATTCTGGGCCTGTTTCAGGAATGGGCCTAATGCTGCAGCATCAATAGCACCCACCTTAACACGGCCCTGGCCACGGATCCCGACAGGGTTGATCCTTCCAGCTCCATGGTTTCCACATCATCCAGGATGGCCGCCCTCTTTTGTGACCTGGGGAAGGAATTGCCCCACTCCTGGTCCCCTGCTTCTCCAGGTCTCCCTCGGGGGCAAGGTCCCCAGCCATCCATCACACCACCAAGTCCCTGCTGTCTGTGCTATGGACACCTAAGGACGCCATTTTGGTAGTTCAAGGGGTGCACACTCCAGACACCAAAGGGCTCTATATGACTCTATTCTGAAGGGCAAGACTTTCATGGATGCTGACAGATAACCTTGTTGCTATTTAATCTGCCATTTTTTTAATGTCCACTGAAGAAGACCCCCAGCTCCTGCCCCAACCTTTTCTCCGACTCACCTACTCCTTGTGTTTTCTTCCCACCAGCCACAGTTCCTTGAACAGAGTACTGAAAATCTCAAGGCGTCACAAAGCTGTCTAAACAAAGAAAAGAGCAGCGGACTAACAACATGGCTGTGAACATCTGTCATAGATGGACAAGGATTACAGAGAAATAAATGTAAAACATAAAACCAGCAGGGGCGTACGAGTCCTAATATTACAGTGCGTGTGTGAAGAAGTCCTCTCACTCTCGGAGACTGTGAGGTAGCACCTCAACGGGGGGGAACTGTCACATCTCGTCTCCACGTTAGCCGCTCTCAAACTCTTATGACTTTGGTGACAAGAAGGTGAAAACAGAATCCTTCAAAAGGCGCTTCCTGTCTGCAAAGGAGTTTTTAATAAGTGTCGCCTTTCAAGCAGCCTGATAGATGAACAGATGGGGGTCTTTATTTTTAGCTCCCATTATCACAGTCCATCAAACGCTCATTTGGGCAACATGTAACACAATCATACAAATAAGCAGCCGGGACTTATCGAGCGTGGCCTTGTGTGCCGGCCTTCTGAAGTCGAAGCTGCATTTTTGGAAACACCTACTGCTCAGGAAATTATAAAATTGAAATTAATATGCTGTCACTTCTGTTTCTTAAGTGATTTATTCCTTTCCTTTCTCCACAGCTGCTGGTATTTAGCAGAGATCCTTGCACAACCAATTGTGCTTTGTTTGTCATGAAATTATTGTTTTACCGAGTAACTAGCTGTGCTACCCATTTAAGACGGGTTGAAATCTAAATAGTCAACGTAAACCTCAGTGTTAAAGTTTGCAGTGCACCATCTATTGGAATGTATTTTGTAATGCGTGTAGTAACAAAATATATTGGCATGTGTCATTCCAACAGGCGGTACATCACAAGCATTTCTAGCAATAAAATCTTTGTGACGTGCCATCTGTTGGAATGAAAAATGCAATGCATATGTCTCTGTTATATGCCATTTGCTATGTGTTCTGTAAAAGTGGTGTAAATGTTTGTGATGTGCCATCTGTTGGAATGAAAAAATGCAATGCATATGTCTCTGTTATATGCCATTTGCTAGGTGTTCTGTAAAAGTGTTGTACATGTTTGTGATGTGCCATCTGTTGGAATGACAAATGCAATGCATATGTCTCTGTTATATGCCATTTGCTAGGTGTTCTGTAAAAGTGTTGTAAATGTTTGTGATGTGCCATCTGTTGGAATGACAAATGCAATGCATATGTCTCTGTTATATGCCATTTGCCATGTGTTCTGTAAAATCAGTGTAAATGTTTGTGATGTGCCATCTGTTGGAATTTTTAGACAATTACAATACTTTCTCTATGAGAAAGTAAATCGGACTCAAGGAGGTCTAAAACATTGAGATTCATCAAAATCTTGATGTAAAATTTTTGGATGATTACAATACTTTCCCTATACTTTGCATATGAGAAAGTAAAAATGGTGGACGTCCACAAATCTGGTTCATCCTTGGGAACAATTTCCAAAATCTCAAAGGTTCCACATTCATCTATACAAAGAATAATACACACAGACGTCAAACCGCTCAGGGAGGAGACACATTGTGTCTCCTAGAGAAGAACGGATTTTGGCACGAAAAGTGGAAATCAATCTCAGAACAACAGCAAAGGACCTTATGAAGATGCTGGAGGACACAGGTAGGCAATGATCGATATCCACAGTAAAACGAGTCCACCATCGACATCACGTGTGATGCTACCCAGCAAGGAATAAGCCACTGCTCCAAAGCCACCATTAAACAGCCTTCTTGGGAAATGTCCTCTAGTCTTTTGAATCCAAGATCAAGCTGTTTGGCCATAATGACCCAATGTTATATTTGAAGGAAAAAGGGTGAGGCGTGCAAGCCAAAGAACACACCCCCCCAACAGTCAAAAATGGAGATGGGAGTATCTGGTTATGGGGGCTGAAGAGGGGACTTCATAAAATAGATGACAACATGAAGAAGGAAAATGATGGCGAGGTACTGCAGCATCATCTCAAGAGCTCAGCAAAAGAAGTTAGACCTCAGTCGCAAAGGAGTCTTCCAAATGGACAAGGACCCCTAGCATACCTCCAAAGTTCTGGCCAAATGGCTTAACAACATCAAGGTCAAGGTATTGGTGTGGCCATCACAAAGCCCTGACCTCAATCAAACTGAAAAAGCGTGTGTGAGCAGCGAGGCCTACAAACCTGTTCCAGTTACACCAGATCTGTCTGGAGGAATGGGCCAAAATTCCATCAGATTTTTATAAGAAGCTTGAGGATGGCAACCCAAGATGTTTAGTTCAAGTTAAACAATTTAAACGCAGTGCTACCAAATATATATTTTTTAATTTCTCCCAATTGATTCTGGGGTCCATCAGGGGGTCTGATTTTGCTCCTACTCTGTTCAATGCTTGGGCAGGGTGGTGGGGTCCTTGGGCAGCTGTGGGGCATCTGTTGGTGAAGAAAGATTCACTCATCTTGACTTTGCTGACGATGCTGTGATCTTTGTGGAGTCAAGTGTCATCCTCGGGCATCTTCTCGGTGCTACAAGGAGAGACAGAGACAACCTTGTTAGCGCTCCTTCTTCTCCCGGCAGGTTATTACATACCTCAACTCAGCCTGTGAGGAGGTCCTCTTAAGTGGCTCACCGATAAGAATTACTGACTCATAATCAAGAGGTACCAAGATCAAATCCAGGTGCCCTCCAGAATTATCATTTGACAGACGAGATTAGACAGGAGTCCCCGTGGTGTGTGATGTTTGCTGATGACATCTGTAGCGAGAATAGGGAGCAGGTTGAGGAAACCCTAGAGAGGTGGAGATATGACAGGGGAGGAATGAAGGTCAGTCGGACCACCAAGACAGAATACATGTGTGTGAATTAGAGGGAGGTCAGTGGAATGGTGAGGATGAAGGGAGTAGAGTTGGCAAAGGTGGATGAGTTTAAATACTTGGAATCAACAGTACAGAGTGACGGGAAGTGTGGAAGAGAAGTGAAGAAGAGAGTGCAGGCAGGGTGGAGTGGCTGGAGAAGAGTGTCAGGAGTGATTTGTGACAGACGGGTATCAGCAAGAGTGAAAGGGAACGTCTACAGGACGGCAGTGGAGCCAGCTATGTTATATGGGTTGTGGACGGTGGCACTGGCCAGAAAGCAGGAGACAGAGCTGGAGGTGGCAGAGTTTGCATTGGGTGTGACAAGGATGGACAGGATTAAAAATGAGGACATTAGACTGTCAGCTCAGGTTGGACGGTTGGGAGACAAAGTCAGAGAGGCGAGATTGCATTGGTTTGAACATGTGCAGAGGAGAGATGCTGGAGATATTGAGAGAAGGATGCTAAGGATAGAGAAGGCCATCAGCAGTGTGTCTGTCTGCAGAGAGAGTGTCGACCTATTGAGAGGTTTACTTACCTCGGCAGTGACACTCATGTGACTCTGGTGACTCTTCCTATGAAGTCAGTAGACAGAAGGGAAGAACATGGGGGGTCTCTGGAAAATGGGAGTGTGTGGTGCTCCTGATATCTCAGCAAAAGGACGAAGGTCCAAGTCTTTAGGGTCCTGGTGCGTCCTGTTTGCGAGATATGGACGCTATCCAGTGAGATGAAGACTGGACTCCTTCATGTGTGTCTCTTTGGAGAATGCTTGGGTCTTCGCTGGTTTGACTTTGTCCCAAAATAGACTCAAGATGACTCCAGACTGTAATCGCTGCTAAAGGGGCTTAAATGAAGCACTAAATAAAGGGTGTGAATGTTGCTGTTGTTAGATGCCATCAAGTCGATCCTGCCTCATAGTGGCCCTACATACAACAGAATGAAAAACTGCCTGATCCTGCGCTTCCACACAATTCCTGACATGTCTGACCTCATTGTTGCAACTACTGTATCAATCCTTCTGATAGGGGGGTCTTTCCTCTCTTTCGTTGACCTTCCACTTTACCAAACGTGATGTCTTTTTCTTGGGAGTGATCCCTTCTGACAAAACGTCAATACATGTGATGAGGTTTTGCCATCTTCGCCTCTATGGAGAATTCCGGTTGTATTTCCTCCAAGACACTCCTGTCTGTTCTGTTGGTGGTCCATGGTACATTTAATATTCTTCGCCAGCCCCACAACTCGAAGGTATCAATTCTTCGATTGGTCGTCCTTATTCATTGTCCAGCTTTTGCAAGCATAGGAAGTGATTGAAAACACCATGGCCTGTATCAGACACACCTTAGTCGTCATGGGGGAATCATTGCTTTTAAACACTTTGGAGAGGTCTTTTATTGCAGATTCTCCCAATGCAATATGCCGTCTTAATTTTTTGACTGCGATTTTCCATGCATATTAAGTGTCAATCCAAATAAGATGAATTCCTTGACAACCTCAGTCTTCTCTCTGTCTATCATGATGCTACTTACAGGTCCAGATGTGAGGATTTATGTCTGCTTTATATTAAGATGTAGGCCATACTGATGTCTGTAGTCCTTTGATTTTCATCAATAGGTGTTTCAAGTCCTTTTAGCTTTTGGCAAACAGGGTTGAAATCATTTGCATATTACGAGCTGCTAAATGGTCTTCTTCCAATCTTGATTCCACATTCTTCTTCATATTGTCCGACTTTTCGGATTGTTTGATCAATATCAGTATCAGATGTTGGGCTTACAGGCCCCGTGCTCGCTTGGTTTAGTTCTTATTTATCAAATTGATTCCAGTATGTACAGAAATGTGCTGACGGGACTCCATCATTATACCCAGAAGTTCAATATGGTGTCCCGCAGGGCTCAGTACTCGGACCTTTACTGTTTTCACTTTACAGGCTTCCACTGGGATCTCTCATTAGGAAACATCAGGTTCATTTTCACTCGTATGCAGATGACACCCAGTTATACCTTTCATTTAAATCAAATGAAGTTTCTCCGATGTTATCTTTAATTAGTTGTGTTAATGAAATAAATGAGTGGATGGATGAGAACTATCCATCCAGCCGTCCATTTTCCAACCCACTGAATCCAAACACAGGGTCACAGGGTTCTGCTGGAGCCAATCCCAGGGCACAAACCAGTCCCGGGCAGGGTGCCAACCCACCGCAGGACACCCACACACTAGGGCCAATTTAGAATTGCCAATCCACCTAACCTGCATGTCTTTGGACTGTGGGAGGAAACCGGAATAAAACCACGCAGACAATATGCAAACTCCACGCAGGGAGGACCTGGGAAGCGAACACGGGTCTCCTAACTGTGAGGCAGCAGCACTACCACTGCGCCACCGTGCCACCCAGATGATAACTACTTGTCTTTAAATACAGATAAAACAGAGATGTTAATTCATGGAGGGAATGACGCTGATCACAGCAATTTTTCCATCAACATTTAACTCAGTTGGAATCACCAATACTTTAACTGAATCAGCCCACAATCTCGGAGTTCTGTTTGACTCTAGCATGTCTTTTAAAGCGCACATTACAAAGTTGCCCACATCATGTTTCTTCCATCTTAAAAATATTGGGAAATTAAGGAGTTTTCTAAATAAGCGGGATTCTTAGAAATTAATTCATTCATTTATTTCTAGTAGGATTAACTACTGCAATGCGGTGTTCACTGGCTGTTCAAACTGTTCCTTATACAGCCTCCAGTTAATCCAAAATGCTGCTGCAAGAATTATTACAAGAACAAGAAAATACAAACACATAACTCCAGTTCTTAAATCCTTACACTGGCGCCCGGTTAAGTTTAGGGCAGATTTCAAAATCCTCCTTTTAACATATAAAGCATTAAATGGCTGAGGTCCGGCTTACTTGTCAGAACTTATCATGACTTCCATTTTTCCCTACAAGGTTTTTATTGGGAGTTTTTCCTTGTCTTCTCAGAGAGTCAAGGCTGGGGGGCTGTCAAAAGGCAGGGCCTGTTAAAGCCCATTGCGGCACTTCCTGTGTGATTTTGGGCTATACAAAAATAAACTGTATTGTATTGTATTTTATTGTACTTACAAACCTGAGCGCACATTAAGATCTCAAAATTCTGGTCTGCTTATGAGTCCAATGATTAATAACAACAACAACAACATTTATTTCTATAGCACATTTTCATACAAACAGTAGCTCAAAGTGCTTTACATATTAAAGAATAGAAAAATGAAAGACACAATTATAAAACAAAATAAATCAACATTAACATCGAATAAGAGTAAGGTTCAATGGCCAGGGGGGACAGAAAAACAAAAACTCCAGACGGCTGGAGAAAAAATAAAATCTGTAGGGATTCCAGACCATGAGACCGCCCAGTCCCCTCTGGGCATTCTACCTAACATAAATGAAACAGTCCTCTTTGGATTTAGGGTTCTCACGGAAGGGCTTGATGATGATGATGGTCACGTAGACTTCTTCCTTTTAATCCGTCCATCATCGCTAGAGCATCATGAAGCTTTGAGTAGGTGGAGGTGGCGCAGGCCACCACCACAAAGAAACCGGAAAAAGAAACAGAAAAGAGAGTAGGGGTCAGTACCGATTTTAGAGCCACCATGAATAGTTGTTATGAGGAATTGAACATAGAGAGTATCAGGATTAAGTTAAATTACGATTAAAATGAAGTTATAAAAAGGCCATGTTAAAGTAATGTGTTTTCAGCAGTGTTTTAAAGTGCTCCAGAGAAAATTACTATTCATCCATTCTGAGATACTAGTCAGACATTGTGCTAGTGAATCAATAGAATCGGGGTCATCAGGTGCTATTGATAAGTACAGCTGTGTGTCATCAGCATAGCTGTGGTAGCTCACGTTGTGCCCTGAGATAATCTGACCTAACGGAAGCATGTAGATTGAGAATAACAGCGGACCCAGGATAGAGCCTTGTGGAACACCATATTGGATATCATGTGTCTTCGAGTTGTAATTCCCACAACTAACAAAATATTTTCTCCCTGTCAGGTAGGATTCAAACCAATTTAAGACACTGCCAGAGAGGCCCACCCATTGACTAAGGCGATTTCTAAGAATGTTGTGATCAATGGTGTCAAATGCAGCACTCAGATCTAAGAGGATGAGAACAGATAAATGGCCTCTGTCTGCATTTACCCGCAAGTCATTTACTACTTTAACGAGTGCAGTTTCTGTGCTGTGATTTGTTCTAAAACCTGACTGAAATTTATCAAGAATAGCATGTTTATTTAGGTGGTCATTTAACTGCATAATGACTGCCTTCTCTAGAACTTTACTTAAGAAGGGCAGTTAGAGATGGGTCTAAAATTTTCAAGAGCGAGGGGTCAAGATTATGTTTCTTAAGTAGGGGTTTAACTACAGCAGTCTTAAGACAGTCTGGGAAGACCCCAGTATCTAGTGACGAATTTACTATGTCAAGAACATTATCAATTAGCACGCCTGATACTTCTTTGAAAAACCTTGTTGGTATCGGGTCAAGGACGCAGGTGGAGGGTTTTAATTGAGAGATTATTTTTGTAAATCAGGTAAATCTATCCTAGTGAAAGAGTTTAATTTGTTTATAACAGGATGTTGGGGTTTAGGGGATCCTTAGTGTTGGGGAGATATACTATGTTATTTCTAATATCATTAATTTTTGATTGAAAATACAGCGACAGCCTCACAGGTTTCACTGGAAGCACTTAGGAGGCATTCCTTTGAGCTACCTGGGTTTAGTAGGTGATCAATTGTTGAAAATAAGACTCTAGGATTACTAGCATTGTTATTTATAATATTAGAGAAATAGCAGCGTCTCTCAAGACGGACAGTGTTATTGTATTCTGTTATTTTGACTTTTAATATTTCGTGGTGGATAGTAAGTTTAGTCTTCCTCCATTGACGCTCAGCTCTACGGCATGTTCTCTTTAAATCAGACACTCTTTGGGTCTTCCATGGTATAACAATGCTAGAAGATTTTTTCACTGTCTTTTCAGGTGCAACTATGTCAACAGCAGCTCTCACTTTAGAATTAAATCTTTCCACCTTACTATTTACATTGTCCTCGCTATTATAGCTGGCACTATAAACGGACTGATTGCTTAAAATGTTTGTAAGTTTTAAAGCTGCTGCGAATCAAAGAAGCGTTTTTAACAATATGCTTCTCATGAGTGTTTTTTATCATTATTTCTATATTAAAAAGTAGAAGAAAATGGTCTGATAGACCAATATCAATGATCTGTTTTATATCAACTTTCAGTCCTTTAGTAATCACTAAGTCTAATGTATGACCTGCTTTATGTGTAGGCTGATTTATGAGTTGTCTCAAATCAAAAGAATCCAGGAGGTTCATAAATTCTTTTACTTTTAGATCACACTGATTATCTATATGAAAATTAAAGTCGCCAACTATTAGGAGTGTGTCATAATTAAAATTGACATTAAGTCAGAGAATTCCTCAAAAAACGACGCGTTATATTTAGGAGGTCTATACACGGATAGTACTAGAACTTGAGAATCTCCATGAATAACAACGGCGAGATACTCAAAGGACTTGAACTTACCAAAACTGACATCTTTACGTTTTAACCAGCTCGAGTAAATGTTTGCCAAACTGCCTCATCTTTTTCCCTGGCGGTTTGAATGAGTAAAACTGTAATCCGGAGGCAGATTCGATTAAAACTGACGCGCATCTGAATTCAGCCATGTTTCATTTAGTGCAATAAGATCTATTTTTATCACTAATAAGATCGTTGATAAAAACGTTTTGTTAGTTAAAGCTCTAACATTTAATAGTGCCATATTTAATGTTTCGAGGTGCAGAGATGAGTACTATGTGCGTTATTGTTATTTGGAATAGGAACTAAATTATTATTATTAGCCGCTCTGTGTATATTTTTGTTTAATCTGTGATCTGTTTTATAGTTTTAATACATTGTTCCTCTAAAATAGTGATTTTAATTAGATTATTGGAGTTTATGCCGTATTTCCTAGGTTTTCTACGTGCATTGAGATTGCTTATTACAGTATTAATGGTGTGAACTTTAACGGAAGACTCTATTAAACATTCATCATGTCCTGGCACAGCAGTATTATTTCGAAGGGGTTAAGAGCAGAGATAGATAGTCAAGAAAACGAATTACCTTCGATATGTTTTCGGAGAGGACCCGGCCGAAACTGTTCGGATGCAGGCCATCACGCTTGAAGAGACGCGCCTTTCAAAAAGAGATTCCAATTGTTGATGAAGCCGACATCCTTCTTCTTGCAGAAACCCTGTAGCCAGTTGTTCAACCCTAGCAGACGACTGTAGTACTCGTTGGATCGTCTGACGAGAGGTAGTGGACCCGAAACGAAGATCTTTGCCGATGGGGTCCTCTCCTTCGTGTCTCTAATCAGAGCTGCGAAGTCAGCCTTCAGGATTTCTGATTGTCGGTGCCTTATATCGTTTACGCCGGCATGCAAGACGATTGATCCAACTGCCCTCTCCTTGTGTTTCGTAGACTGCTGGCGACGCTTTCATTACATCTCGGACACGAGCACCGGGAAAACAAGAAACAAACGATTTTGCATTAGGGCATGCGACATTAAGGTTTCTAACGATGGAATCACCTACCACTAATACATCACCAGGTGCTGAAGGCGAAATGGGGACGCGGAGAGGGTCAAACCGGTTCTGAGATAAAATGCTCGCCTGTGCCGATGGAGGTGCTCTGGCCTTGAACCCCCGCCTGCATAGCTGAAATCCACCGAGGTCAGCAGCGGCGTCGCTCCTACGAGACGCGGGGTGAGGTCGGCACAACGCGGGGTTGATGTTTCGCCGGTTCCAGATGGCAAGGACGGTTTATCCAACAGCCGGGCCTTCAGATTTCTCAGGTATTTCCGTCGGGACAGGAGTTTCTGAATCTTTTCATCAAGTGCTTGGAGTTCCTCAATTACGATTTCAACGCGAGTTACCCCACTGTCGGCCATTTTCTACTTCGTGCCCTAGGAGAAATGAGAGAGAGAGAGAGAGGTCAGAGATCAACCGAGGCTGAGATAAAATAAAATAACAGGGGGAGGTCAAGCTTTTAGTTACAGGACCCCCTAAACTGTGGAGTGGTCTGCCTGCCACTATAAGAGATGCCCCTTCAGTCTCAGTTTTCAAATCCTGGCTGAAGACTCACTACTTCAGTTTAGCACACCCTGACTAGAGCTGCTGATTAACTGTACAGACTGCATCTCTGATGTTAGTCATTAGCACTAAAATACAGTTATACCACTGGTCACGACCGCAATTCGTTCCAAAACTCTGGATGTGACCCGATTTGGCCACGACCCGAATGTAATTTTCCCATAAGATTGTATGTAAATACAACTAATCCATTCCAGATCGTATGAACTGTATATAAATATTTTTTTAAAGATTTTTAAGCAATAGTTAATTATACCATAGAATGCACAGCGTAATAGTAAACTAAATGTAAAAACATTGAATAACACTGAGAAAACCTTGAACAGAGAAAAGTAACATTGTAGGAGTTCGTGCTAGACCCTTACGAACTCTTAGTACAAGACCCTCACGAAACGCTCGCTGTAAACACTTTTTTTTTTTTAGTTTTAAGCACAGAGGAAAAAAAATAAAAGTTTGAAAAATCCTTAATTTATACAAAAACTAACCCTAAACAACCAAGAAAACAAACCTTGCATGAGTCGAGTTCTGGTGGAGAAAATGGGAAACAGAGAATGGGAAATCATTGGCGCATATGAACAGGAAGGAAATCTGGCTGCCAGTGTTTTTGTTCACCACCAGAGTGTGTGGTCATGAACAGATGCAAAATTTTGGCAAACTTTTATATTGTAACCCAATTTTTACATTTGTATACTTACTGTATAAGTACTATGATAGTTAAAATTTGTTACTAACCCTCACCTGTTCTGTTTCTCTTCTTGGTACTCAAATGTGACACCTGCCAAGTTGTTCTGCTTGCCTAAGGTAAAGTTATCTCTGAACGAGATTCACTGGAATCATCAGGTAGAAGGTTCCTATCATTGGATTGGCTGGCCCAGTGCTTACTCAGCTGTACATTGGCCAATAGGAGGATGCACCATGATGGCCTCCAGGACTCTAAACAAATCCAAATCGCATTATGTGATATCATCTACTGTTGAATTCTGCTCTGTACTTGTAATATTTCTATTGCACTATTATATTGTATTGAGGATTACGTCTGTTCTGTTCTCTGTATTGTTTTGTATTGACCCCCTTTTTTGACACCCACTGCACACTGAACCTACCTGGAAAGGGGTCTCTCTTTGAACTGCCTTTCCTGAGGTTTCTTCCAATTTTTTCCCTACTAGGGTTTTTTTAGGTGGGGGTTCTTTCTTGTCTTCATAAAGATTCAAGGCTTTGGGGCTGTCAAAAGGCAGCAGTCCCTGTGTGATTTTGGGTGTCATACACGTGCGATTAGGTGGAAGCTGAGTGGACCAAGAGGTCAGGGGGTGTATCTTCAGGCCAAAATACAGGAAAACCTATCTGATTCAGCATCAATAACGTCACTTCTGGTTTTTGACGCCAAGACCGACACCATTTCCGGTTTCGGTGCCAAGAATGGAGTCACTTCCAGTTCAGGTCTTAGATGACATCACTTACAGTTTTGGCTTTTGAAACGACCATCATTTCACCACTCAAGTCAGCTCACTCTGGGACCCTTTAAGCACTGTTTTGTCTTGGTAGAGTATTATATATTGCTATACTTTCCCCTTTGTATTATTAAGATGCAGCCTTAGAATGCCTAATCTCACAGACTTACCACTGTTTATAAGGCATTATAGGATATAACTTATCCCCACCTTCCCTTCTATATCTATAACCTCAGACAATTAGGTGTAGTAAAAAGACAAGCAGGAATTAAGTTACACATAAAATAATGTATTATTGATAATATTCATAAATAATAACAATATGCAAAGTACATTTGAATATTGGCAACGACACAACCTGATTAAACTGTGATGTGTAGTTTCAGACGGCACACAGACTTGTTAGTTATTTAAAATGTCTCTGGTTAAGGCATCATTGGTGCTCTGCTTTCTTCAGAACAGGCCGCAAGCCTGTTCAATATGGCTGCCAAGCTGTGCTCTTCATTGTGTTGTCTTCTTCATCATATGTTAGTAAGAGAGAGATACTTCTTCATCATCAGAGGTTAGTAAGAGAGAGATAATTCTTCATCATCAGAGGTTAGTAAGAGAGATACTTCTTCATCATCAGAGGTTAGTAAGAGAGATACTTCTTCATCATCATATGTTAGTGAGAGAGATACTTCTTCATCATCAGAGGTTAGTGAGAGAGATACTTCTTCATCATCAGAGGTTAGTAAGAGAGATACTTCTTCATCATCAGAGGTTAGTGAGAGAGAGATAATTCTTCATCATCAGAGGTTAGTGAGAGAGATACTTCTTCATCATCAGAGGTTAGTAAGAGAGATACTTCTTCATCATCAGAGGTTAGTAAGAGAGATACTTCTTCATCATCAGAGATTAGTAAGAAAGAGATACTTCTTCATCATCAGAGGTTAGTAAGAGAGATACTTCTTCATCATCAGAGGTTAGTAAGAGAGATACTTCTTCATCATCAGAGGTTAGTGAGAGACAGATTGTGAGGTTAAACAAGTACATTTATGATGTTCTGTCCAACCCCTAGAGCCAATAGGACATCATTGTACTTAAAAGCTTCTGATCCAAGCCAATTCCAAACAGCCATACCTCAGACCAATGGGGAAATAGAACATCTTAATACCTGCCATCCCCCAAAACCATTTGTTGAGCTAAAGTTTGCCAGTTAGGTAACCTGGCTTCCTTGCAGGGGGTTGAAAGACTCTAGCGGCGAAACACCCATGTCAAGCACCCCCTTCCCGCAACTCTGTCGTAAAATTCAAAGAGACTCAGTCGTAAAGGGTATGGGGGATAAACATGAATACTTCTCACTAAAGTAACACTAAAGTAAAGAGACCCATTCCTAATGGGGGTAAACACTAAATTACATTGCTTTCCCAAAATTACAAATAAAGGCATACAAAATATTTATCAAGTTATATGCAAAATCTTACATCACAACAAGCACCCAGGGACAATATATGGGTGGCTGCCCCAAACCTTTTTCATTTGTTGCGACTGATTCTTTTACATGGGCTACACAAAAATGAATTTTATTGTATTATACTGTATATAGATTGAGCAAGTATGATGCAATGATACAACCTTGATATACACCAGTGGTTTCTCAACCTGTGGGCCGGGCCCCCCTATGGGGGTTGCAAAGTAACAAAAAGGGGGGCACGAAGATGTGAAAAAAGGAAAACAAGAATCGAAAATATGAAAAATACATCTATTGAAACCAAAACAAATTAAACTAAATTCTGATACTAGAAAAATAAATATAAAGTTAGATAAATGTTGATAAAAGTTAAGTAGGTATAATAAAACATGCATCTATGATATATCATTAATAAAAAAGAACAAATTGGTATTAGTGGGCTCCTTTCAAAAATCTTTAGGGGGTGTGCGATTGAAACTGTTATAAAAACTTGGGTCGCAAATACTTAAAGGTTGAGAAACGCTGATATACACCTTCCCCAATTTTAAACCACTCAGTATTTCCCTGTTCCTTTAGGACAACTACCTCTTGGTCTGTGTACAGGTTTCACATGAACTTTATTAAATGTTCTGGAATTCCAATTCTTCTCAATGTCGCCCATAAGTTGCTATGATCTACACAGTTGAATACCTTTGTGTAGTCAATAAAACACAGGTAAATGTCTCTCCGATATTTTCTGCATTCTGACAAGATCCATCTGACATCACCGATAATATATCTCATTCCACATCCTCTTCTGAAACCTGCCTGGACCTCTGGTAGCTCCCTCTTGATGTATTGATGAAAACCGTTTTTGAATTATCTTCAGCAAGATTACTTGCATGTGATATTAGTGATTATTCTCGCATTCTGTTGGATTACCTTTCTTTCGAATGGGCACAAATATGGATCTCTTCCATTCGGTTGGCCAGGTAGTTGTTTTCCTAATTTCTACCACTCATCGGTCAGTTTGTCGTACCGCGGAGGCTTGTGCATTGATGTGATACTGAAAGCTATGCCACCGGTATTTTAAATACCAGAAAGGTCTCCCATTGTGGACAAATTCCAGTGGAGCTTCCTGACTAAGAACAGACTAGGAAGAAGAATATGGAGATCCACTTCTGATAACAGAGTTTGAATACTTGTGTAAAATGAGATATATCAGAATTTTATTTTTGACAGATTTGTACACATTTTTCTAAAATCTTGATTTTGCTTTGTCATTCTGGGTCTACGGAGTGTTGCTTGATGAGGGGAAATATTAATTTTAGAAAAAGGTTGCAACATAACAAAATGTGTAAAACGTGAAGGGTCTGAAGACTTTGTGAAGATGCTGCATGCAGGTGTAGCTGGCTCAGGTTTGAAAGGTTTCATATGTGTGACATGCATTCTCCTGTTTGCAGAGCGCTTTTCTCCTTAACTTGTTATTGCCCCCCTGAATGAATGCCACTTCTTTCTCTCCATCTCTCTTCCATCTATTTGCAGAGCCACAGCACCTTGATGTCAGTATAGTTTTAGGGTGGAAGACTATGGTGGTTTATATACAAGAGGGAGAATTTTAATACACATGGATAGAAAAGCAATTAAAGAGCAGTGAAGACATTCCAGGGAGTTAAATATGCAGTTAAACAAAAATACAGCAGTTAAAGTGCTATGTACAGTTGGGCTTGAAAGTTTGTGAACCTTTTAGAATTTTCTATATTTCTGCATAAATATGACCTAAAACATCATCAGATTTTCACTCAAGTCCTAAAAGCAGATAAAGAGAAACCAGTTAAACAAATGAGACAAAAATATTATACTTGGTCATTTATTTATTAAGGTAAATGATTGAATATGACATATTTGTGAGTGGCAAAAGTATGTGAACCTTTGCTTTCAGTATCTGCTGTGACCCTCCAATAACTGCAACTAAACGTTTCCGGTAACTTCTGATCATTCCTGGAATTTTCACCCATTCCTCCATACAGAACAGCTTCAACTCTGGGATGTTGGTGGGTTTCCTCACATGAACTGCTCGCTTCAGGTCCTTCCACAACATTTCGATTGGATTAAGGTCAGGACTTTGACTTGGCCATTCCAGAACATTCACTTTATTCTTCTTTATCCATTCTTTGGTAGAGCGACTTGTGTGCTTAGGGTCGTTGTCATGCTGCATGACCCACCTTCTCTTGAGATTCAGTTCATGGAGAGATGTCCTGACATTTTCCTTTAGAATTCTTTGATATAATTCAGAATTCATTGTTCCGTCAATGAAGGCAAGCCATCCTGGCCCAGATGCAGCACAACAGGCCCACACCCTGATACTCCCACCACCATGTTTCACAGATGGGATAAGGTTCTTATGCTGGAATGCAGTGTTTTCCTTTCTCCAAACATAACGCTTTTCATTTAAACCAGAAGGTTCTATTTTGGTCTCATCCGTCCACAAAACATTCTTCCAATAGCCTTCTGGTTTGTCCACGTGATCTTTAGCAAACTGCAGACGAGCAGCAATGCTTTTCTTTGGAGAGCAGTGGCTTTCTCCTTGCAACCCTGCCATGCACACCATTGTTGTTCAGTGTTCTCCTGATGGTGGATTCGTGAACATGAACATTAGCCAATGTGAGAGAGGCCTTCAGTTGCTTAGAAGTTACCCTGGGGTCCTTTGTGACCTCGCCGACTATTACACGTGTGCCTTGCTCTTGGAGTGATCTTTGTTGGTCGACCACTCCTGCGGAGGGTAACAGTGGTCTTGAATTTCCTCCATTTGTACACAATCTGTCTGACTGTGGGTTGGTGGAGTCCAAACTCTTTAGAGATGGTTTGGTAACCTTTTCCAACCTGATGAGCATCAACAACTCTTTTTGTGAGGTCCTCAGAAATCTCCTTTGTTGGTGCCATGATACACTTCGACAAACATGTGTTGTGAAGAGCAGACTTTGATAGATCCTGTTCTTGAAATAACACAGGGTGCCCACTCACACCTGATTGGCATCACATTGATTGAAAACACCTGACTTCAAACTAACTGCTAATCCTAGGGGTAACCATACCTTTGCCACTCACAAATATGTAATATTCGATCATTTTCCTCAATAAATAAATGACCAAGTATAATATTTTTGTCTCGTTTGTTTAACTGGTTTCTCTTTATCTATTTTTAGGACTTGAGTGAAAATCTGATGATGTTTTAGGTCATATTTATGCAGTGTGGACGCTGGCCCGGACACACACAGACGGACATTGTAAGTTCCACCACACACTCTTTATTCACACAATATTTACAGTTTTAACGTGCTCTCAAACCCCAGTGCCTCTTGCACCGATCCCCCAAAGTCCAGGCCTCACAGTTCTCCATGCCTCTCTCCTGGCCGCCTCCAGTCCTCACTCTAGCTTCTAGCTCCTCTTCCACCCAACATCCACTAATGACTGGAGGTAGGCGGCCCCTTAAATAGGAACCCAGATGGGCTCCAGCTGCTTCCCAGCATTCCTCTGAAGACACGCCCCAGTGTGGCGGAAATGCCGGCTGCGCACCTGTGTCACCTGTCTTCTTCCCCCCAGCACTTCCTGGTGTGGCGGAAGTGCTGGGCTCGAGACTTCTACAGGCACTGGGGCGCCGCCTGGCGGTGGCCACGGGTCCCTACAGGGCTGGGCTTCCAAGCCTTTTACCTGAGGTCCCCAACATAACCAGGGCAGACGCCCCCTCGCGATCTGGAGGAGGCACAAGCCCTCCTCCGGTCCTCCTGGGCGTCCCAGCCAGGCTCCAGCCCCGGTCGGATGCCACAGCAGATATATAGAAAATTCTAAAAGGTTCACAAACTTTCAAGCACAACTGTAAGTACTGTCCCAAATGTCTTATGTTACGTGTAAATTTTATTGTCATAAGGAATGTGGAAATCAGTGATTGACGTTGAAAAATTGAAGAGGTACTCCTGGTGTTTCTGGCATATTCATTTATTGGTGGGGGTCCATCTTGTACAAATATATTTTTGGTTGGAGACCATGGTCCTACTTGTACATATAGGCTAGTAGGTCCCAGGATATAGTAGGTCAACATGTATGGCATTATAGTAGTAATCTCCTTAAAAGAATATGGGAAGGGCCCTCTGGGGAAGAAGGAAGTCATTGGGGGGCAGGGACTGAGGGCATTGTGGTTCTGCAATGCTGTATATTTTACGACAGACTGGCATTACCTATTCTGCTATGTCTTGGAACAAAACTCTTTGGCTTCAAAAGCAGCTGCCTGATACTCTTAATTTCAGCTAAGGATTCTCCATCCTCATAACAGGGCCTCTGCACCTTATCTGATAAAATGATCAATCACCATGAGACACTACAGAGGGGTCTTCTTGTGTTACCAATTAAAATACTTACTTGAACAAAGAGATTAGAAAGATTGATGGAAAAATCTTTGCCCCAATTGTCAACCAGAAAGATGAGCTTATTGGCACCCAAACCACAAATGGCAAAATGTCGACGCTTTCCTTTAAAAACCATTGTACGTCCCAAATCTGTACTCTTTCTGTCTTGTTCATTGATCACAAGTCAGCCATTACTGCTCTCTACAGCAGGTATCTCATTGTCTAGGGTGTGATTGCAACAGAGGTTGGAGCAATCCCTTTTATTCCAAAGGACAAGCATGCTGGGCTGCAAGGGTGGCAGACGGGTCTATACTGGAATTGGATGAAGCAGCCACGAGTCCAATTCTTGCTAAAGAAAAGAAAGCACATGAATAGGAAAAAGATCTGCGTGAATACCAAGCATTCATCTTGCTAATGATGACGGATGACTAATCACCAGCTGCCCAGCAGATGTAATTTGATGACATTTTATATAAAAACTTCAAAGAGAAACTGCAGCATCACCCAGAACCAGAAGATGTGATTAAGGTGAAGAAGGAGAAGAGCTTCTGAACAATGAAAGAAAAACACACTTATGTGAGCCAAAGAAAGCTGAGCCAGGAAAGGAACAAAGCAACACCTACACCAAACCATAAGTACACCTACTTTGATTCTGACAACTACTATATGTAACCTAATAGCTAGGATTAAGTTAGCTCATGTATTGCGGTATTTGTGTCACTGTATCTGAAAAGTAACAAACTTTGTGAAGTAGAAGTCTTTAACTATTATAAGCTTCTTCCAAAATCAATGAGGAAGTTCAGAGCAGCATCTCACATGTACACACACACTCACACACACAAACAAAAAGAGAAACCGCATGTAAGATGTGTGCAACCCTGTGTAGATTAGCTGTGAGCAAATGAATGACATGATGGACACGGTAGACACACAACAAGTCTAATAACTAGCTAATAACTAGCTCAAGAAATTTCACATTAAGTGAAAGATCAGAATTCATAAGTTATCCGCCTTCTTCAACAGGAGAGTAAAGGTTCAACTAAGCTGTCATAATGTTGTGTTTTGTGTTGCTTGTTATTGTTCTTCATCAGCTATATATCTATATTGTTATGTCTACATCTATTGTGATAGATGGGGCTTGTCCTGGCCAAAATAAGGCAAGATTCCATCCCTAGACAGGAGGCCAGTCTGAAAAAGGCATTTAAACCTGAAAGAAAATCATCATGCTTTAATCAGATGACAAGAAGATAGATAGATAGATAGATATCTATTATATAGTGCCTTTCACATCTTTCGATCTATTATATATTGTCTTAATCATCTATCTATCTATCTATCTATTATATAGTGCCTTTCATATCTATCTATCTATCTATCTATCATATAGTGCCTTTCACGTCTATCTATCTATCTATTACATAGTGTCTTCACATCTGTCTATCTATTATATAGTGCCTTACTCATCTATCTATCTATCTATCTATTATATAATGTCTTTCACATCTGTCTATCTATTTATTACATAGTGTCTTCACATCTGTCTATTGATCTATCTATCTATCTATTATATAGTGCCATTCATGTCTATCTATCTATTATATAGTGTCTTTCACATCTGTCTATCTATCCTGCAGTGCCTTTGCTATCTATCCAGGACCACAAAAACATGGGGAGAACATGCAGCCTCCACACAGATGGTGATTAGACCAGTAATGAACTCAGGACCTGTTTAGTATCAGATACCAGCTAAGACGTTGTTCTCTCCAACCAGCGCCACCCCCGTTATCACTCGGACAGCCCACCTTTCTCATCCCAACTGCTCCTCTTAGCCTCCCTGCAGCATCCACAGATGATTAAAACCTCATCGTTAATTCTGTTAAACCAAGCAGCAAATTCAATAAAGCCAATTACACAGTAAGTCAAGAATACAATTAAATAAACCACCACCAGTGTGGTAATTAAACCTGCTGCCACGGGGCAATGCTTTCATTACATCCAACTGCCTGTGTTGATTTTGGTCTTATTTAAAATTAATTTGATTGCATTATGGGTCATACCAATGTTAAAAGTTTTGTCTGGTGCAGCCGCCACCTGGAGGTTAATGAGCGCATACATATCTTATAACTAACAGCGCTGCCCCCTGGTGGCAAATAGGAGCATTTGCAGCCCAATTCTTTGACTTGTCCTGCTAGGTGAATAGTCAACTGAACACTCTTGCAAGAATCAGCTACTGACAGAAATGGAATCAGAGTTGAAGGCCTCCTTTGACAAAACATTAGTGAGTCAGATATGAAAGTCCAATGTTGAGGCTCTGTGGGGTGCATGCAGGCATTAAATGTGCACTGAAAGACAGCAGTGAGGTACAGAAGACAGGAGGACATTCTTCAAAGCACATGGCTCACTTCAACTCATAGCTTTAACGTTTAATGGCAGGGCTTAGACGGACCTCTGATCCCCTCTAACCATCAGTCCATTGAGAATAAGCTTGGGTGAACTTCACTGCTGTACCAGTTCACCAAAGGGACTTGTGTAAATTCAATGTGAGACCTGGTTGAGCCCAAAAACCCTGGGGAGAGCCATTAACCTCAGGGTACACCATTTTGGACCACAACATGGCAAACATTGGCAAGACAAAGGGAGGTAGTGTGTGCTTTTTTTCATTGACAGCGCCCAGTGCACTGATGTGGAAGTGGTCTCCCTGTCCTGTTCGCCAGTCACCCAGACAATCAAGTGCTGATCTTTCTACCTGTCGCCAGAGTGTTTCTCTGTGCTACTCACAGCTGTTTTCATTCCACCGGAAGTTCTGGTCATAGCTACGCTAGATGAGCCGTACGGCGCCATTTATAAACAAGAAATCCAGGAGGCGGAAGTGATCTCCATCATCATGGCAGACCTCCACTGCAACTTGAAGTAAGTCCTCTGTGAGTCCTAGCAGCATGTCATCTGCCCCACCAGAGGCGATCAGCACTTGATCACTTCTATACTTCAGTTAAAGGACCCCACAAGTCCAACTTCTGCCCACTCACCCAGTGCTTCTAATTAGATAGTGCCACACACGTGCACAGCTAGAGGGCCTAAATGATAGATAGATAGATAGATAGATAGATAGATAGATAGATAGATAGATAGATAGATAGATAGATAGATAGATAGATAGATAGATAGATAGATAGATAGATAGATATGAAAGGCACTATATAATAGATAGATAGATAGATAGATAGATAGATAGATAGATAGATAGATAGATAGATAGATACTTTATTAATCCCAAGGGGAAATTCACATAATCCAGCAGCAGTATACTGATACAAAGAAACAATATTAAATTAAGTAGTAATAAAAATGAAAAAAATTAAAATAAAATTAATGTTAGCAATTGTTAGTAATAGTAATTCTACGCCAGACCAGGGGGCAGCGGAGTGTGCTGTCTCTCTCAGTTTTCTTGCTCACCATTCCTGGGAAATCCGGCACCACTGATGACATCACTTCTGGTTCCAGCGCCAACGATGATGTCACTTCCAGTCACAAAGACATCACTTCTGGTTCCATCGCTAGTGACATCATTTCTTAAAATGGCTATTTTGTCTCAAGGCCAGTCAGTTCTGTTTTGAACTCTGTTCTATAGACATTGTCCATCCATCCATTATCCAACCCGCTATATCCTAACCACAGGGTCACGGGGTCTGTTGGAGCCAATACCGGTGAACACAGGGCACAAGGCAGGAAACAAACCCCGGGCAGGGTGCCAGCCTACCGCAGGGCGCACACACACACCCACCAAGCACACACTAGGCACAATTTAGAATTGCCAATGCACCTAACCTGCATGTCTTTGGACATCGTGCTTATTTCAAATCAACTTTTTGCAGCCAGGACACAATATACAGCTGGCTGTCCCAAACCTTTATGATGTCTATGACTCATTCTTATGACAATAGTAAAGCATGCTAAGCCAGCGGTGATGGTCACTGGAACATGAACCTAAATGACGGTACTGGTTGGATTTGACGGACTGGTCCAATTTTAAAATTTCTTCTGAGAATCAGGATGGATATGCCAACTCGAATTATATATACAGGTCCATGTGGACTTGTGTGTGTCTCTTACCCTTAATCAGAAGCCCTGGGTGAACAGCATCGTTCGCATGTGCCTGGAGAAGCGGACCACTACTTTTAATTGAAAGGATAAAGAGGGCTACAAGAGCTCCAGGTTCGAGCTACAGCAGGTTATCAAAGCGGTGAAGGGTTAGGGTTTTGGTGTCAATAAACCGCGTCAACTGTGTGTAGGGCTGATAAAGATGGATGGCCTAAATAGTACAGGTGGTTTGTGAATAAGGTGAGTGTCTCTTAGATTAAGAGAATCATTCACCCACCTGTATAAATGGGCCCAGACGCAGTCAGACGCAGGCAGGTGTGTGAGGAGAGCACCGGTGAACGGGGTGTCCGCAGTAAGGAAGCCAAATCTGTTTGTTTTTATGGAAGGGTTTTATTCTTTAAAGGGACTTGTATGGGGAATGTTAAGTATTTATTCTGTATAGGTGGATATTAATTTGTTTAAACTAATTGTAAGTTTATTTTTTTGTCATGTTTCTTCTTTACTCTTTTCACAATGTATTGTTAGATTGACTCACTTTGTGTTATTGTCGCACCGTTTTCTTTGTTCATCTTTTCACTGGTGGTTTTTTGGTTTGTGGGGTATTAATGCACGTTATGAAGTTAATTTCTATAGGGTGGTCCAGATCCATTACGCTATAACTTATTAAGTTTATTACATAGAAAATCACCCAAAAAATCCCAGACCATCGAGAAGTGTCCGAACTGACGACATGAAGAATCGTCTTGGCGCCGAACTACAATCGTCCCGAATAAATCATAAAGTCATCCAGACGATCTGGATCTGCATAATTAAATCTGGACCACCCTGTATTCATAGAAGCCTTGACGAGTTGTATTGTATCTAGTTTTTTGTCGTTTGTAATAAAAGTTATATGACTCTAAAAAATAAACGATTAATTAAAACATCTGGACTCCTAATATGCCCTGCGGTGGGACATTTTATAAAAACCTCAAAGAGAAACTGCAGCATCACCCAGAACCAGAAGATGTGATTAAGGTGAAGAAGGAGAAGAGCTTCTGAACAATGAAAGAAAAACACACTTATGTGAGCCAAAGAAAGCTGAGCCAGGAAAGGAACAAAGCAACACCTACACCAAACCATAAGTACACCTACTTTGATTCTGACAACTACTATATGTAACCTAATAGCTAGGATTAAGTTAGCTCATGTATTGCGGTATTTGTGTCACTGTATCTGAAAAGTAACAAACTTTGTGAAGTAGAAGTCTTTAACTATTATAAGCTTCTTCCAAAATCAATGAGAAAGTTCAGAGCAGCATCTCACATGTACACACACACTCACACACACAAACAAAAAGAGAAACCGCATGTAAGATGTGTGCAACCCAGCGTAGATTAGCTATGAGCAAATGAATGACATGATGGACACGGTAGACACACAAGTAGTCTAATAACTAGCTAATAACTAGCTCAAGAAATTTCACATTAAGTGAAAGATCAGAATTCATAAGTTATCCGCCTAGATAGATAGATAGATAGATAGATAGATAGATAGATAGATAGATAGATAGATAGATAGATAGATAGATATGAAAGGCACTATATAATAGATAGATAGATACATAGATAGATAGATAGATAGATAGATAGATAGATAGATAGATAGATAGATAGATAGATAGATAGATAGATAAGAAAGGTGCTATATAATGGATAAATATGAAATGCACTATATAATAGATAGATAGAATATCTATATTTCCCCTTGGGATTAATAAAGTATCTATTTATCTATCTATCTATTATATAGTGCCTTTCACATCTTTCTATCTATTATATATTGTCTTAATCATCTAACCCCTGACGCCCTCCCCGGGGTTTGTTTCCTGCCTTGCGCCCGGTGTTGGCTGAGATTGGCTCCAACAGACCCCCGTGACACTGTAGTTCGGATATAACGGGTTGGATAAATGGATGGATGGATGACTCCTAATTTACACTGTCTGTCACACACGTGCAAGTAAGAGGCAGCTGAAGGGCTTAAGTAATGGTAACAGCACATCCGACCAGGGTGGCGGGCTGCACTAACTGTCTTTCTCAGTTCCCTGCAGACCTTTCCCGAGAAAACCTCAGAAGACGTCACTTCTGGGCCCCGCCCCTTCGATGACGCAACTTCCAGTCCATACGATGTCACTTCCGGGTCCATCCCCTTCAACACAGAAATAGAATTACTAGACGCCGCATGACCAGCAGCATCGTATGTCAACGTCGCCGCCATATTGCGAGTGGCACTGCTGTGGAGTGAAGTAATGAATAATGTGCTGCTTGGGATTACAAACCGCTGTGCGCTCCAAACCAGATCCCGAGGGATTACATTTCATAGGTAAGGCTGAACAATTGTTGTGGTTATATTTGGCCATTTGAAAATCCTATTTTATAATCTTAACTTTAGCTACGCCAGGCTAAGCCAGCAAAGCTGTGCATTTATGTGCTCAAGTGAGCCTGCAAACAATGTTTTGGCTAAACGTATTTAGTCACTGACTATGTAGATTGTTGTTGTTTCTCAAACTCGGAAGGTTTCCCAAAGAAATCCACCTCAGGAAGCAGTGGGAGGTCAGGTAGCCCTTAGACGGGATTTTGAGAACGCTGTCCTGTGACGCGTGCCGTGCTAGTTTGGCATCATATGATCAAAGCTGCCACTCACTCACATTAACAAACAAAGGAGGTCTGATGATTCCTTCTGAGGGTCCAGTCAAGGTGGTCAAAGTAGCTGAGCGTGTTATCCGACAGTCGACATGAGGTCAGGCTGTCAGTGTATCTTTGATCGATCAGTTTGTTCGGGCTGAGATTGCTTCAGATGAAGGAGCACATCGAGGAAACACAATTTGAAATTGACAGCCATCATTTCATGGTCATGTCTTTAGTTGTGTCTCTCTTTCACAAGCTAAGGCTGCACCACGTTGACAGACCGAATCCTCTCAAATTACAGGATCTGAGTGAGTGAGAGGAGTGCCAGTCTGGAGGAGATCAGTGAGGTGTGGAGAGCTTTAAATGTTCAGAGCGGGATTGTGTGTCGTATTCAGTAGTGAACAGGGAGCCAGTGAAGTTGAGAGAGAATCGGTGTGATGTGTTCAGTGGATTTACAACAGCAGGTTATCATCCTGGCAGCAGAATTTTGAAGAAGTTGTAAGCGATGGATACGTTTTTGTGGGATGCCAGACAGAATAGCATTACAGTAATCTACACGTGAGGTGACTCGGGCATTAACTGATACTTCAGTACTGTGTTGTGTAAGAACAGGGCGATGGAAGAAGGCAGTCCGAGAAATGTGTCTTATATGGGAGGAATTATTTAATAATAATAATAATAATAATAATAATAATAACGTGTGTCTTTGTGTGTGTAAAGAATGAGATGAGATATGAAACATCACCAGTAATCAATGTGCATGCTGACTGCCAGTTGAATAGTGAATAAGCTACTCTTTTGGGTTCATCCAGCCGTCCATCCATTACCCAACCCGCTATATCCTAACTACAGGGTCACGGGGGTCTGCCGGAGCCAATCCCAGCCAACACAGGGCGCAAGGCAGGAAACAAACCCTGGGCAGGATTCATATATTTGTAAATCTGACTTGGAAGGAGTCAGTGCCTCACCAGCCATGAACCTCACCGCATGTCACTGATAGCAACATACCAATCGGATGTAACTGTGGTTGCAATGCCCTCCTCGTTTTCAAAAAAGTAAGGGACTATGACACCATGTGATGACGCAGCACACCATACTGTAACCTCGGTGCTGTGTAATGGACGCTGGTGAAGCTCCAAAGGATTTTCCTGTGCCCAGTAACAGAAATTCTGGTTGTTAACATATTCGTTAAAGGTGAAAATGGGCTTCGTCTGATATTCCCAAGTTGCTCATGAAATTGATTTCTTCATTTAATTTAGCCAACAATTGTTCACAAACCCATTGACGCAACATGTGGTCATTAGTTTCGAGTTAGAACATTAGAACAATCTAGACGAGAACAGGCCATTAAGCCCAACAAAGCTCGCCAGTCCTATCCACTTATTTCCTCCAAGAAAACATCAAGTCGAGTTTTGAAAGTCCCTAACGTCTTACTGTCTACCACACTACTTGGTCGCTTATTCCAAGTGTCTGTCGTTCTTTGTGTAAAGAAAAACTTCCTAATGTTTGTGCGAATTCTACCCTTAGCAAGTTTCCAACTGTGTCCCCGTGTTCTTAATGAACTCTTTTAAAATACAAGTCTCGATCCACTGAACTGTTTCCCTTCATAATTTTAAACACTTCAGTCAGGTCTCCTCTTAATCTTCACCTTCACAATCTGCAGTTTTTGGAGGGCTGGAACTCCTGAAGTATTCTTTGCATGCTTTGTTGCCCCAACTGTCGCGATGATGCATGTTGTCGAACGGAGCGGTGACAGCTCCTCACGATGACATCCTCAATATTCTCTGGTGTGCAGGCCATTCAAATAGCACTTGGGGACTTGTTTTATTAAGGCTGGATCCATCACTTCGAAATTACGCACCCATGTTGTAATCGTTTAAGCAGACGGGACACGAAACTGGTAATGACACCGAAATCCCCTCTCCGCAACAGTCACACTATCATCATTCTATTAAAAGGCTTTCACAGCGAATGCTCATTGCACATCACTCCACTGCTTCATGATAGCTAATGACAAGGGGTGCTAAACAAAATCGCATTGGTCCCAAACAACTGCCGACGTCCCAGGGTCGCCAACACGTAGATCCAAAATTTCCCATTTCCCTGTTCCACCCTGTATCTCTATATAGTGTGAGCTTTTGAGCTTTTTTGAGACCCTCCTCAACGGTGCTGCATGCCAAAATGCTGTTGATGTGGTCACCACCACCTAATGAAGCACCATGATGACCCTACATTGATGGATTAAAGGCCAGAAGTCCACGTGACCATCATAGATAGATAGATAGATAGATAGGAATAGCACTATATGATAGATAGATAGATAGATAGATAGATAGATAGATAGATAGATAGATAGATAGATAGATAGATAGATAGATAGATAGATGTGAAAGGCACTATATAATAGATAGATAGATAGATAGATAGATAGATAGATAGATAGATAGATAGATAGATAGATGTGAAAGGCACTATATAATAGATAGATAGATAGATAGATAGATAGATAGATGTGAAAGGCACTATATAATAGATAGATAGATAGATAGATAGATAGATAGATAGATAGATAGATAGATAGATAGATAGATAGATAGATAGATGTGAAAGGCACTATATAATAGACTAGTAAACACCCGCGCTTCGCAGAGTGACAAAGTACTGCCTTAAAAGTTTTATTAAGAAGAAAATTAAACCTTTTTAAACTTAGTGAAAATCTACCAATAATTATTTATTAAGGATCTCTTTGTATACCACATTGTGAGTTCGGCCCTCCGAGTTGTAATCTGACCAAGCTGTGCGCTGAGCTTACTCTTGAGCATGTAACGTACAGTCGGCCATGTGAACAGTAATCTTGTCTCAAATCTCACAGCTTGGATTGCTGCTGTCATAATCGGTTTGAGTTTCATGGTTTGTTTCAATGACGACAGTATTTGTAGGACTTGTTGTGTTGAAGTGACATTCGACATCTGTCAAGCGTTGTAAGTATACAACCGGTTTCATCGATAACTTCACATCCAGCTTTTGAGAGTTTAAACATTCATAAACATCAAAGTGTCCACTACTGAAATCGTCACCTGTCAATCTAAGATGTTTAAGAGGTATTGGCGGTTGTCCAAAGGTGTAAAATATTTGGCCATTTCGGTACACTTGAAAGCGACAACCGAACAATTCAGCGGCAGCCATCAACTCACATGCAGATCCATAGGTGAAGGGCTTAAGCATTTCACTCTTCTAGTGCTCCTGTGTAGTCTAATTATCTCCTGTACCGTCATCAGTCCACACCTTGAACCTGTGCCTGTCATTCAATACATAAGACACAATGGATATCAAGAGTGAGCCTGATATGGCCGTGCAATATGTAACACAGAGAATGGAAAAGGCAGGTGCCATCTCCGGGCATGGAAACCACTCGGTAAGTGACAGTTCTTTGATCGATGGTGATCACCTCGATAGACATGTTAATGGGGGTACGGTTGGAACGATAAAGGAAATGGGTACCTGAACAATGTAAAGTAAGTCTAAAATACCTACACAATAACTATAATCGTAATAAATGAACAATAAAACAGCGGAGAAGCCGTGGATTAAATAAAAGGCTGTAGTTATCAGTAGGGAGACGTGAATCTCGTAGTAGAGACTGGAGCGACGGACGGTCTTATATGGGCAGGCAGCCAACAATGTGGGAGGTGTGGGGATGGGGGACCCAACGCCGCCTCACACGATGACCGAGCAGCAGGATATGGACGTATATATGTACGTAAGTAGGATTCAGTTAGCGTTGGGAACCCGCATACCAAATTTCTTGAAGATGGGCCCATAAGTAACAAAGGCCATTGGAAAGTTCAATATGGTGGCCAACAGTGGCGTCATACCACCGAAATAAGTACAGTGGAACCTCGAGATACGAACAGCTCTGTATACGAGAAATTCAAGATACGAGGAAAGTATGAACGGAAAATTCGGATCTAGTAACGAGCTACGAGCCAGGCTGTGGGTATGCGTGGCGCGTTTCCCGATCCGCCTCAACTCGGGGATTCACCCAAGCTGACGCTGCCAGCCCATCAGCTCACTCAGTGTTCCTTGTTTCTCCCGTAGCGTGAGGATCTATGCGTTTGTGCTCTTGTGATTTCATTGTTTCGCTGTAGCAGTTCGCCATATAAGCGTATCCAAAAATATCGTGGACATGCAGATGGAGAATAGGAGACGATTGCCCTCAAGAGGAGAGAGAGAGAGGCGTGTGCGCATGAGCGAGCAAGTGAAAAAGATAAGGAGAGAGAGAGAGAGAGAGACGCGTGCGCGAGCGAGAGAGATAAGGAGAGAGATGCGCACGAGAGAGAAGAACCATCAACTCAGTTATGATCACATGACGCTCATCAGACAAAGTGTATCCATACTACTCATATTGCAAAACATCGCTTATTTTATCAAGTCAAAATTAATTAAAAAATTTAGCTTGTCTTGCAAAACACTTGTAAACCAAGTTACTCGTAAACCGAGGTTCCACTTGTATATATTATTTATCAGTGTTATTTGTTAGGAAAATTGATTTTTATGTTGATAATTTTTTTGGGGTGCGGAACGGATTAACTGGAATTCCATTATTTTCAATGGGGAAGTTTGTTCTAGAGCCCCTTATCATTCGGGGTCATTTTTGCTAAATCGCTTGTAATTCGACCTCTCCAAATTTGAATCATTGCTGTTACTGAACTATCTGGAGTATAAACACATGTTTGGTCTCTTTGTAAAGGTAACATTCTCTAGTTTCACCCTTAGTAGTCAGAATCACTGTAGGTGTGACTGATCAAAAGTTATGCACATTAGAACTCACAAAAAAAACGAATTTTTTTGTTCTCGCCTAAGTTTTTATGAAAATAAAGGAAAATAAAGCTGCAGTAGGTAGGTGGGGACAGAAACACACTATGTACCAACAGAATAACTTGTTGACTACTCACATTTCAAATTTGAAAAGAATACCTGTCAAAATGACATTTTTACACCAGTTTTTATGTGGGCATGTCCAGGGGCTTTTTAGAGGGACCATTATCCACATTTTGGAACGTATGGAAAAGTGTAATAACTTTTGAATTCTTCAACCCACAGATATCAATGAGGGCTCTACTGAAAGCTTACACCTAAAGGAATCTATATCTACACACAGTGTCACTCTATTAGTTATAAAAATAATAAAAACAATAAAAAATACACATTTCTATGTAAAAATAGTCAATACAAGTCTTATGGGCCAAAAATATATTTATATTTTTATTTTTACTTTTTTTATAAAATGCACACAAACTATATATATTTCTTTTACAAACTGTTACAACACAGCTCAGCGTTTTCCATGTGCCACTTGATGGCAGCAATCACTAGCAAGCAGAAAGCACAAGGGCGGCACGCACGCTCTCTCCCATTACATGTCCCCTGTGCCGGTTGAATACTTTTGCAACGCGTACATGCATCTATTATTTAATCGACAGTGTATTTACGTTTAAACTTCTACTTTTATTCATATTTAAACTGCGAAAAAACTTGGTGAAATCACAATAAACAACCACGCACCAACTCTGCAGACTGGCACAAATGCCACCTTCGCAGCCCGATCGTTTTGTTTACAAGTTAGTATGGCAAGTTACATATCAAAATGCTCAGCTGCTCATTGGCTGTAAGTTTTGAGTGTCAGTCACAGTGTCCAATCAAACTGGTAGATTCTACCAGAGTTTGAAGCAGACGTCATCGTCTAAAGCTTTCTGTGACACTCGTTGGCTATACGAGGTGCCAGTCAACCCCAGACCCGTCGTAATTGGCCAACTTAGGTGTCTTTCGAAAGCTAACACTTCCGTGTTTCATGCGGTAGCATGGTTATCGCCGACAGAAACAAATTACGTCTAATATGAGCAATATTAATGAAAAAAAATTACTTAGGTGGTCTCAAGTTATGAAACGTTTTCTGGAGTTTTGTCCCTTTGAGAATATATCGTGTGTTTTGGACCTAATCGTTTTACTGGATTATATTCGCTGGAGCCTTACGGACACAATGGGATCAATACTGCTCGGAAATATTGATGTTTGACTTGCAGGGGGTCTTCAAAGGTAGGCACAGTCAACTCTTAAAAGTATGTACTTCTCTGTAAAAAAGGCTTTAGTGTCATTGCTGTGGTTGTTGTGTGTCAAAATGGTTTATATCATCGGAAAGACGAGACTTTGAAGTTTAATTTGATCGGTAGGGTGTCGAGATGCATGGCAGATGGGCATGCACACATTACTGTAACGTTTTTGAACCGCTGTTATGTCCCGGGATCGGTACGTGTGCGCGTTAAGAGGCTAGATACGAGAAATTCGCTATACAATCTCAGTGCTGGAACGAATTAAACTCGTATCTCGAGGTTCCACTGTACGTACAGTGCAGGGAAGCCGCCTACCAAATTTCGTGAAGATGGGGCCATAAATAAGAAAGTTCAACTTGGCGGACGTTGTCGACCGTTATGACCGTTATGTGTAGAATTTCAAAATGAAACCTGCTTAACTTTTGTAAGTAAGCTGTAAGGAATGAGCCTGACAAATTTCAGCCTTCCACCTACACGGGAAGTTGGAGAATTAGTGATGAGTGAGTGAGTCCGTGAGTGAGGGCTTTGCATTTTATTAGTATAGACAGATAACAGACAATAACTTTTTATCATGTTAACGTTTACCCCCCGGGTGGAATTGAAGAGTCACATAGTGTGGGGTCTCCTCAGTCTGTCAGTGGAGCAGGACGGTGACAGCAGTCTGTCACTGAAGCTGCTCCTCTGTCTGGAGATGATCCTGTTCAGTGGATGCAGTGGATCCTCCATGATTGACAGGAGTCTGCTCAACGCCCGTCGCTCTGCCACAGATGTCAAACTGTCCAGCTCCGTGCCTACAATAGAGCCATAACACATTTTAAAACTGCCGTCAAAACGTATCTTTTCAAACTGGCATACCGATTGTGAAATTTGCACTGTTACTGCCAGTTATGTTTGCTTGTTTGCTAATTATTGCTTTTTGATTTATCATTCTCTTGTTTTAATTTTACTAATGTTTAATTTTATTGTAAGATGACCTTGAGTGCTACGATTATAAAACGAGATTTTCAAATGGCCAAATACAACCAAAACAATTGTTCAGCCTTACCTATGAAATTTAATCCCTGTGATCTGGTTTGGAGCGTACAGCGGTTTGTACAATCCCAAGCAGCACATTATTCATTACTTCATTCCACAGCAGTGCCACTCGCAATATGGCGGCGACGTTGACGTACGATGCTGCTGGTCATGCACCATCTAGTAATTCTATGTCTATTGTGGAACGAGACCCGGACACAGACAGACGGACAACGGTTTTGCACCCAACACACTCATTTATTTACAAATATAAACTGCTCACAAAAATTAAAGGAACACTTTGAAAACACATCAGATCTCAATGGGAAAAAGAAATCCTCCTGGATATCTATACTGATATAGACTGGGTAATGTGTTAGGAACGAAAGGATGCCGCATCGTTTGATGGAAATGAAAATGATCAACCTACAGAGCCCTGAACTCAAAGACGCCATAAAAAATCAGAGTGAACAAATGATGTGGCAGGCTAGTCCATTTTGCCAAAATTGAATTGCAGCAACTCCAAATTGTACGAAGCACTTTGTATGGCCCCTGTGTTCTTGTATACATGCCTGACAACATCGGTGCATGCTTCTAATGAGATGACAGATGGTGTTGTGGGGGATCTCCTCCCAGATCTGGACAAGGGCATCACTGAGCTCCTGGACAGTCTGAGGTGCAACCTGGTGGCATTGGATGGACCAAAACATAATGTCCCAGAGGTGTTCTATTGGATTTAGGTCAGGAAAGTGTGGTGGCCAGTCAATGGTATCAATTCCTTCATCCTCCAGGAACTGCCTGCATACTCTCACCACATGAGGCCAGGAATTGCCGTGCACCAGGAGCCACTGTACCAGCATAGGGTCTGACAATGGGTCCAAGGATTTCATCCTGATACCTAATGGCAGCCAAGGTGCCTTTGTCAAGCCTGTAGCGGTCTGTGTGACCCTCCATGGATATGCCTCCCCAGACAATCATTAACCCACCACCAAACTGCTCATGCTGAATGATGTTACAGGCAGCATAATGTTCTCCATGGCTTCTCCAGACCCTTTCACTTCTGTCACGTGCTCAGGGTGAACCTGCTCTCATCTGTAAAAAGCACAGGGCACCAGTGGTGCATCTGCCAATTCTGGTATTCTATGGTGAATGCCAATCGAGCTGCATGCTGCTGGGCAGTGAGCTCAGGGCCCATTAGAGGACATGGGGCCCTTGGGTCACCCTCATGAAGTCTTTCTGATTGTTTGGTCAGAGACATTCACACCAGTGGCCTGCTGGAGGTCATTTTGTAGGGCTCTGGCAGTGCTCATCCTGTTCCTCCTTGTCCAAAGGAGCAGATACTGGTCCTGCTGATGGGTTATGGAACTTCTATGGCCCTCTCCAGCTCTCCTAGAGTAACTGCTTGTCTCCTAGAATCTCCTCCATGCCCTTGAGACTGTGCAGGGAGACACAGCAAACCTTCTGGCAATGACACGTATTGATGTGCCATCCTGGAGAAGTTGGACTACCTGTGCAACCTCTGTAGGGTCCAGGTATCGCCTCATGCTACCAGTAGTGACACTGACTGTAGCCAAATGCAAAACTAGTGAAGAAACAGTCAGAAAAGATGAGGAGGGAAAAATGTCAGTGGCCTCCACCTGTTAAACCATTCCTGTTTTGGGGTCATCTCATTGTTGCCCTCTAGTGCATCTGTTGTTAATTTCATTAACTCCACAGCAGCTGAAACTGATTAACAACCCCCTCTGCTACTTAACTGACCAGATTAATATCCCATAAGTTTCATTGACTTTATGCTATACTCTCATTAAAAAGTGTTCCTTTAATTCTTTTGAGCAGTATATTTGCAAGTCACTAGTGCACACCCAGTGCCTTCAGCACCAAACCCCAAAATTCCAGGCCTCACAGTCTCTGATGCCTTCCTTCTGGCCGCCTCAACTCCTCTCTCGAACTCCGTCCTGTTCCACCCGACTCTTGCTACTGAATGAAGGGGGGGCGGCCCCTTAAATACCAGCCCGGATGGGCTCCAGCTGTTTCCCGGCAATCCCCCTCGAACACACCCCCGTGTGGCAGAAGTGCCGGCTGCGCACCCGGAAGCCCCCCAGATGTCTCCAGTCTTCTTCCCGCCACACCAGGAAGTGCTGAGGTCCAGGGTTCTTCAGGCACCGGGGCTACGGGCCCCTACAGGGTTGGGCTATCAAGCCCTCTACCCGTGGCCCCCAACACAACCAGGGCGGTCGCCCCGTCGTGGTCTGGAGGAGGCACAAGCCCTCCTCTGGTCCTCCTGGGCGTCCCGGCTGGGCTCCACCCCCAGCCGCATGCCACACTATGTAAACAGAGACTCTGACGTCACATTTGGAATTGATCACACTGCACCCCCTGACTTTTTGACTGCAACTCACACACGCGTCACGTTAATTTCTGAGGAAGAGCTCAGAGGATGCATCAAATGAACGCTAGGAACATGTGGCACACATTCTAAGCATGAAGTATAAGCCAGGTTTATACTTCACCCGATGCGCCTCATGCTCCAGCAGACGCTACTGCTACGCAAACCTACTATTGTTCACTAGCTGAAACCCGCCTTAGCATATGGCGGTGTAAGAATAGCAATGGAAAACGGTGAGAAAGGAATTCAGAATTTAAGAAGAAATAAATACTTCTTGAAAGACGCAGTTGTGAATAGGTGTTTTGGTGGAGACGACAGATAAGGAGTCGAAAGATCTAACCCTAGAAAAAGCCACGTACAACTGACCGTGGCTGAAGACTGGTTGTTAGAATTATTGTGAAGAGTAAACAGCATGTGGGTATGAGGAAGGCCGCGCTTCTGAAATTCGATTACGTAAAGATAATCAATAACCAACTCAAAAAGATGTTGTTGTAAATTGTCTCTAAGTAATTCCTGCAGCTTAATCCAAAAGACTCGTACTACAATATCAGGGCTGTGCTCCAGTCTTTGGGTATCCGACAGTGCAGGTAGAATTTCTGGCCGAGCAGCATTACATGTGAAAGTGATAAATAAATGAGGCGTTCCGAATTTACGTACTATGGCCATGGCATCCCGCTAGTTTTGTTGCATGTATCTTGGACTTCCTGGAAATGTGGACGGTAATCTGATCATTTTGCCTTCACGTACGTTATTTTCAGCGTTTGCTTGCAGTGCGTCTGATAGTCCTTTGTATTGTTCCACGCGCAGATCTTGTTGATCTAATCTGAGATAGTTGAGACGCGCGCCCTCTGTTTTAACATACACATCTACGACGTACTGTTGGAATAGTTCGCCGCTGGAGTGCAAAATACTAAATGTATTCCTCATTGATAATCTGTACGCGTAAAATAGGCATTGAGTAAGCCTGATTCGGTTGGCGGTTCTTTTATCGGGAACATCTTGTAAATGTTTGTGCCAGCCAATGTCTCCGTAAGGGAATAAAATTGGGGATCGCAATTCATATTGAGTGTGGAAATCTGTTTACAGGAGTTGTGTATGGAATAGATGCAAATGTCCCTTTCGGCAGGCGGTTCGCCATATTCTCCGACGAAAATCGCTGCAACATCGGTGTGACATGTCGGGGCATTGTATCGTTGTAAATCCTGCCTAGGGTTTTCCTCGAAAAGCATTCGTACAGATGCTGTTGGATTGGACTGAGCGATTTCATGCATGTGTTTGTATGATTTAGCGAAGGGGTTGATGGTTCTGAGCATGGAATCAAGCTGGAGAAGTCAATTTTCGCTGCATGCAGAGTTTGCTTTATTTTCTAGGCGTACTTCAGTAGCTTGGCGAGAAATGCCATGTCGGCTGCGTGTGAGTGGGACCGGTTTTGAGGTGGAAGCAGGACGAACCAGAAAAGAAATATATATGTGCGTACTTGACGTAAATCTGGAAGATTCCACCAGGTGGCAGTGCGAGATATCATCACGGTGAGAACAGGTTCGGCTTCACTGTGTTGTGAATTGCCTGAAACACCCATGAAATTCCAATGACACCTTACCGTAGTATCTCTGAAAAGGATGTTTAATGATTACGAGTCAAAGTCAATTTATTTACAGTGCATTCAGAAAGTATTCACAGCGCATCACTTTTTCCACATTTTGTTATGTCACAGCCTTATTCCAAAATGGATTAAATTCATTTTTTTCCCTCAAAATTTTACACACAACACCCCATAATGACAACGTGAAAAAAGTTTACTTGAGGTTTTTTGCACATTTATTAAAAATTTATTCAAAGCCTTTGTCGATGCACCTTTGGCAGTAATTCCAGCCTCAAGTCTTTTTGAATCTGATGCCACAAGCTTGGCACACCTATCCTTGGCCAGCTCCATCAGGTTGGATGGGAAGCGTCAGTGCACAGCCATTTTAAGATCTCTCCAGAGATGTTCAATCGGATTTAAGTCTGGGCCACTCAAGGACATTCACAGAGTTGGCCTGAAGCCACTCCTTTGATATCTTGGCTGTGTGCTTAGGGTCGTTGTCCTGCTGAACGATGAACCGTCGCCCCAGTCTGAGGTCAAGAGCGCTCTGGAGCAGGTTTTCATCCAGGATGTCTCTGTACATTGCTGCAGTCATCTTTCCCTTTATCCTGACTAGTCTCCCAGTTCCTGATGCTGCCACCACCATGCTTCACTGTAGGGATGGTATTGGCCTGGCAACGAGCGGTGCCTGGTTTCCTCCAAACGTGACGCCTGGCATTCACACCAAAGAGTTCAATCTTTGTCTCATCAGACCAGAGAATTTTGTTTCTCATGATCTGAGGGTCCTTCAGGTGCCTTTTATAAACTCCAGGTGGGCTGCCATGTGCCTTTTACTAAGGAGTGGCTTCCGTCTGGCCACTCTACCATACAGGCCTGATTGGTGGATTGCTGCAGAGATGGTTGTCCTTCTGGAAGGTTCTCCTCTCTCCACAGAGGACGTCTGGAGCTCTGACGGAGTGACCATCGGGTTCTTGGTCACCTCCCTGACTAAGGCCCTTCTCCCTGATCACTTAGTTTAGATGGCCGGCCAGCTCTAGGAAGAGTCCTGGTGGTTTCGAACTTCTTCCACTTACGGATGATGGAGGCCACTGTGCTCATTGGGACCTTCAAAGCAGCAGAAATGTTTCTGTAACCTTCCCCAGATTTGTGTTTCAAGACAATCCTGTCAGAGGTCTACAGACAATTCCTTTGACTTCATGCTTGGTTTGTGCTCTGACATGAACTGTCAACTGTGGGACCTTCTCTAGACAGGTGTGTGCCTTTCCAGATCATGTCACATCAGCTGAATTGACCACAGGTGGACTCCAATCAAACATCTCAAGGATGATCAGGGGAAACAGGATGGACCTGAGCTCAATTTGGAGCTTCATGGCAAAGGCTGTGAATACTTATGTACATGTGCTTTCTCAGTTTTTTTATTTTTAATAAATTTGCAAAAATCTCAAGAAAGCTTATTTCACATTGTCATTATGGGGTGTTGTGTGTAGAATTCTGAGGAAAAAAATGAATTTAATCCATTTTAGAATAAGGCTGTAACATAACAAAATGTGGAAAAAGTGATGCGCTGTGAATACTTTCTGGATGCACTGTAGATAGCATGTTTAAAACAACATAGGAGTGCTTTACAATAATAGAATAAAATAAAACATACAAATAACATAAATAGAAATAAATAAAATAAATAGAAGTAAATGTTACATAATCATAATGAGGACATCTTCAGTATTGCTGAAGGTCACGGAATGCAAGTGAACAGAAATGAGTCTTTAATCTCGTTTTGAATTGTCGACGACTCCTTTATGTGATGAGGTAAAGAGTCCCACAGGCGAGGTGCAGCAGATGACAAAGCCCCGTCTGTCCCCTTTAGTTTGACACTCGGTACGAGGGACAACAAGAGACAACTGACCAGAAGATCTAAAGACCAGAAGATCTAATCAACCCATCAATCAGGGGATGCGGCCATTCCAGAAAGCATCAGGCGCGAGAAAAGAAACGAAATCCCTGGATGGGTCATCGGCTCATTGCAAGGTGAATACGAGCACACTCACACGTACACTGCCGTCATTTTACTGTCATCACATCCCCACACCTTCATGTCTTTGGAAGGAAATGGAGCACATGGTAGAAACCCACCAGGAAAACATGCAAACTCCAGGCAGGGAACACAAAGGACGTGACTCCATGCGAGGTAGACCGTGCCACCACTACATGTGTAATTATTATCTGTATTCATTAATTAAATGAAGTTAACGACTTATCTAACATACGTACGTTAATGCATTGCTTCATGAAAATGATATCAGGTATAAATCAGAGGATTCTAAATGTGCAGAGAGCTGGAATGTCATACATGTGACGTGTTCTGTGCGGCAATTGCTGCTGTCAGGTCAGGAGGAAGCCCCTGAAGCAGGTAGAAATTAATAACTGGTTCGGTTTTAAGATGACGTTTACGACGGTCTAATTTAATGACAAAGTAAACTACACTTCTGAAATTCGATTACGTAAAGATAATCAATAACCAACTCAAAAAGATGTTGTTGTAAATTGTCTCTAAGTAATTCCTGCAGCTTAATCCAAAAGACTCGTACTACAATATCAGGGCTGTGCTCCGGTCTTTGGGTATCCGACAGTGCAGGTAGAATTTCTGGCCGAGCAGCATTACATGTGAAAGTGATAAATAAATGAGGCTTTCCGAATTTACGTACTATGGCCATGGCATCCTGCTGGTTTTGTTGCATGTATCTTGGACTTCCTGGAAATGTGGACGGTAATCTGATCATTTTGCCTACACGTACGTTGTTATTTTCAGGTTAAAGCGGACATTTCGAGATTAAAGCCAAAATATCCACTTTAATCACAAAACAGACCTTTTCACCGTGTCCTTCATTTTTTTCTCTGTGGCTCAAATATGCCGCCATACATACAAAAAAGACAGTCCAGAAGACGGTAGGTGAGACTTTTAAAATGTATCAAGTCATTACGATGGGGAATATGCGATGCTTGAATAGGAAAACACCACAAATGCTTCTGTATGTTGGCATTTTGCTTCACCACATTGAACCATTCATCAAACATTGAAGCAGGCACATCGATCCTGTCAGAGATGGCTGGGGGGGGGACGCCCAGGAGGACCGGAGGAGGGCTTACGCGACCACCCCGGTACCTTTGGGAGCCACCGGTACAGAGTTTTGAAGCTCAACCTTGTAGGGGCCCATGGTCACCCCTATGCCTTTGGAGCCCTGGAGCTCAGCACTTCTGCCACACTCGGAAGTGCTGGTGGGAAGAGGAGCAGGGACACCCGGAGTGCTTCCAGGTGCACAGCCGGCACTTCCGCCACACTGAGGCGTGTCGGTGGAAGGTTGCCGGGAAACACCCGGAGCACATCCTGGGGAATATAAAAGGGGCCGCCTCCCTTTATACAATGGCTAGAGTCGGGTGGAAGAGGATGAGGTCTCTGGAGGAGGCAAGGAGGCAGCCTGAAGAGAGTGTTCTGGCCAGGACTTTGAGGACTTTAGGGGTTTGTGAGCACTTATTGTAAATAGGGAAATGTATAATAAACGTGTGTGGGGTGATTCAAACATGTCTGCCTGTCTGTGTAAAGCGGCTTTCTGTCACATGTCGATAGTAAAGGGAGACTCTGACGTCACATTCAGACTTTTATCACTTCACGTTCCCCGACTTTTTGTGGAGACTGAAACTCGTGCACACGTCGCGTTCATTTCTGAGGGCCTGCTAAGAGGACGCGTCAAATGATCGCTGAGAACGCGTGGCAGCCATGATGTGTGTGTGTGTGTACGCGTTCTGAGGGTGAATTATAAATGAGCCCTATAACACGTCTGTCACCCGATGGATAATGTGGGGTTCATTCTAACCCAGCCACTGACCTGTCGCCATCCCTGCTCGTTTGCTGTGCCTGTGTGTACTGAAGTGGTAGCTCCATTTTGAATAAACATCCTGACTGTTTGGTTTAAAGTTGTTTCTTTCTTGCAGCCTTTGGACTCAGCGTCTTCTCTCGGGTGCAGGACAGTGACTCACACGTCTCAACAGTTATGTGATAAGACAGCAAAATAAAAAAGACTTTTCATCTTAAAGTGAGGCGACTCGGTGGTCTGGCTGGCTGTCTGTGATTTGCTGTGACTGATAGACCAGGGCGACAGTCTGGCTGGAATTCTAAGAGCGAAACTGAACTTAAAAGAATAGCCATTGAAAGTCGCAAGTCTTTTGAGCGTTTGGTTCCTAGACAGATAAGAAAATTAAGTCCTTAACTACTCATCAGTCTTTATTGTTCTCTAATAATATATATATATAAATACTTTTTAAAAACCACGCTTATATTTAGTTAAAAAGTGTACTAAAAAGTAAAATATAAGTCTCTCATACATCACTCATAAAATAAAAGATGGACGCTTTTGCTAAGATTTTAAGAATTGTTGGCGCCCACGCTTTTATTTCACGAGTGATGTATCGATCCATCCATCATCTCACCCGCTATATCTTAACACAGGGTCACGGGGGTCTGATGGAGCCAATCCCAGCCAACACAATGTGTATTACTTCATATAGCACCTTTCTATATAAACTATTTAGCACTATTTAATAGCATGCCTTTCTATATAAACAACTCAACATTATATGACATAGTGCCTTTCTTCACCCAGAGGGGACTGGGTGGTCTCATGGCCTGGAATCCCTGCAGATTTTATTTTTTTCTCCGGCCGTCTGGAGTTTTTTGTTTTTTCTGTCCCCCCTGGCCATTGGACCTTACTCTTATTCTATGTTAATTAATGTTGACTTGTTTTATTTTCTTACTGTGTCTCTTATTTTTCTATTCTTCATTATGTAAAGAACTTTGAGCTACATTCTTTTGTATGAAAATGCGCTATAGAAATAAATGTTGTTGCTATCGTTCTCATCCTATAATAAAGTTTCTTTCCATATAAACGACTAATCATTATATACAGTGGGATGCAAAAGTTTGGGCAACCTTGTTAATAGTCATTATTTTCCTGTATAAATCGTTGATTGTCACGATAAAAAATGTCAGTTAAATATATCATACTGTGGTGGGTTGGCACCCTGCCCACGATTGGTTCCTGCCTTGTGTTGGCTGGGATCCCCCGTGACCCTGTATTGGGATTCTGCGGGTTAGAAGATGGATGGATGGAAATATATCATATAGGAGACACACACAGTGATATTTGAGAAGTGAAATGAAGTTTATTGGATTTACAGAAAGTGTGCAATAATTGTTCAAACAAAATCAGGCAGGTGCATAAATTTGGGCACCACAAAAAAGAAATGAAATCAATATTTAGTAGATCCGCCTTTTGCAGAAATTCCAGCCTCTAAACGCTTCCTGTAGGTTCCAATGAGAGTCTGGATTGTGGTTGAAGGTATTTTGGACCATTCCTCTTTACAAAACATCTCGAGTTCATTCAGGTTTGATGGCTTCTGAGCATGGACAGCTCTCTTTAACTCACACCACAGATTTTCAATTCTATTCAGGTCTGGGGACTGAGATGGCCATTCCAGAACGTTGTACTTGTTCCTCTGCATGAATGCCTTAGTGGATTTTGAGCAGTGTTTCGGGTCGTTGTCTTGTTGAAAGATCCAGCCCCGCGCAGCTTCAGCTTTGTCACTGATTCCTGGACATTGGTCTCCAGAATCTGCTGATACTGAGTGGAATCCATGCGTCCCTCAACTTTGACAAGATTCCCAGTCCCTGCACTGGCCACACAGCCCCACAGCATGATGGAACCACCACCATATTTGACTGTAGGTAGCAGGTGTTTTTCTTGGAATGCTGTGTTCTTTTTCCTCCATGCATAATGCCCTTGTTATGCCCAAATAACTCCATTTTAGTTTCATCAGTCCACAGCACCTTATTCCAAAATGAAGCTGGCTTGTCCAAATGTGCTTGAGCAGACCTCAAGCGGCTCTGTTTGTGCTTCCTCTGCATCACTCGCATACAGCATCTCCTTGTGTAAAGTGCGCCGAATGGTTGAACGATGCCCAGTGACTCCATCTGCTGCAAGATGATGTTGTAGGTCTTTGGTGCTGGTCTGTGGGTTGACTCTGACTGTTCTCACCATTCATCGCTTCTGTCTATCCGAAATCTTTCTTGGTCTGCCACTTCGAGCCTTAACTTGAACTGAGCCTGTGGTCTTCCATTTCCTCAATATGTTCCTAACTGTGGAAACAGACAGCTTCAATCTCTGGGACAGCTTTCTGTATCCTTCCCCTAAACCATGATGGTGAACAATCTTTGTCTTCAGGTCATTTGAGAGTTGTTTTGTGACCCCCATGTTGCTACTCTTCAGAGAAAATTAAAGGAGGAGGGAAACTTACAATGGACCCCCTTAAATACTCGGATTCACCTGTGTATGTAGGTCAGGGGTCACTGAGCTTACCAAGCCAATTGGAGTTCCAATAATTAGTTCTAAAAGTTTGGGAATCAATAAAATGACAACGGTGCCCAAATTTATGCACCTGCCTGATTTTGTTTGAACAATTATTGCACACTTTCTGTAAATCCAATAAACTTCATTTCACTTCTCAAATATCACTGTGAGTGTCTCCTATATGATATATTTTTTATCGTAACAACAAACGATTTATACAGGAAAATAATGACTATTAACAAGGTTGCCCACACTTTTGCATCCCACTGTATATAATGATTAGTCATTTATCCATCCATCCATTATCCAACCCTCTATATCCTAACTACAGGGTCACATGGGTCTGCTGGAGCCAATCCCAGCCAACACAGGGCTCAAAGCAGGAAACAAACCCCGGGCAGGGTGCAAGCCCACCATGGGGCACACACACACACACACAATTTAGGATCACCAATGCACCTAACCTGCATGTCTTTGGACTGTGGGAGGAAACCCACGCAGACACGGGGAGAACATGCAAACTCCACGCAGGGAGGACCGGGAAGCGAACCCAGGTCTCCTAACTGTGAGGCAGTAGCGCTACCCACTGCACCACCGTGCCACCCTAAATAAAGACATTGGAAAAAAAAAATAATGAAATGTAATAAAAACATGAAAGCATCCTGGTCCTGAAGTCCAAATGAAAATTTCCTATAGCCCTCAAACAATATGTAAAGAACTCGTCTTAATTGATGCGCACTGAAAAGACATCATTATCCACTAAAACGAGGCACAGAAGCAAAGGAAAACTTCCATAACTTTGACAGACATCAGCGAAGCACCTCCACAGTTGGCAGCCATGCCCTTTTCTTTATTCTGCCTGCATTTCCTCTCCCGGCTCTCCACCACACTTCACCGGCAGATCTGTGAGATGTGCTGTGGGGAGGTCTCCCGCGTCGGCCTCGTTTATCCTTTATCGATTGCGTTCCAGCAGTTGCCCTATTATCAGAAATGGGCCCAGCATGATCTGGCAGAGACACACAGACTGTATCTACGAAATAAAAGGCACGGCCGGAATGAGAATGACACCGCCTGGGTACCCGGTATCAGGTGGGCGGCCTGTCTGCTAAATAGCGGACGTGTGGCACATCGCCTCGCATGCACAAGAAAGATTCAAAAAATAGAAAGGTAAGGCAACATTACATTTAGGAGAGGGAGACGCCTCACCTCATCAGAATGTCTCCTTTGAATTGGAGAAATCCTTTGTTGGTCAGCCATGTCGTTTATTCTGTGCCTTTTACATTTTGCGTGTGGTGGGCTGGCACCCTGCCCGGGGTTTGTTTCCTGCCTTGCACCCTGTGTTGGCTGGGATTGGCTCCAGAGGACCCCCATGACCCTGTAGTTAGGATATAGTGGGTTGGATAAAGGATCGATGGATGGATTTAAGTGCGCTTGTTACCTGAAATCCATCTGTCCATCCATTTCCATCCTTCCATCCATTCTTAGAGAGCTGGTGTCCATCCTGGTAGCATTGGACCAAACTTGGGCAGGACACCAGTGTAAAAGTAGTGTGATACCACAAAGTCTCAATCTCTTCTCTCGTTTTCTGGAACCGCTTTTTCCCCATTGAGGGTCACGGTGTCAGCAGGCCAAGCAGGTCATCCTCGACTTCTCTGTCCCCAGCTACAAATTCCAGCTCTTCTGGGGCAACTCCCAGGCATTCCCAAGCCAGATGAGAGATAAAATCCCTCTGGTGTGTTCTGGGTCCCACCTCCATTGATTGCTCGCGTTTTGGAGGAGCAACAACCGTACTCTGAAGTTCTCCTGAATTGCTGAGCTACCTTGAGAAGAAAGCTCATTTCTGCTGGTTGTACTTACTACCTCATTCTTTCGCTCACAACCATAGGTGAGGACGGGGATGTAGATTGACCAGTAATCCAAGAGTTTTGTCTTTGGACTCAAGTCCTGCTTCACTACCATGGACCAATACAGCACTTGAAGAACGTCTGCCACCACCCTGATCTGCTTGTCCATCTCACAATCCTTTTTTTTTAAATCACTTGTGGACATGATCCCGAGATACCTGAACTCCTCCACTAACGACATTTGTTCCCACTCTCCATTCAGAGTGAGAACTTTGAGCTCAGACTTGGAGGTGCTGATCCTCACCCCCTGCCCTTTCACATGCAAGCGTGTGCTGAAGGTCACAGACGGATGAGGTGAAGAAGACAACGTCACCTGCATAAAAGCAACAATGCCACCTCTAGCCTCCCCAACTGGACACCTTCTCATCCTCAGCTGCACCTTCATATCATGTCCTTGAAAACCATAAATAGGAACAGAGACAAGACACACCCTTCCCAGGTATATGAACCCCGGGTGGCCGGAAGGAGGCGTCTTTTTAGCACGAGAAGACCCGCTAGATGAAGCACCGAAGCAAACCGACCCTGAACCTGCGGCTAAAGCTGAGCATTTCTGTTCATCTGAACAGGGCAAGACACCTGAATGCCACAAGACATTCCTTTTGTTAAATTTAATGGAACGACCCAGTTGGCACTCCGACTTTAATTTCCGAGACCTGTCATTCCTGTACCGGGCCTCTACAGGTATTAAGAAAAATGGACTATTTTATGTGATGGTCAGGCCAGGGTTCCTCAGCTGGCTCTTGTTTAAAACGCATCTTTTTGTCTTCTGTGGTGTGTGTGTGTGGGGTCTCTGGTTCACCGTCCACCTAGGATGCCAGAACTATGAACAGATCAGTACAATACATGAATGAAGTTTATAAATTAGTGAATGTCTACATTACTTAAACTTGGGATTGACTTTTTCAACTAATAACCCCAACAGGTTCAGGTCAGGCCAGGTTGGCGACCATGCACTGGTACAGCACGTTGCCACACCCACCACACAACGAAACAGCTGGAAGCCCCACAGGCAGTCACGCGGTCCAGTCCCACTACCCGGAAATAACCCTCTATCTGCGACAGCCAGGTGTTAAGTGGGAGTCCCTTTGGCCTGGTCCAGCCACTCAGGTCCTTCAACAATGAGGGACCTGTGAGCCTGATCACCCTCAGGGAATCGCGCCACATGGCCATAGTGTCATAACTGACGCTGCCTCACAATGCTGGTCATGTGCCTCATTCGGGACTCCATGAGCGACACAAAATCAAACCAGCGGGACCCAAGTACCCTCCGAAAAGACACACATGAAGGAGTCCAGTCTTCATCTCAGGTCACTGGATAGCGGCCATGTCTCACAAACCAGGAGCACCAGGACTCTAAAGACCTGGACCTTCGTCCTTTTGCATAAATATCAGGAGCTCCACACACCCCTTTCTAGTGACCTCATGACCCCCCCATGCTCTCCCAATCCATCTATTGACTTCATAGGAAGAGTCACCAGACCAATAATGTCACTGCCAAGGTCAGTCAACACTCTCTCCGCAAACAGACACACTGCTGATGGCTGTTCCCAAGAGGTAATTGAAGGCCTGGATGTTGGTTTTAATCAGGACCCTCGCAAGCCCAGACACTCAGACCCCTCGCTCAGTCTCTTGAGAGCCTCTATTGACTCCAGAAAGATAACAGCATCGTCACCAAAGTCAAGATCAGTGAATCTCTCTTCACCAACAGATGCCCCAGATAACCCAAACACGCTACAATAAACCAAATACTTCAATCTATTCATAACATATGGATAACAGGTGATGGTTTATGGAATTGTGTAAAGATGGACACTCACCAATATGGACTCTCCGTAACTGAAAACCAACTAAGGAACCAACAGAGGAAGCTTCACACAGGAAAAGCCGGAGGACCAGATGGAGTGAGTCCTCGGGTTCTCAAGGCCAGCGTTCACCAACTTTGTGGTCACCTTTCAGTCAGTCCCTCATTCATTCAATCCTCTTTACTCCGTGTGCAGCATGGGACCTTGATGGTTGTCTTCCACTTCCTGCGGTCTCTGGCGATCTTTTCTGCTTCTTCCTAAGACAGGTTGATGGTTTTGAGTTCTTCATTTCGACTCCATCTCCAAGGTCAGCTTTGGGCGTCCCCATCTTCATTTTCCTTGCAGGTTTCCGGTCTCGTGGCACTGGATGCCTCTTTCTAAAAAGTGTGTTTGACCCTGCTCGTGGGTTGGCCTTGTCCACAGGGCAGTGTTCTGCACTCTGTTGAATCACTGAATGTGGAGAATGTGTTGGAGGTATTTGTTGATAAAGGACTGGATCTCTTTGGAACTATTGTTTGTGACTCTCCATGTTTCTGACCCATACAGGAGAACAGATTTAACATTTAAGCTAAAAACTCAGAGCTTAGTCCTGGTGGAAAAGGCAGTGGATTTCCAGATTGGGCAGAGGGGCCATAAAGCTCCAGAAAGTGCCACTGCTGTGGGAAACATCCTGCATTGAAATGTGGGCACCTCTTCACCTCATGACTTCAGACCAGTGGCATTTACATCTCACATCATGAAGACCTTTGAGAGGCTGGTCCTGGACTGTAGGAGTCTTCTTGTGGTAGACCACCTGGACCCACTTGTAGTTTGCCTATTGGAAAAGGTTGGAGTGGAGGGCTAACTCAGAGATTTGCAAGTGGATGAGCCAATTGAGGTAATTCAGGCATCTGGTTAGGATGCCCCCTGGACACCATCCTTGGAAGGTCTTTTGGGCAAGTTCAACCGGGAGGAAACCTCAGAGCAGACACAGGACACACTGGGTAGATTACATGTCTCAGAAGACCTGGGAACACCTCGGTATTCCTCTGGAGGAGTTGGAGAAGGTGGCAGTGAAAAGGGACATCTTGTCATCTTTATTCAAACTGCTGTCACTTTTGACCCGGACCCAGATAATGGCAGTGAATGTATGGATGGATGAGCCTGTGGTGTCTCAGAAAATGGACTATCTGTCATGAATGCCAAAATTTGCTAAGACTCAAGGACTCAGGCCTGTCTACTTCTCTCTTCACTCTGTACACCTCAAACTATAAACAGAACGGCAGGTCAGGTCATTTGAAGAAATTCTCAGATGATTCTGCACTTATGGGGTGTATGGATAACGGGGATGAGGCAGAGGAGAGGAGTCAGGAGGAGAACTTTGAGAGCTGTCTGCTACTCAATATTAGCACAACCAAGAAATTACTCATTGGCTTCACGTATAGTCACCATTCATGGAGAGAATGTGGAGGTGGTGCACTCCTACAAGTTATTGGGGGTTTACATCAGTGACAAGCTGCACTGGTCTATTGACACAGAGACAGTAGAGAAGAAAGGTCAGAGCAGATGCTTTATCTTAACAAACTGTGCTCCTTTAACGTGGGTAGTGCCATCCTTTGTATGTTCTACAACAATGTGTGTTGTGACCTTTAAACAAAAGAGGCTCACCAAATCAACAAGCTGATTAAGAAGGCAGGTTCTTCTATGGGACGTTCTCTGGAAACTGCCAGCGGTAGAGGTGGAGGTGTTGAAGAAAACAAAACTGAGTGACATTATGAACAAAGATGCACACCCTGTGTGTGACACACCAGCATGGAAGACTTTCTGACAATAGAAGTTTATCAAGAAATGTTACAGGAACTCCTTCATACCTACGACAATACGCCTTTATAGTGCCTCACTGGAACTGGGACTGCTCTTTCTATTTTTAGCCAATGCAGAATATTTCTTTCCTTTCAGCTTTCTTCATTTTTATTCATTCTGGTATATACAGTATTTGGGTAAGGCGGGGTAGGTTGTTTGTCAAAGTTTAGGAATATTACCACCAGGGAACATATACAGTCATATGAAAACGTTTGTGAACCCCTCTCAGCCTGCATAATAATTGACTCCCCTTTCAACACAATGATAACAGTGGTGTGTCTTTCATTTCCTAGGAACATCTGAGCACTGGGGTGTTTTCTGAACAAAGATTTTTAGTGAAGCAGTATTTAGTTTATGAAATTAAATCAAATGTGAAAAACTGGCTGTGCACAAATGTGGGTCCCCTTGTCATTGTGCTGATTTGAATGCCTGTCACTGCTCAATGCTGATTACTTGGTTGGATGAGCTTGTTAAGCCTTGAACTTCATAGACAGGAGTGTCCAATCATGAGTGGTAAAAGTATTTAAGGTAGTCAGTCACAAGTTGTGCTTCCTTCCCTTTGACTCTCCTCTGAAGAGCGACAGACAGCATGAGATCCTCAAAGCAACTCTCCAAAGATCTGAAAACAAAGATTGTTGAGTCTCCTGGTTTAGGGGAAGACTACAAAACGCCATCTCAGAGGTTTAAACTGTCAGTTTCAACTGTAAGGAATGGAATCAGGAAATGGAAGGCCACAGGCACAGTTGCTGTTAAACCAACACAGCAGGTCTGGCAGGCCAAGAAAAATACAGGAGCGGCATATGAAGAGGCAGGATTGTGAGAATGGTGACAGACAACCACAGATCACCTCCAAAGACCTGCAAGAACATCTCGCTGCAGATGGTGTATCTGTACATCGTTCTACAATTCAGCTCAATTTACACAAAGAACATCAGTATGGCAGGGTGATGAGAGAGAAGCCCTTTCTGCACTCGCGACACAAACAGAGTCAAATGCTCATTTAGACAAGCCAGATTCATTTTGGAACAAAGTGCTTTGGACCGATGAGACAAAAATGGAGTTATTTGATCAGAATAAAAAGTACTTTGCATAGCAGAAGAAGAACACGGCATTCCAAGAAAAACACCTGCTACCTCCTGTCAAATGTGGTGGAGGGTCCATCATGCTGTGGGGCTGTGTGGCCAGTTCAGGGACTGGGGATCTTGTTAAAGTCGAGGGTCGGATGAATTCAACCCGATATCAACAAATTCTTCAGGATAATGTTCAAGCATCAGTCACAAAGGTGAAGTTACTTAAGCAGGGGTTGGATATTCCAACAAGACAATGACCCAAAACACAGTTGGAAATCTACAAAGGGATTCATGCAGAGGGAGAAGTACAATGTTCTGGAATGGCCGTCACAGTCCCCTGACTTGAATATCATCGACAATCTATGGGATGATTTGAAGCAGGCTGTCCATCAAATTGAACTGAACTGGAGAGATTTTGTATGAAGAATGGACAGAAATACCTCCATCAGAATCCAGACACTCATCACAGGCTACAGGAGGACAGCATCGAGAGGATCAAAGGAGCAAAAGGAGGCTCAGCTAAGTATTGATGTCATATCTCTGTTGGGGTGCCCACATTTATGCACCTGTCTAATTTTGTTATGATGCATATTGCATATTTTCTGTTAATCCAATAACTTAACGTCACTGTTGAAATCCTACTGTGTCCATAAGGCATGTCAGATATTAAAAGGAAGTTGCAACTTTGAAAGCTCAGCCAATGAGAAACAAAAATCCAAAGAATTAAGAGGGGTTCCCAAACTTTTTCATATGACTGTATCTATCTATGTAATACTGCCAACTACACTAAAATATCTATTATATAGTGCCTTTCCTATCTATCTATCTATCTATCTATCTAAATTATCCTGACTACTTTACTAAAATTAATATCTATCTAAGTATTATACTGTAAAGAGCCTTTCCAATATCTATGTATTATATAGTCTGTCTACTGTATCTGTTATCCTGCCTGCTATACTAAAATTAATATCTATAGTGCCTTTCCTATCTATCGATCTATTATATAGTGCCTTTCTAATCTATCTATCTATCTATCTATCTATCTATCTATCTATCTATCTATCATAAGCTACCTTGCACCTTACATCTATCATTATTATCCTGCCTACTATACTAAAATTAATATTTATCTATGTATTATATAGTGCCTTTCCTGTGTATCTATCTAGCTATGTATTATATAGTGTTGTTCCTATCTATGTATCTATCTATCAATCTATTTATCCATTTATCTATATTATTCTGCCTACTATACTAAAATTAATGTCTATCAATCTATCTATCTATGTGCTACATAGTGCCTTTCCTATCTATCTATCATAAGTTACCTTACACCTTACATCTATCTATATTATCCTGCCTAATATACTAAAATTAATATCTATTATATAGTACCTTTCCTATCTATCAATCTTTCTATCCATTTATCCACATTATCCTGCCTACTATACTAAAATGAATATCTCTCTATTTATTATATAGTACATCTATCTATTTATCTATCCATCGCACCTTGTAGTGTCTTATCTATCTCACCCCCACAAGCCTCCTCACTTCACCCTCTCAAACAGTTTCTTCGCGCTCTTTCATGCCCGGTTCTGCTGAGTGAGCTTTTAATCAAATCGGTCCGAGCTGAAATCCATCACGGAGAAGTCGTTTCCATCAGGCGTTGCCGCTCGGAGCGGCTCTGCAGAGCACTCAGTAAGTGTCGGGCTCAGGGGCCATAAATAACGGGATTGTTAGAGCGGACAGGAGTGGGCTTTACCGAGAACGCCTCCCGGCCGCGGCGTCTCTTTTCATTTCGCATTCGCTTCATATTGGGGTCTATTTATGCCGCAGTGCAAATGAACAGCAGGGCAGGCCAGGCAGACGAGAATGTAAATCGCCGAGGTCGAGTCGGAGCTGGAGGCTGACCCTGCTTGCATCTACGGGGACTTCAAAGGTGGAGAAAAGAAAAAGTGGGAAAACAAGGGGCCAGAATAAAATGCTAGTTCCCCGGTTTTTGGTCAGTCGTCACTTCATCAGGGGATGTTTCCAGATTCAGCACCTCAATCAGCCACTTTGTGGACTGAGCGTTACTGCGCAGAGCAGCACTGACACTAAAGTCTACACTCGTCACAAAATCAATTTTTATTTCACAGAACGCTTCATAATGAACACGAGGGGAAAAAAAGCTTTGGAAAGCAAAACGGGAACTTTTATAATCAATCAATCTTTCATATGCTGTAGTGTCCTGTTTAAAACACTTTAAAAGGTCAATCGCTCAAGCTGAAGTCCACTTTGAACAGAAACAGAAAAAAACAGCGACAGGAGAGTCCAGTGATTAGCACCGCAGCTGCAGGGGTCCACATCAGTGAAATAAATATAGTGCCTTTCATACGTATCTGTCTGTCTATATAGCAAATATAGTGCCTCTCATACAGTATGTATCTGTTTGTTTATATAGCAAATATAGTGCCTTTTACTTCTTTCTATTATATAGAGCATTTCCTATCTATCTATCTGTTGGCATCTTAACCAGGACTGTTTTCTGCATTGTGCCCATTGTGTCTGGGAACCTACTTATTTATCAAATATAGTGCCTTTCACATCAATCTATCAATGTTACATACTTTCTTTCCTAATATATAGTGCCTATTTTATCAGTCTATCTGTTGCTCAAATGTAGCATATTTCACATATATATGAATTAGAATCAGTTTTGTTGGTAGCAGTTTGGTCCACCATACAGTTTATTTCAGATACCTAGCACTGGGCTAAAGTTCTTCCAGTCAGTTATTATATATAAACTAGACATTAAGCCCGTTACAATAACGGCTGCTAGAACAGTAGTGCATAAACATTAGTAGGAACAGTCAATATTAAATGGCAAGGGACCTTGTATGTGGCTGTGATATGTGTCACTGTATTGTGTGCCTTTAATTTTCTCTGACAGTAATACAGTGGAACCTCGGCTCACGACCGTAATTCGTTAAAAAACTCTCGTTGTAACCCGATTTGCTCGTGATCTGAAGTAATTTCCCCCATAGGATTGTATGTAAATATAATTAATCCATTTCAGACCGTATGAACTGTATGTAAATATATTTTTTTAAAGATTTTTAAGCACAAATATACTGTAGTTAATTACACCAGAGTAATAGTAAACTAAATGTAAAAACATTGAATAACACTGAGAAAACCTTGAAGAACAGAGAAAACTAACACTGCGATAGTTCACGTTATAGCGCTACGAACCGCTCGCTAAAAACACTTTTTAATGAGTTTTAAGCACAGGGAAAAAAATGAACATTTGAAAAATCCGTAATTTAATAAACCACCAAGAAAAGTAACATTGCAACAATTCACGCGTGCGCCTGTGTGTGTGTCTCGCGTGCGTGTGTGTGTGTCTGTCTCGTGTGTGTGTGTGTGTGTGTGTCTGTCTCTCTCTGCACAGGGAATGCACAGGAAGAGACTGAACACGTGCCGTGTGGCCCCACGCATGCGCACTTCACCAGAAGACACACACACACACACACAGACACCTGCAGCACACAGGGGTTTTATTAAAGACGATGTCTTCCATAATTAAGTCTATTGAAAAACTTCAGTTTTTCAGTTTATGTTATTAACATTTTTAAAGTACTATTAATTTTTTTTTTCAGTCAGTTCATTATTATTTTTATAGTATATTTGATAATATTGATAATATATGTTACTGGCATAAGTAAATTATTATTATTATTATTGTTTTGTTGTTGTTATTTTTATTTTACATATAGCTGGTGTCTTTATACAAGGCTAAGGCTAAGTTGGGGATACTTTTTTTGTTTTTTATCCCATATACCACATTTCACACAAACTGAGAAGACTCACAAAGCCTGAACATAACCTTTTCATACAATTTGTAACAAGCCTTCCAGTTCACAGTTGAGGAGCTGAAAGGCTGTCCTCCCATCATTGGGTGCAAAGAGTGGCCAACAAGTGGACAGGCCACCAGTCCACTGCACTGCACACTCCGACAACACCAGCTAACATAACATGAGGGGCAGAAAAATGGGAACAACCTGACGAAACACGGAAAGAGCATGCAAGTGCCACAAAGACTGTCAACAAGCTGGAACTCAAAGCCAGGACTTTGGAGCTATGACTAAGTACCCCTAGCCAGTATGCACCTTTGTCATCCTAGATAGATAGATAGATAGATAGATAGATAGATAGATAGATAGATAGATAGATAGATAGATAGATAGATAGATAGATAGATAGATAGATCTGAAAGGCACTATATAATAGATAGATAGATAGATAGATAGATAGATAGATAGATAGATAGATAGATAGATCTGAAAGGCACTATATAATAGATAGATAGATAGATAGATAGATAGATAGATAGATAGATAGATAGATAGATAGATAGATAGATCTGAAAGGCACTATATAATAGATAGATAGATAGATAGATAGATAGATAGATAGATAGATAGATAGATAGATAGATAGATATGAAAGACACTATATTACAGATAGATAGATAGATAGATAGATAGATAGATAGATAGATAGATAGATAGATAGATAGATAGATAGATCTGAAAGGCACTATATAATAGATAGATAGATAGATAGATAGATAGATAGATAGATAGATAGATAGATAGATAGATAGATAGATAGATAGATAGATAAATCTGAAAGGCACTATATGATAGATAGATAGATAGATAGATAGATAGATAGATAGATAGATAGATAGATAGATCTGAAAGGCACTATATAACAGAGAGGTAGATATAAAATGTGCTTTACACAACAGATACAATGATTAATGTAAGGCACTATATATGTAAGATAATCCTAAACTAGACAGGCTGTTCCAGATATTTTAATGTCACCTTAAACTCTGAGGTCAAGTTGGCCATTTTAGGCCAAAGCTCTTTCACTGTTCATTCCCAAAGTCAAATCTTTGAACAGGACCTTCTCACAGCCAGTGTTTGGGAGCCAAAGTTGCCAGAATTAGTCATGAGGCAGAAGCCATCCCTGAACTGGATGCCCGTCCACTGCTGGCCCACACACACACACACACACACACACACACACACACACACACACACATCAAGTCCAATTCAGAATTGTCAATGGAGATAAAGAGTGCAAGAAGAGAGAAAGGCTGAAGGTCGTGAAGGTGACCACTGATAGCCACTCTCAGTGTTCAGCACTTTCGTGTCGCCTTTGTACAGAAGAAGAAAATCAGGAGAACAAATGTCTGCTTATCAGCAGTTCTGCGAAATCAGCATACTGCAGAGTTTGAAGTCGGCGTCCATCAATGGAGGAAAGGACATTGGGAATTCACTGATGAAATGTCTGCTGGATTAAACTGTTGAATGTTCTTTCATATGATTAGTAGGATATTTAAAAGCCCCACAAATGAATCTTATCTCATCAGAGAAACCTACAGATGTGAGTAAAAGCTGCTCACTGTTCAGCTTTGGCCTTTTCACCTTGAAAGAGGAAACAAATCGACATTTGCTCAGATGAGAGCAACGCAGACCCCCTGACCAAACGGCAGTCCGACTTCATACTCTGATGGGCAGCGTGACTTTTGTTCTGATTGTAGCACACATCAGATCTGTAAGGGCAGTATTTTAAAATGAAGGAGACCATATTGTAAAGATAAAATAATCCAAACGTCATCAACTCATTGAACTGGTATCAGGACACTCAGGACACTCCTTCAGAGTCAGATTTACAAATATATGAACCCAAATGAGTCGCTCATTCACTATTCAGTTGGCAGCCAGTATGCCCATTAACTACTGGTTATGTTTCATATCTCATCAGAATTCTTTACACACACACAGGTAAGGCGCATATTTGGCTAAGAAAGAACGTTACATTTATAGCGGAGAGAGAGAGAGAGCGGAGACGGCACATTTGAAGAGCTGAGTTGCAAAATCAGCTAAGTACAGGAGACAACTTTTTGTGAAAAGTATTTGAAATTATATTTTTAAAATTCTTTTTGCAGAATGTTGGTTGTTACATTACTGAAGGTCAATTGCTGGACATGTCAGAAATCTGAATATTTTACATTTTTGTAAAAAATAGGAAAAAAACATACTTAGCAGGTTTTGACGCTAAATCAATGCTGTTCCATAAACCTATAAGTAGAAACTTTCATCAAAAGTGCTCTGGATCTTGAAATATTTTTATTATATAACAAAAGAAATTGGGCGGCACGGTGGCGCAGTGGTAGCGCTGCTGCCTCGCAGTTAGGAAACATGGGTTCACTTCCCGGGTCCTCCCTGCGTGGAGTTTGCATGTTCTCCCTGTGTCTGCGTGGGTTTCCTCCCACAGTCCAAAGACATGCAGGTTAGGTGGATTGGCGACTCTAAATTGGCCCTGGTGTGTGGGTGTGTTTGTGTGTGTCCTGCGGTGGGTTGGCACCCTGCCCAGGATTGGTTCCTGCCTTGTGCCCTGTGTTGGCTGGGATTGGCTCCAGCAGACCCCCGTGACCCTGTATTCGGATTCAGCAGGTTAGAAAATGGAGGGATGGGACAAAAGAAATTCAGAGCTTTTAGTCTCTAAACTATTTAGCTAAAAAGTAATGCTAAAAGTCATGAATTCCTGTTAAGCATTGTTGAAGTAGTAAATTAAACAAGTTATAAGCAATCTCTAGAATGTCAATATTCTACATCGTCTTCATCATATATTTCAGTATCCCTGTCTGCCATTGGTTTAGTGTTTTTGTTGGCTGTTCCAATGATTGGGAGGTAGAACTCTTTAACTTTTTCTGATTGCGGATTGTCCATATTGACTCCCATTTTGCTAAGCAGCATCTCGACATCCTTTGCTTTTACTGGATTAACACAACAATTCAGTGGAAGTGGGTCAGCTGACAAGTTTTTTTATTTTGCTGCCACGTTTCACAATAGTGTGACTGCAAAAGTCGCCCGAATACGTGGTCTTTATGTTTATGTTACTTCTTGTTATTTCCGCCACTCGAACTTTTGTCAAGTGAAATGGGAGCTTTTTTTTGCAGACTTTTGCAGTTGCAGACTTGTAGTTAAGCACCTGCCAGTCTCTTCCTAAAACTCTGAGTGTGGCATATTGAGATGATTGGCTGGTGTACTTAGCAGCTTTTGGAACTAAGCTGGTTCATGTATTTAGCAGGTTTTGGAACTCACATCAAAATTTATAGCACTATATTTTGGTACTTAGCAGGTTTTGAAGCCCAGTTCAATGCCAAGCACATAGCCGACCCTTTGATGAGTCAGAACCATGCTTCACCTAAAGTTCGCCAAAAAATGTACTTAACAGGTTTTGGAACTCACCCCTTCATTTGCTCCTTACCCTCCATGTGTTCTAAATTTGCCGTTGCAATTCCACAATGACGGTCAATACAAATGAAACTATAGAGAGGTGTACAAAAAACTGAAATATTTAGTTGTTTTTAAAAGCTTTTAATTCAGATGCCCTAATCAATTTTAATACGGACTAATCAACAAAAGGATAACAAGAAAAACAAAACAATATTTTATTTAAGGTCAAAATTAAGTTTTTAAATATTGATTTTTTTTTTTCTTAGTCTGATCCCATTTTTTATAAGATTGAAAACCATTTATGGAAATTCTTTTCATATTTGAAACAGAAATTACGTAGGACCACAGAACATATGATAATACAGGAACTAATCACTGCGTTGGTGGACGCCATTCTTATATCGTCTTTATGAATTGTTATTATTTGTGTGCGAGTTACTTTACTGATATTAAATAGAAGTAAACACAAACACGCCGATCTATCCCATAGAAGTGCGCCCCGCGTCGCGGAAACTGCCACATTGTAACTTTTTTTAAATTGCCAGTACTTGATAGTAGAAGAGGTGTTTGCGTCTTTCTACTTTTTAACTGCGCCGAGCTGTAAACAATGTGAAGACGAGACCGCCTTCAGCGGCGAGGGGTCGTGACAACAAAGTGGACGCTCGGAGGTGCGGAATGTCGGGCTGCTCCGCCGGGTCGAGAGCTTCGTAGTTTCGGGCGGCGTCCTCTCTTCTCGCACTGTTTGTGACACTTCGAGTGCCCCGTCAGCTCCTGGGAGAGCAGAAATCTTTGCGAATGAGTGTGATCGGCGCCATCGAAGCAAAAGTCTTCTTGTGACTTATTGTCCCTTAAGGTGAGTTCGGGTCACTAAAATCCCGCAACATTCAAGGTTGCTTTTGTGATGAATTCTTTTAAGAAGATGGAGGGTCTACATCTAAGAAGATGTACCGACCTCTTCATGTTAAGTATTGGACTTGGGAATTGTTTGGACCTTCTGCCCGTTAAGCACGGAAGGGCAGTGCCCACATTTCTCAGAATAATTTTTCTCTTAAATCTCAGGCACGTAGTGCGAGGTTGTCAGGCAGAAAGTTGGAGGATCACATAGAAAATGTTATTTCTACACCACAGCGGCCGTGTAGCGCCTTTCACAAGGGATCTGCCACCGAGAGATGATCCAAATACATTTAAGCTGCTGTTAGTGCTACTTACTGTACCTGTTGTGTTATAGCGCCTTTAAAATGTACTTTACCCGAAAGCGCTCCATGCAGTACTGCTCAGTGTATCTGTAATTCCATCCATCCATTTTCCAGCCCGCTGAATCCAAACACAGGGTCACGGGGGTCTGCTGGAGCCAATCCCAGCCAACACAGGGCACAAGGCAGGACCCAATCCTGGGCAGGGTGCCAACCCACCGCAGGACACACACAAACACACCTACACACCAAGCACACACCAGGGCCAATTTAGAATCGCCAATCCACCTAACCTGCATGTCTTTGGATTGTGGGAGGAAACCGGAGCACCGGAGGAAACCCACGCAGACACGGGGAGAACATGCAAACTCCATGCAGGGAGGACCCGTGAAGCGAACCCAGGTCTCCTAACTGCGAGGCAGCAGCGCTACCACTGCGCCACCGTGCCACCCTGTATCTTTAATTCTTACATGTTAATGTTACTGTTTAATAATTTATATACTACATTTTATTTTTTTCCCTTACACTCACTGAGCGAAGCCACTGGGTAATCAGCTAGTATATATATATATATATATATATATATATATATATATATATATATATATATATATATATATATATATATATATATATATATACTAATAAAAGGCAAAGCCCTCACTCACTCACTCACTCACTGACTCATCACTAATTCTCCAACTTCCCATGTGGGTGGAAGGCTGAAATTTGGCAGGTTGATTCCTTACAGCTTCCTTACAAAAGTTGGGCAGGTTTTATATCGAAATTCTACGCGTAATGGTCATAACTGGAAGCAGTTTTTCTCCATTTACTGTAATGGAGATGAGCTTCAACGCCGTGGGGCGGAGTTTCGTGTGACATCATCACGCCTCCCACGTAATCACGCAGTACATAGAAAACCAGGAAGACCTCAAAAAGCTGAAGAAAACATGCATTATATAATTGAGAAGGCAGCGAAACAATAAGAAGCGAGTTCTGCTACTTGAAACAAAGCACGATGTAAACCTACACTTTAAATTAAGTTCATAGACAGGCTGCCGCTGGCGTTTGTAATTTAGTGCCTGCCCATATAAGGCCGTCCGTCAGCGGCAATCCAATAGCAAACTGCCACGGGTAAATATTCACGGGTGAAGGACTGTGCTTATGGAGAGGAAGATGAGATGGTCAGGGTGGTGTTTGACACAAACTCAGCGAAACTGCCAGAGAAAGTTTTAAGTGCCAGGACTAAGGTAACATTAAATAAAGCTATGGACATAGCACGAGATGGCACCAGCACAGCTGGGAACCTTCGATGCAAGTACACCGAGTGGCTCACGTGAACTGACGCAGTGCACAGATAAAAGGCAACAGTTCCAAAGAGCTGAACAAAACCGAATTACACAATTGAGAAGGCAGCAAAAAATATGAAGCGTCTGATAAGCATATTCATAAATGCAGCTACTGTGGAAACAAAGCACACGGTGGAAAAAGTGAATGTCCCGCTAAAGGAAGACAGCGAAAAAAAAAACCCGTGCATGCAGTTTGTCACATCTCAGATAAAAAGGAAGACGAGCTGTTTATTGATGCAGTAAGGAACTAATCGATGAATGAAACCTCTTATCTTTACAACGATTGACAAACACGGAATGTAACTTGAACACATCGTACAAATATGAGCCTGATTGAAAGAAATAATGATAATCAAATCCTTGATGACAGCAACATTCAATAACACTCACAAAACAATTACTGTATATTGACAATCATGTTACGTTATTTTTAAAATGTTCCCTTTTCTTTTTCATAACTTCTACTTCTCCACTGCGATACGCGGGTATATATTTAAATGTATATCTATAGCCCGATCTACAATACATACTCTCGCATAGACAAGCCACACGCTTTGCGCAATTGTAGAGTCTTCGCCTCTAACGCCGACATTCGAGGTTCGATTCCTGAGAGGGATGTACTGACTATGTACGCGCCCTACCTGATTCATTTTACCTTCCCATCTCCTTGGTTTGGGACGTATGAAAAATATTAGGTTAACGCAGAATCATGTTACGTTATTTTAAAATTTTCCCTTTCTTAGCACAAGCACAGTTGAGAAGCTTCGATGCATGTACTCCATAACACGTTAAAAAATAACGCATTTAATCACACTTTCAATTCCAAGCAAACGGGAACTTTTGTCAATACATGATTTCCTGATACATCCATTACACTGATGCACACATCACAGTTCCTACGACTGATCATTTCGACTTCCCGACCGAAGCCTTGATAAAAGCCTGGTTTTGTGCACACTGAAAAGCAAGCAAAATTAGATGCATTACAGAAAGCGGACTTTGTGGCTCTTACTGGGGATCATTGGACTTCCGTGACCGTTAGTAATTCTAAATACATCTAATTACAAAATGTTCAATGATCACACTGTTTTAGCCTAATGTACAAAATAATTTTGGCTAATGTTACTCAGAGTTTAAAGAGTAAGCTGGTCAAATTACCTTTTATGTTTCTGACTTATTTTTTTAAGAAGAAAAACTGCACTTTATGTTGAAATTTTGGTTATTATTATTTAAAGACAATACTATTCTGAAAATGTACTTAAAGTACTTAAACTACCACTTTATTTTTAAGTCTGCCCAATTTTAACCAGGGATGATATTTTTGTTTCTGTTTTGAATTCAAATGCAGTTTAAAGGCTTTTTTTCAGAAATTAAAACAGCTTCAGTTTACAATATTCATGTCCATGTCTATTATTTGATTCTGTAAGCCCACTAAAACCGTTTTAAATAAAAAAAAAACATTTGCGATTTGGGGCAAATTTACGTGTCGATTACATACGATTAATCAAGATTAATTCTTACACAGCCTCTAATTAATTGGATTAATTTTTTAATCGAGTCCCACCTAATATATATATATGTAGATATATATATGTAGATTTGTATATATATGTGTATATACAGTATATATGTAGATATGTATATGTGTATATACAGTATGTATATATGTGTGTGTATATATACAGTATGTGTGTATATATATGTATATGTATAAATATGTATGTGTGTATATGTATATAACTGTATATATATGTGTATAGATGTGTATATATATATATATGTTTATATGTATATATATATGTTTATATATGTGTCTGTGTGTGTGTGTATATATATATGCCAGCAACACTCATGACAATTACAAAACAATTACATTGTCAATCATGTTACGTTATTATTAAAATGTTTCCTTTTCTTTTTACTTCTCGCTGCCAATGCAGCTATTTTGCTATATATATATATATATATATATATATATATATATATATATATAAATATATAAATAGATAGATATGACAACAACACTCATATCAATGACAAAACAATTATATTAACAATCATCTTACGTTATTTTTAAAATGTTTGCTTTTCTTTTCATAACTTCTTTAACACACTACTTCTCGCTCTGTAAGCCTTGGTATTCTACTATATATATATATATATATATATATATATATATATATATATATATATATATATATATATATATATATATAAATATATAAATAGATAGATATGACAACAACACTCATATCAATGACAAAACAAATATATAAACAATCATCTTACGTTATTTTTAAAATGTTTGCTTTTCTTTTTAATAACTTCTTTAACACACTACTTCTCTGCTGCGAAGCGGGGGTATTCTGCTAGTATATATATATATATATATATATATATATATATATATATACAGCTCAAAAGAATTAAAGGAACACTTTTTAATGAGAGTATAGCATAAAGTCAATGAAACTTATGGGATATTAATCTGGTCAGTTAAGTAGCAGAGGGGGTTGTTAATCAGTTTCAGCTGCTGTGGAGTTAATGAAATTAACAACAGATGCACTAGAGGGGCAACAATGAGATGACCCCCAAAACAGGAATGGTTTAACAGGTGGAGGCCACTGACATTTTTCCCTCCTCATCTTTTCTGTTTCTTCACTAGTTTTGCATTTGGCTACAGTCAGTGTCACTACTGGTAGCATGAGGCGATACCTGGACCCTACAGAGGTTGCACAGGTAGTCCAACTTCTCCAGGATGGCACATCAATACGTGTCATTGCCAGAAGGTTTGCTGTGTCTCCCTGCACAGTCTCAAGGGCATGGAGGAGATTCCAGGAGACAAACAGTTACTCTAGGAGAGCTGGAGAGGGCCATAGAAGGTCCATAACCCATCAGCAGGACCAGTATCTGCTCCTTTGGGCAAGGAGGAACAGGATGAGCACTGCCAGAGCCCTACAAAATGACCTCCAGCAGGCCACTGGTGTGAATGTCTCTGACCAAACAACCAGAAAGACTTCATGACGGTGACCCAAGGGCCCCATGTCCTCTAATGGGCCCTGAGCTCACTGCCCAGCAGCATGCAGCTCGATTGGCATTCACCATAGAATACCAGAATTGGCAGATGCACCACTGGTGCCCTGTGCTTTACAGATGAGAGCAGGTTCACCCTGAGCATGTGACAGAAGTGAAAGGGTCTGGAGAAGCCATGGAGAACATTATGCTGCCTGTAACGTCATTCAGCATGAGCAGTTTGGTGGTGGGTTAATTTTTGTCTGGGGAGGCATATCCATGGAGGGTCACACAGACCGCTACAGGCTTGACAAAGGCACCTTGGCTGCCATTAGGTATCAGGATGAAATCCTTGGACCCATTGTCAGACCCTATGCTGGTACAGTGGCTCCTGGTGCACGGCAATTCCTGGCCTCATGTGGTGAGAGTATGCAGGCAGTTCCTGGAGGATGAAGGAATTGATACCATTGACTGGCCACCACACTTTCTTGACCTAAATCCAATAGAACACCTCTGGGACATTATGTTTTGGTCCATCCAATGCCACCAGGTTGCACGTCAGACTGTCCAGGAGCTCAGTGATGCCCTGGTCCAGATCTGGGAGGAGATCCCCCACAACACCTTCTGTCATCTCATTAGAAGCATGCACCGATGTTGTCAGGCATGTATACAAGAACACAGGGGCCATACAAAGTGCTGCGGACAATTTGGAGTTGCTGCAATTCAATTTTGGCAAAATGGACTAGCCTGCCACATCATTTTTTCACTCTGATTTTTGGGGCGTCTTTGAATTCAGGGCTCTGTAGGTTGATCATTTTCATTTCCATCAAACGATGTGGCATCCTTTCGTTCCTAACACATTACCCAGTCTATATCAGTATAGATATCCAGGAGGATTTCTTTTTCCCATTGAGATCTGATGTGTTTTCAAAGTGTTCCTTTAAATTTTTTGAGCAGTTTATATTTGTGATATTTGCCCGGACGCCACCAGTCGGAGACCACATCTTTATAAAAGCACACGTTTATTTCTCCACAAATAAACACAGGTTTCAGTCCCGAACAATACACAAAGCACTTAGCAATAATCCCCCACAATGAACTCCTCTCTCTCTCTGTCCTTGGCCGCCTCTTTTCTCCTCCTGGGAGTTTCATCCTACTCCCACTCCCGACTCTGGCTCTCGGACTGTAAGGAGGTGGCGCCTTTTATTCCCGCCCGGATGTGTTCCAGGTGGCTGATGACGCACTTCCGGCACCACTTCCTGGTGTGACGGAAGTGCTGCCCTTTGCACTGGAAGCACTCCGGGCGTCCCTCACAGGTTCATCTGCCATCTTGGCTGGTGTGGCGGAAGTGATGATTCTCCAGGTCCTACGAGGCAGGAGGCGCCCCCTGGCAGTTGCCACGGGTCCAAACAGGCCAGAACTCTTTTTCTCCTTTCCCGTGGTCCTATCCTAGTACACTGCGGTTGTTATGTCATGACCTGGAGGCTATTATTGTCCTTTTCCGGTCCCTCCAGGCATCCCGGCCAGGTAATGACCCCGGCAATCTTTCACAATATATATATATATATAGTATATATATATATATATATATATATATATATATATATATATATATATATATATATATATATATATATATACTGAGTATCAGAGATGGGTAGTAACGAGTTACATTTACCCCATAACATTTACTTGAGTAACTTTTTAAAAAAATTGTACTTCTAAGAGTAGTTTACTGCACCATACTTTTTACTTTTACTTGAGTACATTTGTGAAGAAGAAACGCTGCTCTTACTCCGCTACATTTTTTCCATTAGATAAAGTCTGACAGATAATTTTCAATCTGCTCTGAAATCTTTAATGAATGTGTGCGACATTTTTAGTCTTGCTGGTCGGACATAAAAATGCAGCGAAAAGGCACAGTGTGAGGCAGGCAGGGCAGTGCCATCCTGAAGGGGGCGCATGTGGCCAGGGGTGCCCAATGTGTCGATTGCGATCGACGGTAGATCGCAAAGGTAGTGCAGGTAGATCGCATTGCATTCAAAACAATTTTTAAAATGTTAGTCTATCAAATATCCTCCCTGTGGCATTTACCACTTGATTGACATACAGGGCGGCCAGTCTGAGATCTCTTTTCTTCTAACACACTGGTCACCCCACACACACGAACAAACGCACGAGCTACTGCAAAACTCCGGCTATCTAAGTGATCTAGTTAGCCTTCCAATTTATATGGACTAAAAAAAATGTCTGGGGAGGGTATGGGCTGGATGTGGAAACGGAAGAGGAATTTTTTCTCATAATGTCACAATCGAAGTGCGTTTGTCTGATCTGTCAATCTATCATTGCTATTCCAAAGAAGGAAAATGTGGAAAGGCACTTTCGAACTGTTCATAAAAATTACGAAACTGACGTCCTTCCAAAAAGCAATCTGAGAAAGAGAAAGGAGAGGGAACTAAAATCGCAGTTAATCAGACAGCCGTCATTTTTCACTCGGCTGAATTCAAAAGCTCCTTGACTGGATTATTTGTCTCTACTTATTTATGTGAGTCAGCCTTTTCCCAAATGACGATTATTAAATCCAAATACTGTAGTGACCATAAAGGTTATTCAGTTATGCAAGGCACAACTACATACATTTTATGTATAAAGTATACTCAGTATATATACATTTATATATATATATACATTTATATATATATATATATATATATATATATATATATATATATATATATATATATATATATATATATATATATATATATATATATATATATATATATATATATATATATACAGTGGTGTGAAAAACTATTTGCCCCTTCCTGATTTCTTATTCTTTTGCATGTTTGTCACACAAAATGTTTCTGATCATCAAACACATTTAACCATTAGTCAAATATAACACAAGTAAACACAAAATGCAGTTTTTAAATGATGTTTTATTATTTAGGGAGAAAAAAATCCAAACCTACATGGCCCTGTGTGAAAAAGTAATTGCCCCCTTGTTAAAAAATAACCTAACTGTGGCGTATCACACCTGAGTTCAATTTCCGTAGCCACCCCCAGGCCTGATTACTGCCACACCTGTTTCAATCAAGAAATCACTTAAATAGGAGCTGCCGGACACAGAGAAGTAGACCAAAAGCACCTCAAAAGCTAGACATCATCCCAAGATCCAAAGAAATTCAGGAACAAATGAGAACAGAAATAATTGAGATCTCTCAGTCTGGTAAAGGTTATAAAGCCATTTCTAAAGCTTTGGGACTCCAGCGAAACACAGTGAGAGCCATAATCCACAAATGGCAAAAACATGGAACAGTGGTGAACCTTCCCAGGAGTGGCCGGCCGACCAAAATTACCCCAAGAGCGCAGAGACGACTCATCCGATTGGTCACAAAAGACCCCAGGACAACGTCTAAAGAACTGCAGGCCTCACTTGCCTCAATTAAGGTCAGTGTTCACGACTCCACCATAAGAAAGAGACTGGGCAAAAACGGCCTGCATGGCAGATTTCCAAGACGCAAACCACTGTTAAGCAAAAAGAACATTAGGGCTCGTCTCAAATTTGCTATGAAACATCTCAATGATTGCCAAGACTTTTGGGAAAATACCTTGTGGACTGATGAGACAAAAGTTGAACTTTTTGGAGGGCAAATGTCCCGTTACATCTGGTGTAAAAGGAACACAGCATTTCAGAAAAAGAACATCATACCAACAGTAAAATATGGTGGTGGTAGTGTAATAGTCTGGGTTTGTTTTGCTGCTTCAGGACCTGGAAGGCTTGCTGTGATAGATGGAACCATGAATTCTACTGTCTACCAAAAAATCCTGAAGGAGAATGTCTGGCCATCTGTTCGTCAACTCAAGCTGAAGCGATCTTGGGTGCTGCAACAGGACAATGACCCAAAACACACCAGCAAATCCACCTCTGAATGGCTGAAGAAAAACAAAATGAAGACTTTGGAGTGGCCTAGTCAAAGTCCTGACCTGAATCCAATTGAGATGCTATGGCATGACCTTAAAAAGGCGGTTCATGCTAGAAAACCCTCAAATAAAACTGAATTACAACAATTCTGCAAAGATGAGTGAGCCAAAATTCCTCCAGAGCCTGTAAAAGACTCATTGCAAGTTATCGCAAACGCTTGATTGCAGTTATTGCTGCTAAGGGTGGCCCAACCAGTTATTAGGTTCAGGGGGCAATTACTTTTTCACACAGGACCAAGTAGGTTTGGATTTTTTTTTCTCCCTAAATAATAAAAACCATCATTTAAAAACTGCATTTTGTGTTTACTTGTGTTATATTTGACTAATGGTTAAATGTGTTTGATGATCAGAAACATTTTGTGTGACAAACATGCAAAAGAATAAGAAATCAGGAAGGGGGCAAATAGTTTTTCACACCACTGTATATATATATACTGTATATATATATATATACATATAAAGGAGAGTTGGGATCCGAGAGACTGTGTTTGTGGAGGGATGGAGAGTTAAGGCGGGTGGGGGAGTCACGTGATCATCTCCCCTCCCATTCACATCATTTCATTCCCTTCATTTCGCTCTGAGCTGAGCTCCGCAGCTGATGTGGTCTTGCCGTTCTTTAAGTGTTTAGTCCTCTCTCTCCTTTATTGATTTACTGTTTACTAGACGCGGTACTTACTGAATAGTATTTTTTCCTTTAGTGTTTCTTAGTGTTTAGTAGACACGGTGTGCCGGTGTTCCAGCGGTGTTGTGTTTACTGTTACATTCTACTTCGTTTTTGTACTTTAGTGTTTAGTAGACTTTTACTTTATCTCATTTACTGTTCCTCCCGGCGGTGTTGCCCTTTTCTACTTTATCTCATTTAGTGTTTGGTAGACTTTTACGTTATAATAATAATAATTCATTACATTTATATAGCGCTTTTTCTTTTTTTTATTAGTTACTCGAATAACTTTATCTCATTTACTGTTGTTCCCGGCGGTGTTGCCAATTTTCCCGTTTCTTTTTTTTTTTTATGTAGCATGTTCACGAATTAGTCATAGAAAAAAATTTTATATTTTGGCTCCAGGAGGACAGACCAAAAATGTTGTATATAAAGAAGCTCTATAATTCGCATGTAGGTACATAATTATTCCAACTACAGCGACTGCAGCGAAGCGCACGTGGTCTGCTAGTATATATATATATATATATATATATATATATATATATATATATATATATATATATATATACTGTATTTCGACCTGGTCATTTTAGAAGTAGCTCACAAGCTGAAAAGTGTGGGCACCTGCTGTGTAGTGTGTATATATATATATATATATATATATATATATATATATACAGTATATACAGTATATACAGTATATATATATATATATATGTAAATTATATATATATATTAATATATGTATTGTCACACACATGCACATGGGAGATGCAGGCTCAAATGTATTTCTCCTCCAAACCAGGGGTTGGCGCTGTCCTCTGATACTTCTCCCTTTTTTTTCCCCCTCTGCAGACCATCCGAAGAATTCACCTCCTAATGACGTAATTTCCATCTCCCACGAAGCCACGCCCTGATGACATAATTTCCGGTTCCAGCCCCAAAAAAGTTGTTTATTGGCAGGATGTGGACTTGGAAGAGGATTTTTTTCTCTCACAATGTCACAATCGAAGTGCGTTTGTCTGATCTGTCAATCTATCATTGCTATTCCAAAGAAGGAAAATGTGGAAAGACACTTTCGAACTGTTCATAAAAACTACCAAACTGATCTGAGAAAGAGAAAGGAGAGGGAACTAAAATCGCACTTAATCAGACAGCCGTCATTTTCACTTTCGGCTGAATTCAAAACCAAAGGCAGACGCACCGAAGCATCGTTCTGGGTGAGTCACTCGATCATTAAGCATAAGAAGTCCTTCCGAGATGGAGAGATAATAAAAGAGGCCTTCGTTGAGGCAGATGGCTACGGAGAAATTCCTGCTGAGATTTCAAGACCCCTGGCCGGAGAAAGAGGAGTTCCTAGTTGTCATTAAACATGCAGAATACAAGCAACTTAATAACGATCAATAGCCACTAGACTTGCTATTTTTTTTCCGATCTGACCGACATATTGAATGAGCTTAATTTACAGCTGTAAGGAACAGAGAAAACCAATATGACCAATATGATTAGCTCAGTTAATGCTTTCAAACGAAAAATGCAACATCTGTCCTCAAAGCTGCAGCGCCTTGATTTGGAGAACATCTAAAACCTCACGTCAGAGCTGGAAAAGCAATGGAAGGCGTGTGCGCAACTTGACAGCATCCGCTACACAGAGCAGACTGAAAAATAATCTGTCAGACTTTATCTAATGAAAAAAAAGTAACGATTCGAGTGCCACCCAATGTAGCGGAGTAAGAGCAGCGTTTCTTCTTCACAAATGTACTCAAGTAAAAGTAAAAAGTATGGTGCAGTAAAACTACTCTTAGAAGTACAATTTTTTAATAAAGTTACTCAAGTAAATGTAACTCGTTACTATCCACCTCTGATACTCAGTATATATATATAAAAATATATATATAATATTTTTAATGTATCCATCCATCCAATTTCCACCCCGTTGAATCTGAACACAGGGTCACGGGGGTCTGCTGGAGCCAAACACCGCCAACACAGGGCGCAAGGCAGGAACCAAACCCCGGGCAGGACACACACACCCACACCCCAAGCACTCACTAGGACAATTTAGGATCGCCAGTCCACCTAACCTGCATGTCTTCTTGGACCTTCTGCCCGTTAAGCACGGAAGGGCAGTGCCCACATTTCTCAGAATAATTTTTCTCTTAAATCTCAGGCACGTAGTGCGAGGTTGTCAGGCAGAAAGTTGGAGGATCACATAGAAAATGTTATTTCTACACCACAGCGGCCGTGTAGCGCCTTTCACAAGGGATCTGCCACCGAGAGATGATCCAAATACATTTAAGCTGCTGTTAGTGCTACTTACTGTACCTGTTGTGTTATAGCGCCTTTAAAATGTACTTTACCCGAAAGCGCTCCATGCAGTACTGCTCAGTGTATCTGTAATTCCATCCATCCATTTTCCAGCCCGCTGAATCCAAACACAGGGTCATGGGGGTTCTGCTGGAGCCAATCCCAGCCAACACAGGGCAGGAACCAATCCCAGGCAGGGTGCCAACCCACCGTAGGACACACACAAACACACACTAGGGACAATTTAGAATCGCCAGTCCACCTAACCTGCAGGTCTTTGGACTGTGGGAGGAAACCCACGCAGACACGGGGAGGACATGCAAACTCCACGCAGGGAGGACCCGGGAAGTGAACACTTAAGGGTCTCCTAACTGCGAGGCAGCAGCGCCACCGTGCCGCCCGGCTATTTTGAATGTAGGTAGATCATTTTGACCTGGTCATTTTAAAAGTAGCTCGCAAGCCGAAAAAGTGTGGGCACCCCTGATATAGGACTATATAAATCTCAGTATCCGACAGATAATGTATAGTAGTTTAGAAAATAAATTTTAATGTCAAACAGTAACCAGTACATAAAATTTATTTCATGAAACGTCCGCCCCGGTTGCAATTTAGTAATCTTGTATTATTGATGGACATTTACGGAAGTACTCCGAGCCTGACAGCGATGAGCGCTACAACTGAATACAGTATTGAACGGAGCGTCTGCGGTGAGCTGGCGCCCTGCCCGGGGTTTGTTTCCTGCCTTGCGCCCTGTGTTGGCTGGGATTGGCTCCAGCAGACCCCCCGAGACCTTGTAGTTATGATATAGCAGGTTGGGTAATGGATGGATGGATGGATAATAACTGACTGACTGACCGGACCGTCGATTAAATCCCAGTATGTCTAATTATCACGCTGCAAACTGGAAAGACTGGTTACAAAGTTTATCAATGGAAGGACTGCCACTTGCGGTCTGCCGTCAGTGCACTCTGCGCCGTAGGGCCTCACGAGTCTACCGGCCGCTCCGATGCCTTTCCTCTCACATGTCGGTTGTTTTCCAACGCACTTGCTTACTTGATTGGGATTCGTGCCACGCATATAATATAATACCCCTTTGGTGGACTCGGGAATAAGTGCAACAAAAATGGAAAAGTAATGAAGACTCCAAAAAAAAAAAAAAAAAAAGAGCTAACAGTGAATAAATAAATGGAAAAATCAAAATGCTGTGAGAAGCGAAGTTGAAAACTGTTTATTTCATCTAAAGCGGGTTTTGAAAATGACAATAAAATGTCAGTGATTTTCATCAAGCAAAGTAATAACGTGAAACAAAGAGAGTGCCGTCGAAGTCGCAAGCTAATGGCATCTTTTAATGAAATGCGCAATTAGCAGTGCCGCTCTCGGCCCGAGATGGTGTCTGCACCGGCGCCGCTCCCGCCGGCAAACAGACGCGCTTCTTAATGTGTTTATCGCGCAGCGTCAAGCCGCACCGATCCCCGAATCCTCCAAGGCTCTTCTCTCCCTCGGCAGCTCTTCATCTTCACAAAGCCGACTCTTGCCGGTGTCTGAGTGAACTTTGCCTGTTCTTCCCAGGCTACTGTTTTGGTTTTGTTTTTTTTTGTTTTTTTGCACCCTCCTGCATCTCAGAATCCGGCCAGTTGATGTCCATGAACTGGCCCAGTAATGCTTTATTGGAGTGATGTTGGAGTGATTGTGCCAGGTTCCTAAGTGGCATCGTATCTCGGGTTCTGTCTCTGCACATGTTGTGGGCTCCATGACCTTATAATGCCAGAAGGGAAGTCACAAACACACAAGAATGGTCTGATGACAATGGGGGCTCCATATTAGCAAGCAGTTCACATTCTTCAGGCATAATTGTGGAGTACAGGTGGCTACCAAATGATATGACTTCTGCAAGCCTTCTGCATTATACTGTACTGTGGTACCCCTGGGTATGGACCTGATAGGGACAGGATACTCATGGGGCTGAGGATTATCCAGGATGGGGTATACCTGCTAAAGCTGGCTATTGGTGGCAGCGGTGGGAGAAGAACTGAATAACAACCCAAGATGGAGAGCTGATTTACCACCAGCTCTAGTGGACCCCACAACCACATTCACGAGGGCTGGTTTTAGGCAGGACTGACCAGATCATCTGGTACAATATCTTAGATGTCCAGGCGGATGGAGTTCTTCTTACCATTGAGGATGAATGTTCTGAGCACCCCTGGGTCTGGACTTATAGGGACGTGCTCCTCAGGGGGATGAGAATTGTCCAGGGCCTAATAGGGACATGCTTCTTATCTGGCCGCAGATGGTCCATCTTGGGGGATACCTGGTAAAGATGGTTATTGGTGGCAGTGGTGGGAGAAGAATGAATAACAACCCAAGATGGAGAATTGGTTAAACACTAACTCTAGGGGACCCCACAACCACAATCACAGGGGGCTGGCTTTAGGCAGTAAAATGTCTTAAATGTCCAGGCAGATGGAGTTCTTCTTACCATTGAGGATGAGTGTTCTGAGAGTAAGGCAGTGTAGCACCACTGGTCTGGACTTACAGGGACGTGCTCCTCAGGGGTCCAAGGATTGTCCAGGAGGGGGTATACCTGCAGAAGCTGGTCATTGGTGACAGAGGTGTGAGAATAACTGAGTAACGACTTAAGATGGAGGACTGGTTTAGTACTAACTCTAGGGGACCCCACAACCATGCTGATGGGGGCTGACTTTAGTAAAACTGACCAGACTATCTCGTACTATGTCATGAATGTCTTGGCTGACGGAGTGCACGTCACACTTAAGGACAAGGATTCTGTGAGGTCGGTAGTGTAGCACCCCTGGGTATGAACCTGATAGGGTCATGCTCTTTAGGTCTCCATGGATTGTTTGGGGGTTTCACATACTTGGGAAAGCTGGCTATTGGTGGCAGCCATGGGAGAAGAGCCAAATGATGACCCCAGATGGAGAACTGGTTTACCCCTAAATCTAGTGGGCCCTACAACCACACACATGGGGGCTGGCTTTAGGCAGGACTGACCTGACCATCTCATACATCCAGGCGGGTGGAATTCACATTCCACATAAGGGGTTTTGAGAGGAGAGTAATGTAGAGCATGAAAGGGATATGCTCCTCAGGTGGCCACAGACTGTCCAAGGGGGCAAAAATACCTGGAGACGCTGGCTATAAAAGCAGTCCGCCTTCATATATTAGATAGATAGATAGATAGATAGATAGATAGATAGATAGATAGATAGATAGATAGATAGATAGATAGATTAGCAAGTCCCTTCTAGTTTAACTCAAGTTGAACATGACCTGGGGGTCTCTTATCTCAGCGCCCCCTGCTGGACACATTATTTACAACTAGTTGATCTCTCTCTCTGGGCTCTCAAATCCCACACATTTTTTCTGTCAACTTTGTGCTTGAAATCAAAGTAGCAAAGTGCGCCCCCTATTGGACACATTATAGAAATGCCAGTTCCTCCTAATTTATCAGTTGTTGAATATGACCTGCAGTTATGATGTCTCAAACTTGTGTGTGTGTGAGTGTGTGTGAGTGTTCTGTTACAAGAAAAAATATTAAAACATGCCCTCTGCTGGTCACATTAGGAGTATGCCTTTTGCACCAATAATTGAACTTGACTTTTTTATCTCAAACATTATTATTATTATTATATAATTGTTAAATCTCGATCTCCCAGCTGGACAAATTATATATAAACCAGTTTTTGCTAATTTACCACCAGCTAAACATGACCTGGCAGTCCATTATTTAAAACATTGTGTGTGTGTGTTAGCTTCCAGTTTGAAGTCAAAATAGTAAAACAACACCCCTGCTGGGCACATTATAAGTAGGCCATTTGAACTTTACCTGGGGGTCTTTAATCCCAAACATCCTCTGCTTCAGATTTCTGTTTGAATTCAAAGTAGTAAAACGATGCCCCCTGCTGGTCGCATTAGGAATATGCCCGTTGCACCACTAATTGAACTTGACTTTTTGTTATTATTATTATTATTATTATTATTATTATTATTATTATTATTATTTGTTAAACCTCCCCCCCAAATGGACAAATTATATATAAACCAGTTTTTGCTAATTTACCACCAGTTAAATATGACCTGAGGGTCCATTATTTAAAACATTGTGTGTGTGTGTGTGTGTGTATGTGTGTGTGATAGCCTCCTGTTGGAAGTCAAAATAGTAAAGAAGACCCCTGCTGGGTACATTATAAGTAAGCCAATTGAACTTGACCTGGGGGTCTTTTATCCCAATCACTGTCTGCTTCAGCTTTCAGCTTCAAGTCAAAGTAGTAAAACGACGCCCCCTGCTGGTCACATTAGGAATATGCCTGTTGTTCCTATTGCACCAATAATTGAACTTGGCTTTTTTATCTCAAACATTATTATTATTATTATTATTATTATTATTATTATTATTATTATTATTATTATTATTATTATTATTAATTAAATCCCTATCTCCCAGGTGGACAAATTATACATAATCCATCCATCCATCCAGTATCCAACCCGCTATATCCTAACTACAGGGTCACGGGGGTCTGCTGGAGCCAATCCCAGCCAACACAGGGTGCAAGGCAGGAAACAAACCCCGGGCAGGGCGTCAGCCCACCGCAGATGCATAATTCAGTTCTTGCTAATTTGCCACCAGCTAAACATGACCTGAGGGTCTATTATTTAAAACATTACGTGTGTGTGTGCTAGCCTCCTGTTGGAAGTCAAGATAGTAACACACACCCCTGCACTGCACTTTATAAGCAGGTCAGTCCTTCCTATTTTGACTAACAGCTGCACTTAATAACAACAACAACAACATTGATTTCTGTTGCACATTTTCATACAAATAATGGAGCTCAAAGTGCTTTACATGACGAAGAAAGAGAAAAAAGACAATTCATTCCAGCCCCTGATTGTTTGAGCCCTTTGCTGGAAGTCAAAGTAGTCAAAGACGCCCCCTGCTGGACACATCATCAGTAAGCCAACTCCTCCTAATGTGTCGACTGTTGAATATGACCTGCAGTTCTGATGCGCCCCCTGCTGGACACATTGTAAGTTTTCTGCTCTGCCGAAACCTCATCTCGGCTTTTTTGACAGGTAGGGTTGGGGAAATCAGTTTGTCTGTGAAATTCCCCCAGTCTGCATTTGCATTTTTCCAATTTGAAGAAGGACAACACGAGCAACAAGCCCAGTTAATTTACTGTAGATAGGAACAGGCAACTGCGTTGGAAATTGAAATATTTCATCAGCCAGTGACAGAAAGCTCGATCAGAGATGCCATCTCCTCTTCAGTATGGATGTCATGTTTACAAATGCATGATAATGTTGATGGATATTACTTTTTTTTAGTTTTATGATATGCTGTAAATATTTATTATTTTGTAGGACGTTACTCAACTAGCAAATGACTGCCGGAATGAAGGTGTCACTAATGTGGCTTTGGACTGTGTAAGAGAAAGAGAAGCACACTGGCACGTGTTCATATGGCATGCCAGTGTGCATGGGTAGAGTCACTATGGGTGGTGGGGGCATGTCCGGTCACTGGAAGTTACAAGGATATCAGAACGAGATGGGGCCATTCAGCCCAACAATCCTGTCCACTCAGCTCCTGTGTGACTGTGCAGCTCATGAACTGTAAAAGTTAAAGTACTAGTGGCTATAAAGTAACAGTTTGAAACAATAAGAAATGGAAAGAATATGAATATCCATCCATCCATTACCCAACCCTCTATATCCTAACTACAGGGTCACGGGGGTCTGCCGGAGCCAATCCCAGCCAACACAGGGTGCAAGGCAGGAAACAAACCCCGGGCAGGGCGCCCGACCACCACAGAAATATGAATATATATAAACAAAAAAATTAAAGGCACACTTTGAAAACACATCAAATCTCAATGGGAAGAAAAATCCTGCTGGCTATCTGTACTGCTATGGACTGATATGGTGATGTGTGAGGAACGAAAGGCTGGAAATGAAAATGATCAACCAACAGAGAGAGGGCTGAACTCAAAGACACCCCGAAAATCAAAGGGAACAAATGATGTGGCAGGCAGGCGAGTCCATTTGGCCGAAATTTCATTGCAGCAACTTCAGATCGTACTTAGTAGTTTGTATGCACACCCAAATGCCTGACAACATCCTAAAGAGACAACGGATGGTGTCCTGGGGGATCTCCTCCCAGATCTGGACCAGGGCATCACTGAGCTCCTGGACAGTCTGAGGCTTCAGATGGACTGAAACATAATGTCCCACCCAGAGGTGTCCTATTGGATTGAGGTCAAGCGAGTGAGCGATGGGTGGGGGGCAGTCAATGGTATCAATTCCTTCATCCTCTCACCACATGAGGCCGGGCATTGTCGTGCACCAGGAGGAACCAGCATAGGGTCTGACAATGGGGCCAAGGATTTCCTCCCGATACCTAATAGCAGTCAAGGTGCCATTGTCTAGCCTATAGAGGTCTGTGTGTCCCTCCATGGTTATGCCTCCCCAGACTGACCATCACTGACCCCTGTGGTGTTATGGGTCCACAGCTCGTTGTGCAAAAGCCATTTGTTTTAAATAAATGACTGCGGCTTAGCGAGGGGACGTTAGGCCATAGTGGGCCGCGGGACGATCCGTAGGGTGGGCGTTTCTCACCTAGTGCACAGGTGAGAAACTGCCCACATTCTAGTGATGGGAAGTTTGGATCATTTTACTGACTCGGATCTTTGAGTCTCGTTCAGCAAAATGAACGAATCGTTTTCGAGTCATTTCGTTCAATTCTCTTTCCGGCTCAGACTGCATAGGTTAAGCTTATGGGGCTGTCACGTGATGAACGAACGACTCGAAAAACCCGAAGACTCGAAACAGGTGAATCAATAATTCCAATACAGAAACTATAGGAAGTTGTGCAAATGCGCATGCGCGACTGAACGAATCACTCCCACGAGACGACTCGTTCTTCCCGAGTCACATTAAAGATTCGTTCAAAATGAACAAATCGTTCAAGAACGACCCATCACTACCACATTCGTGATTGTCCCGTGGCTAATGCTGCAGCTGCTGTGGCCCTCGTCATTTTAAAAGAAGCGCGAGTCTGTTGTGGAGGAGGATGAAAAAAAGAGGAAAAAAGAGAGGAAAAGAGGACGGAGGTTACAAGGAGCGAGGAAGCAGGCGGTGCGTGCGTGTGGTGAGCGCGCGAGGGCAGCTGTGAGGAAGCTGGGTGTTAGGCCGACACCCAGGCGTTTGAGTTGATGTTGCTCCCGCTGAGCGACCATGTAGCGGGAGTGACCAGGTGAAAGCGACGAGCCGCAGAAGGGCAGCGGAAGTCGGGAGGCTTGGTGGTGGAGTCCCCAATGTGTGCGTCCTGGTCATTGGTGGACATCAAGTCTCGGGGACTGGGATGAGAGCCAAACCGAAGCCAGGGATCGGGAGGTCTCCAGTCTCGCGAAAGTGTGTAAGAGGAGGGCAGCTGCAGAGAGCGTCTTGCCTGCTGCTAAGCCCAAACGGGATAAGCAGGTGAGACGCTAATAGAAACGATGCACCGGATTTGTTGTTGTTTTAAAGACTGCTTCCATGAGAAGATTTTAACCTCTGGTTTTTAAGGATTGTGTTTTTTTTCTATTTATTGATTTTAACCTCCACGTTCTTTTATTGGATTATTTATTTATTGAATTTGAAACTACTGCACTATTTATGGAACACTGTTTTGATTGTTTCTTTTAATAAAAGCACTGATGCATTTTTTTTGCACCACCCCTTGCTCAATTGTTTATTTGCCTCCATTGACTAGCTCACTCGGTTCCATTATCGACGGTGTTGGGTTCAAGGGTTCGTGGGAGCGTGGAGCCAGAACCCACTGTCCAGCTCTCCTAGAGGAACTGCCTGCCTGTCTCCTGGAATCTCCTCCATGCTCTTGATCTGGCAATATCAGGCATTGATGTGCCATCCTGGAGAAGGTGCCACCTCTGTAGGGTCCAGGTATGGCCTCATGCTACCAGTAGTGACACTGACCGTAGCCAAATGCAAAACGAGTGACAAAACAGATGAGGACAGAAAAATGTCAGTGGCCTCCCTCCACCTGTTAACCCATTCGTTCCTGTTTTGGGGGTCGTCTCATTGTTGCCCCTCTAGTGGACCAAAGCAGCTGAAACTGATGAACAAGCCCCTCTGCTACTCAACTGACCAGATCAACAGCCCGCAAGTGTCAGTGACTTGATGCTATACTCGGATTCAAAAGTGGTCCTTTCATTATTTTTAGCAGTATATATTTAGTAAAGAAGTGATAGAACCAAGTCAGAGGGTTGGGGTACCATCCTGGTGACCCCATATAATTGAAAGAAGATAACAGCGAAAATACACACGACAGGTTGGGGGTCCAGAATTGATCTGCCTCAAAATGGACGAACTTCCAGTCATATGGGTTCCGTGGCAGGAAGGGGCAGATAACCAAAGTGACGTGACTTGTGGAATGGCCGTCAGTCTTCCATTCTAGCCTTTGGTTCAGTGGGTAATTACTGTCACCGGGGCCCTTAAGCTGTCTCCTATGCACACACACACGTGACTACATATGTAGATAGTAAAAGCAATAGAGGATGGACTGGCATCCCAAAAAGGGATAGATGGCAATTGGATGGAGAGGACAGTATGGATGGGTGGATGTGTTACCTGGCTGGTCCTCAGTTCATAACCGAGTTAGAGTGAAAGAAAAATGGATGGACTGGGTGACAATGGATATCAAGAGCAGTTCATTCTTGCATATGAGAGACAGCAGTTCTTCTCTGGATTGATTGTAGTTTGCACACCCACAGGGTTGCATGGGACTTGTAGTTCAGACCAACAGCCCTGTCACAGTCCTAAAGTGGCACCAGAGGGCACTGCCAGGAGAAAATCTCACTGGTTTTATTTTCTCGTTTATGAAGTATATGTCCGAAAAATTTGATGTTGTGGTTTTGGTGAATCTCGGCAATTCAAATCTCTCTGAGTCCAGAAATACCATTTTTGGAATTATGTCCTGTGGTGGGCTGGCACCCTGCCCGGGGTTTGTTTCCTGCCTTGTGCCCTGTGTTGGCTGGGATTGTAGACCCCCGTGACCCTACGTTAGGATATAGTGGGTTGGATAATGGATGGATGGATGAATGGATGGAATTATGTCTGTGTGTGTGTGTAGGACAGATGGCCGGGGGCCAAGCCCAGTCAGGACGCCCTTCTGATGGAAGGACTGGGGGATAGGACATGTCCACAATAATACCTCCCCCGGGACATGAGAGGTCAAGCCCCCTGGATTGTATCAGGGCCCGTGGCCACCACCAGGAGGCATCTGGTCAGGTCTGGAGCTCTGGACTGCAGCTTTTCCTCCATACTTCCAGGTGCCCGTGCAGCATTTCCACCACACCAGCAGAAGATGGAGAGGCTGGAGAAGAAGGTTGCTGCACCACAAAAAGCAGTGCAGGAGTAGCTGAGGCAGCATGGTGCTGGACTCTCCAGCCGATCTGATGTGACGGTACAGGTAAGTGTCACAGGTACCACACATGATAATGGACATCTAAGCGAATTGCCTCCTGATTATGAACCTAAGGGAGCGTAAGTAGCCAGATGTCCAACTGCAGACTGTGGGGTGATGAATGATCATGTCCTGCAGGCAGAAACAGCTGAGGCGCAGGGGAAGGGCCGGCTTGTATGTGCCGACATGCAGACCACCCCACCTCAATAAACTACAGTGGTCCTGCCCAAGTCGAAAGGAGTGAAGACAGCTTGGGGTCCTGCTTTATCCCATAAGGGGACCCAGACTGTTGCTGCACCCCTAAATAAAGGGAGTTCCAGGAAAGGATGACCGGGTCTCCCAACAGGATAAAATGTGAGCCTGTGAGCTCACTTACACTGAAGGGCTGCTCTCCACAGGGCTGGAAAGAAGCCCTGAACATGGCTGAAGCAGAGATGGAGCAGAACTACCTGTCCTGTTTTCATGTTTGGAGGGCACGGGTGCAAGATAGGGAGCGCTGGTGTTATGAATACCATGCTCTAAGTCATGGATGGAGACGCTGTCCATATAGCGGCATGAGGTGCTCCTCGTCTACCCTCCCTTCTCTTGTTTTCATGTTTCATGGTGGAACTGTGGACTGGGGTATGCCGGCACCCCATCCTGGAGGAAGACAGCCCTCACAGGATGGGATGTTTCACCTTACGAGCCTCAGCTAATGGAGGAGCAGTGTGACAAATGGCCGGGAGCCTGCCATGGTCGGGATGTCCTTCTGATGGAAGGACTAGGGGAGAGGACATGGCCACAACAATACCTCTCCCGGGACACGAGAGGGCAAACCTGTTGGATTACATCGGGGCCACAGGCTTGGAGCTTGGAAGCTCAACCCTGCTGGGGCCCATGGCCTCCACCTGGGGGCACCTGGTCAGTTCTGGAGCCTTGGACTGCAGTACTTCTTCCACACTCGGAAGTGCGACCAAGAGAAGATCCAGGTGCACTTGGAGTACTTCCAGGTGTCCATGCAGCACTTCCACCACACCATGAAGTGCTGCCGGATGATCGTCAGAGGGCACCTGGAGTGCTTCCTGGTACAGTACCGGGTGTCCCAAAAGTCGCTATACACTTCTTTTTATCTATTATGACCTGCTGCTGGAGTTTGCTGTTTTGCCACAACTTCAGGCAAGGAGTGACCTTGCTAATACAGGGTGTCCCAAAAGTCACTACACACATTTAACACTAGAATTACCAGAGCCTACGAAAAAACTCGTAGATCCGTGACACCTTAAATCTCTTTGCACCTCTCCATCAGCGTCTTTTGTCCTTTAAATGTGTTGATAAGCAGCAAGCAGCCTATTATCACACCCCCCACCCGCGCAGTTTTCTCAGCTCAAGGCTGTTTACCTGCGTGTCAGTTGCTTAGAGTTGTATAGAGTGAGAAGTCAAGCAAAATGACACCTTTTAGAAATACTATATCGTTATTTGGAACACAAGCATTTCATGTGTGTTCCGTGTCTACAACAATCTGTGTAAACACATCGTTAAAAAAGAAAACGTTTTTCATGTTTTAGTAATAATTGACAAAATGTAGACATGAAGTGTATAATGTGTGAACCCTGAAATCCAAATATCAAAGAAACACTTTCACAAAAGGTACAAATATAACAGAACAAGTGCACTTCTGTAGTGCTTTCTTTACCCTTTAGCCATAGGATAGCGCCCTAAGTTCGTAAATTCTATTTCCCTAATCTGATTTATAGAAAATCCCTTTAATTTTAAGTATGTGTTTTTAGAGGATAAACTGGAATCCCTTAACTAATACCTACTCCCCAGTAATAATCTGCCAGTTGTTTCACAATTAGTAACTTGTAACACAATTCGCAATACAAATATGTTCCCAAAACATAACAAAATTTATTGACTAAACTGGCAAAATATTTTTAAAAATTAATAAATAAAACTAATTAAACTTAAGACCAATCAAAATTCCCACAAATCATAGATTACAGAAATTACAAAATTTACACAAGTTTCAATATATTTATCCTTCACAACAAATACCTTATAGGTTCAGGCAGTATACTTTAACCTTACAAATGTACTTTTAACTCTTTGCTTTCACCATCACTTAAAACATTCCACTGCTAATAAAACACAATAATCAAATCTATAATATGAGCAAACTTAATTACTAAAACCTCACATTAACTTAACAACTTTAGGGGCCCACAGACACACACACACACACACACACACACCCAAGCCAGCGGCCATCAAAATAAAAATAATATTTACACAAACTCCCCTCGTTGCAGGCCTGGTCGACGCTCGGGAACGTGGTGGCCAAAAACGTTAAGGCCCGTTCACTCTAACGAGCCAACATAAAAGGTCACAGTACTCACAAATAAGTGAAGTGAAAACCAGTGTCCATTGTCCAAACACAGCACTTCCACGCTGTGGAAATATGATGGAGTTGCACTGCAAGCAGACTCACGGCAAAACGCTGCAAACGAAATGAAGCTAATCCATCCAAATGGGGTAAAACTTGTTGTTTTTCCTACTTGCCCGAGGAGCAGCCAGGCTTTCCTTTTGTCACCTGGAGTGCTATCCCAAAGTCTCATGTGCCTCTTCGCAAGCTAGACCCCGCTCGTGCCTCTCTCTTGCTCCACACCTCCGCTTCTCCCTCTCACCGTGTCCAACCTGATCTCGCCTGAACACCTCCTGGAGCTCTAAAGCCTCCGCCAACCACAAAAAACAAAGTGAAACAACCAGTAAACATGAAGTGCATGTGTTCCAAAGAACGATCTAGTATTTATAAAAGGTGTGATTTTGCTTGACTTCTCACTCTATACAACTCTAAGCATATCAACACATTTAAAGGACAAAAGGCACTGAAGGAGAGGTGCGAATCGATTTAAGGTGGGACGGAGCTACAAGTTTTTTCATAGGCTCTGGTAATTCTAGTGTTAAAAGTGACTTTTGGGACACCCTGTATAAAGGAGGGCACATCATTCCATTCAGGGATCCAGAGTCAGGAGGTGGAGAACAGAAGAGAGGAGAGGAGTGAAGGTGGCAAAAGAAAAGAAGAGAAAAGCATAACTTGTGGGAGAATTGTGAGCACGGTGCCTGTATGTGTTGGGGCTGATATACCACAATGGCATCCCAGATGGGACCTCCTGGCCATTAATAGGCAGGGGACCTAAATTAATTTTTTTTTTTCTTGTGGCCAGCTGCCAGGTATGGTATAAAGGTGGCCTCCTCACTCCATTCAGGGAGCCATAGTCAGGAGGTGGTGGACAGAGCTTGCGAGGAGAGGAGGCAGCAAAAGAAAAGAAAAGAAAAGAAAAGAAAGAAAGAAAGACTGAGCATCACTTGTGGGAGAATTGTGGGCATTGTGTGCTGTGAAAGGAAAAGAAAAAGAAATAAAGAGTGTCTGCTCTCCGTGTCAGGGCTGATACACCACACTAAACACGATAACCTGAGTACGTTTTCTCTTCGGCCAACTAAATGTTGCATACTAGTATTTGGTACAAAACGTAGAGTTCTCTCCCCTTTTGGGCTATTTCCGCTAACCGGAAGAGGTACTTTAACTTTTATTCATTCAGCTGTAGAGTCCGATTTATCCAACTTTACTTTTATGATAATCGTTCAATATATTATTAATTTTATTTGATTTGTTGTTGATGGTTCTTTAAAGTACATAATATAAAAATATAATCATTGCCTTGCGGTTTACTCCTCAAATATCCATTCTCATATCTGAGTATGGGCGGCACGGTGGCATAGCACGGGTCCTCCCTGCGTATTGTTTGCATGTTCTCCCCGTGTCTGCGTTGGTTTCCTCTGACAGTCCAAAGATATGCAGGTTAGATGCATTGACGATTCTAAATTGTGTTTGGTGTGTGCTTGGTGTGTGCTTGGTGTGTGTGTGCCCTGTGGTGGGCTGGTGCCCTCCCTGGGGTTTGTTTCCTGCCTTGCGCCCTGTGTTGGCTGGGATTGGCTGTGGCAGATCCCCGTGACCCTGTAGTTAGGATATAGCGGGTTGGATAATGGATGGGTGGATGGATAATATATTTTATTATTTAATTATATTAATATTACTAAAATTCATAAAAAATTATTGTTATCTTTACAAGAAATTGATTATAATATGACATGCTTTTGCAGTACAATATATAGCTGAGAAGAGAGGCAGCAGTAGCTCAGTCGGTAGAGCGGGTTGTCCAGCAATCGGAGGGTCGCAGGTTCGCTCCCGGCATGAGAATGCAGCTGTTGCGTCCTTGGGCAAGACACTTAACCTACCTTGCCTGGTGGTTGGAAGGATTGGTGGTGCCAGTGTTTGGCAGCCTCGCCTCTGTCAGTGCACCCCAGGGCAGCTGTGGCTGCAAAGTAGCTTATCATCACCAATGTATGGGTGAATGACTGTTGTGTTGTGAAGCGCCTAGGGGGGTTCTTGAACTCTAGTAGGCGCTATATCAAATACAGGCCATTTACTGTAATTTGTAATGCAATATTTTAACGTTAAAATTTAATCTTTCATCATCAAATTTACGGTCCACGAGAAACTGTACCGTTATTCAAACAACATTCCCAATGTAATTTTTACGGTAAATTTCTGGCAGCCACAGCTGCCAGTTTTTTACTGTAAAATTAACAGTTCTTTTGTACAGTGTACTGTATCATAGTGTCCATTGTTGTTTGTTCTCTACATCATTATCACACAGTATTAAGTTCAGCCAAGTGGTTAGTTATTATTAGCATTTATTATTATAGTTTTAAATGCATATATCTCTTTCTTTTCTCTCAGTTTTGTTAAATTTAACCCCACACACACACACTCATATCATTTCTATAATCACCATCATCTAACCCTGGGGTGATCATCTTCTTCTCCTCTTTCTGACTCTTCCGTGGTGATTGCACTCGCACTAAAGTATGGATTCCCAAACTCGGACCTGTGGACTCCCCAGTGGCTGCAGGTTTTTGTTCCAACCAGCTTCTGTTTTAAATTGGACTCCTGGGCTAATTAAGTGAACTGTTATTTCCCAGATTCTGTAATTTGGGGAAAAATGTAGATATTAGAAAACTAAGTTTGGTAAAAAAAATAATTATTAAAATGTACTAAGCCAGGGGTTCTCAAAGTCGGTCCTGGGGTCCCAATGTGGCTTCAGGTTTTTGCTTCAACCAGATTCATAATCAATGACAACTGAGAACACTGATCTCAATTAATGAGCTGGTTTTGTTTTTCCTCTTCTCTTATTCTATATTAAGAAAGCACAGAGGCATGATATTTATATTCATAAGACATTTAGAAATATTTCCATTTTTGCTATAGATTTAAGTGCTTAACAACAACAACACCATTTATTTCTATAGCACGTTTTCATACAAATGATGTCACTCAAAGTGCTTTACAAGATGAAGGAAGAGAAAAAAAAACAAAATATAAAAATAAAATTAGCCAATACTAATTACTGTAATGCACTCCTCTCAGGACTACCCAAAAAAGATATAAATCGTTTGCAATGAGTGCAGAATGCAGCTGCTAGAATCCTAACTAGGAAAAGAAAATCCGAACACATTACTCCAGTTTTAATGTCACTACACTGGTTACCTGTGTCATTCAGGATTGACTTTAAAATACTGCTGATGGTTTATAAAGCCTTAAATAATCTCACTCCATCTTATATATCGGAATGCCTGACGCGTTATATTCCAAATCGTAACCTCAGATCTTCAAATGAGGGTCTGCTTAGAATTCCAAGAACAAAACTTAAAAGAAGTGGTGAGGAGGGCAGGCGGCCTTCTGCTGCTATGGACCTAAAATCTGGAATAGCCTGCCAATAGGAATTCGCCAGGCTGATACAGTAGAGCACTTTAAAACACTGCTGAAAACACATGACTTTAACATGGCCTTTTTATAACTTCATTTTAATCTTAATTTAACTTAATCCTGATACTCTATATGTTCAATTTCCTCAAAATAACTATTCATGGTGGCTCTAAAATCCGTACTGACCCCAACTCTCTTTTCAGTTTCTTTTTCCGGTTTCTTTGTAGTGGTGGCCTGGGCCACCTCCACCTACTCAAAGCTTCATGATGCTAATGATGGACGGATTAAAAGGCAGAAGTCTACATGACCATCATCATCATCAAGCCCTTCCGTGAGAATCCTAAATCCAAAGAGGACTGTTTCATTAAGTGAGGTAGAATGCCCAGAGGGGACTGGGCGGTCTCATGGTCTGGAATCCCTACAGATTTTATTTTTTCTCCAGCCGTCTGAGTTTTTGTTTTTCTGTCCCCTGGCCATTGAACCTTACTCTTATTCGATGTTAATTAATGTTGATTTATTTTGTTTTATAATTGTGCCTTTCATTTTTCTATTCTTTAATATGTAAAGCACTTTGAGCTACAGTTTGTATGAAAATGTGCTATAGAAATAAATGTTGTTGTTGTTGTTGTAATTAACATTGAATAAAGTAAGGCCCGATGGCCAGGGAGGAGAGAAAAAAACAAAATCTGCAGGAGTTCCTAGGCCACGAGACCACCCAGCCCCTCCTAACATCAACGACCTCAATCAGTCCTCAGGGTTCTCAGGCTTCACATGGAAGAATTAGATGAGGCTGGTCATGTGGACCTCTGGCCTTCAATCCATCGATGGAGGGACTGCATGGTGCCCTGATCAGGTGGTGGTGGCACAGAAATGGAAAAAGAACAGCAGAGAAAGTAGGGGTTAGTAGGGATCGTGGAGCCACCATGAATGATAAAGATACGAGGTGTGGCAGAAAAGTAATGAGACTGGCAACACTGCAAGCGATCTGGCAACGCTGCGCTGTTGTCCTTGATAGAGCCCGTGTATTGGTACCCTCCCATAGCTCAATGCAAGTTTCAACTCCTTCCGTTAACTACGTGATTTTTGTGACTGCTATTAGCGAAGTTGTGTTTTTGGTTGTGCGTCATGCAAAATGGAACAGCGGAATTTGGAGCAACGTTGTGCCATTAATCGGCAAGTGTGACGTTTGAAAAGTTAAAACAGGCCTATGGGGAACATTCTTTATCCCGAGCTCAAGTTTTTCGTGGGCACAAATCATTGTTGGAAGGCAGAAAACACGTTGAAGATGAACACCGTTCAGGGAGGACTTCAACTTCGAAAACCAATGAAAACATCGAACGTGTGAACACTCTTGTGAGGTCAGACCGTCGTTTAACATTAAGAATGTTGAGTGAACAATTCAATTTGAACAGATTTACCATTCATCAAATTTTGACTGAACATTTGCACATGCGAAAGGTCTGTGCCAAAATGGTGCCGAAAAACCTCACAATTGAGCAGAAGGACAATCAAAAAAAACAAGTGTCTTGATCTTCTTGACAGAATCAATAATGAGCAAGATTTCTCTAGTCGTGTGATCACAGGTGATAAATCATGGATTTCTGAATACGATCCTGAGACCAAGAGGCAAAGTCAGGAGTGGCACACTGCAAACTCTCCTTGAACAAAGAAAGTTCGAGTGAGCAAATCGAAGATCAAATCAATGCTGATTTGTTTTTTTGACAAAAGGGGAATCGTCCACAAAGAATTTGTTCCTCCAGGACAAACTGTCAACCAAGTTTTTTATAAAGACGTCCTTGAAAGGCTCAGAAAAAGAGTCATTCGCGTGAGACCAGACATTGCAGACAAATGGATGCTCCATCATGACAACGCCCCATGTCAAACTGCCCTCTCCATTACAGAATTTTTGACCTCAAAAGGCATTCCTGTGGTTCCCCAGCCCCCTTATTCACCTGACCTCAGTCCGTGTGACTTTTCCTTTTCCTAAACTGAAAAATCTCCTCAAAGGACGTCATTTCGGGACTTTAGAAAACATCCAAAAGAGTGTAACGGACATGCTGAAGACCATACCGGTTGAAGACTTCCAGCGCTGCTACCAACAGTGAGAACAACGTCTCCATCGGTGTGTGGCTGCCCAAGGGAACTACTTTGAAGGGGATAACATTGATGTTTGAAAAAAATAAAAACTTTGGTAAATAAAAAATCAGTCGCATTACTTTTCTGCCACACCTCGTAATTCAATGCATAAACAGAATATCAGGGCTACACTAAAATGAAGCAACGAGAAAGCCATGTTAACATAATGGGGTTTTTAATCAGTTTTTTAACTCTTTGAGAGCTGAATATTCAGTTTCTGAAAAGCAATGGTTTCACACAGAAATCAACATAAAACATTAGTTGCTGCGTGCTGTGGTGGTCAGCTTGCCAAGAATATGCGTCAGGCTTGCTGCCTGGCTGGGTCAAAGTCACAGTGCATTGCAATCTGCTTTCTACCTCATAGATAGATAGATAGATAGATAGATAGATAGATAGATAGATAGATAGATAGATAGATAGATAGATAGATAGATAGATAGATAGATAGATAGATAGATAGACAGACAGACAGATAGATAGATAGATACTCTTATCATTGTTAAGTGGTAGTCCTCCCTGGCGAACATTGTCAGTACAACGATTAGCTGGGGGCCAATTGGCTGAAGCTGGAACCTCACCTTCGTTCACATTCACCTTCATTTAATCCTGATGCTCTGTATATTCAATTAATTATCATAACTATTCATGGTGGCTCTGAAATCCATACTAACCCCTACTCTCTCCTCTGTTTCTATTCCCAGTTCTCTGTGGTGGCGACCTGCGCCATCACCACCTAATCAAAGCACCGTGATGTTCCTACATTGATGGATTAAAAGCCAGAAGTCCACATGACCATCATCATCAAGTCCTTCCATGAGAACCCAAAATACAAAGAGGACTGTTTCATTTATGTTAGGTAGAATACCTAGAGGGGGCCGGGTGGTCTCATGGTTTAGAACCCCTGCAGATTTTATTTTTTCTCATCCAGCCAGTCTGGAGTTTTTGGTTTTTTTTTTTTGTTTTCTGTACTGCCTGGCCATCGGACCTTACTATTATTTTATGTTAATTAGTGTTGTCTTATTCTAATTCTTACTTTGTCTTTCTTTATCATGTAAAGCACTTTGAGCGACATCATCTGTATGAAAATGTGCTACAGAAATAAATGTTGTTGTTGTTGTTTTCCCTCACTTGTATCAAAATCTGAGTTCGACAAGTCATAGTCCAGGTCAGAGATAATCGGCAAAATGTCGTCCAGGGAGTGTTTTGCTTTACGCATTGTGAACGCTGGCCCCGGCACAGACAGACGGACAACATGTTTTCACCCATCACACCGTTTATTTACACTGTATACAATATTTACAATGTCCAAAGTCACGTGCACTCACACCCCAGTGCCTCTGCACCGATTTCCCCAAAGTCCAGGGCCCACAGTCTTTGTGCCTTCCTGGCCGCCTCCTGTCCTCTCTCAAGCTCCGTCCTTCTGCCTCCCGACATCCACCAATGACTGGAGGGAGGCGGCCCCTTTTATGGGAACCAGCTGCTTCCCGGCACTTAACGTTGGCCACACCCCTGTGTGGTGGAAGTGCCGGGCTCCCGGGATAAATAGGCACTGGGGCGCCGCCTGGCGGCGCCACGGGTCCCTATAGGGCTGGGCTTCAAAGCCCCCTACCCGAGGCCTCCTGCATAACCAGGATGGACGCCCCTTCTCGGTCTGGAGGAGGCACACGCCCTCCTCTGGTCCTCCAAGGCGTCCCGGCCGGGCTCCAGCCTCGGCCGAGGACCACACGGGATGAACCGGCATCGGGGCACCGCCTGGCGGTGGCCACGGGTCCCTACAGGGCTGGGCTTCCAAGCCCCTTACCCGAGGCCCCCAATATAACCAGGACGGACGCCCCCTCGCAGTCTGGAGGAGGCACAAGCCCGGCCGGGGACCACAGCATTCACTTTGATCTCTCGCGTGATTTCAGTGCCATTTCTGCCGTTGTTTGCGCCTTGCTACTCACATGAGCTCAGGAAATCTCGGTCAAACCAATGAATCTAGCTTTCCGTCTAGCAGCAAGAGTCCAACTAAAACATATCAGTCGGTTTTGTCAAAGTTTACAATCGACATCAGCCCTGAAAGAGTTAAAGTGCTCCACCGTATCAGCCTGGTGAATTTCTATCAGTCTGCTATTCCAGATTTCATGTGCATAACAGCAGACGTCCGCCTCACCACTTCTTTAGCTCTTGGAATTCTAAGCAGACCCTCATTTGAAGATCTGAGGTTTAAGATTTGGAGTGTAAGGTGTCAGACATTCTGAGATATAAGATGGAGCAGATTATTGAAGGCTTTGTAAACCATCAGCAGGATTTTAAAGTCAATTCTAAATGGCACCGGTAACCAGTGTAGTGACGCTAAGACTGGTGTGATGTGCTCAGATTTTCTTTTCCTAGTTAAGATTCAGGCAGCTCCTCGTAATCAATTGATGTCTTTTTTGGGGGTCCTGAGAGGAGTGCTTAACTCCCTTTTGTTTCTTTCATTATATTTTGCCCTTTCTCTGTGCAGTTTGCTCCCTTCATTATATCTTAATAATCTTTGTACATACAAAACCCAGCGTTTGTCTGTCCGTTTCTCAGGAGAGAACTACTTAACGGATTTAGATCGGGTTTTTTTCTATAATTTTCTTGAACATTTCAGTCGATCTTTCTTTCATCTCACTAAGTATCATCAAGTACCAGTTGCTTCACATTAGGCTCCCCTCTTCAAAACACGAGCAGCCGAGACGCAAAGTGGCTGGCACATAGCGCAGGCCCTGGCGAGCAAAGTGAGCAGGGGGCGAACCTCCTAGTATATATACAGTAGAACCTCTGGTCACAAATGTTTCTGAAGATGTACAAATCAGGTTACGACTAAAAAGTTTGCCAACATTTTGCAGCTGTTCACGACCACACGCTCTGGTGGCAAACAAAAACACTGGCGGCCGATTTCCCTACGGACGTTCGTAAGCGCCAATGATCTCCCATTCTCCGTTTTCCATTTTCTTTTGTTTGCGTATACACGGCCTAACAAAGCAGCTGATGCTGCAAAAGGAGTTACAATGTTAACCAAGCAGAGGCCTCAAGTGCTGGAAGAGGTGGAAAAACTGTCACCAGTGTGGTGGAACCAGAAGCACCTTGCAGGGGATAGCGTAAGCGAGGCGATTATATGCGAGAAAGCCAGGAAGATTCATGGCGATTTACTGAAAAAAAATCCTTCTTTAAGTGGCAACGGTGAGGCATTTAAAGCCAGTAGAGGATGGTTTGAAAAGTTTCGCAAGAGAAGTGGCATTTCATTTTTTTTCCCTGTGCTTAAATCAAATAAAAAAAAGTGTTTACAGCGAGCGGTTCATAAGGGTCTAGCACAAACTCTTACAATGTTAGTTTTCTCTGTTGTTCAAGGGTTTCTCAGTGTTATGCAATGTTTTTACATGAGAACATTAGAACAATCGAGACGAGAACTCAACCCAACAAAGCTCGCCAGTCCTGTCCACACGTTTCCTCCAAGAAAACATCAAGTCGAGTTTTGAAAGTCCCTAACGTCTTACTGTCTACCACACTACTTGGTCGCTTATTCCAAGTGTCTATCGTTCTTTGTGTAAAGAAAAACTTCCTAATGTTTGTGCGAAATTTACTCTTAACAAGTTTCCAACTGTGTCCCCGTGTTCTTGATGAACTCATTTTAAAGTCACCGTCTCGATCCACTGGACTGACGCCCTTCATCATTTTAAACACTTCAGTCAGGTCTCCTCTTCATCTCCTTAAGGCTCAGCTCTTTTAATCTTTCCTCATAACTCAACCCCAGTAGCCCTGAATCAGCCTAGTCGCTCTTCTCTGGACCTTTTCTTGTGCTGCTATGTCCTTTTTGTAGCCTGCAGACCCAAACTGCACACAGGACTCCAGATGAGGCCTCACCAGTGTGTTATAGAATTAGAATTAGAACAATCTAGACGAGAACAGGCCATTCAGCCCAACAAAGCTCGCCAGTCCTATCCACTTGCTTCCTCCAAGAAAACATCAAGTCGAGTTTTGAAAGTCCCTAACATCTTACTGTCTACCACACTACTTGGTAGCTTATTCCAAGTGTCTATCGTTCTTTGTGTAAAGAAAAACTTCCTAATGTTTGTGCGAAATTTACCCATAACAAGTTTCCAACTGTGTCCCCGTGTTCTTGATGAGCTCATTTTAAAATACAAATCTCGATCCACTGTACTAATTCCCTTCATAATTTTAAACACTTCAATCATGTCACCTCTTAATCTTCTTTTGCTTAAACTGTAAAGGCTCAGCTCTTTTAATCTTTCCTCATAATTCAACCCCTGTAGACCTGGAATCAGCCTAGTCGCTCTTCTCCGGACCTTTTCTAGTCCTGCTATGTCCTTTTTGTAGCCTGGAGACCAAAACTGCACACAGTACTCCAGATGAGGCCTCACCAGTGTGTTATAAAGGTTGAGCAGAACCTCCTGTGACTTGTACTCCACACATCAAGGCGCTATATAACCTGACATTCTGTTAGCCTCCTTAATGGCTTCTGAACACTGTTGGGAAGTTGATAGCTTGGAGTCCACTATGACTCCTAAATCCTTCTCATAAGGTGTACTCTCGATTTTACGACCGCCCATTGTGTATTCAAACCTAATATTTTTACTTCCTATGTGTAATTCTTTACATTTACTGACATTAAATTTCATCTGCCACAAATCTGCCCAAGCCTGTCTGCTGTCCAAGTCCTTCTGTGATGATATAACGGATTCCAAATTATCTGCTAATCCACCTATCTTGGTATCATCTGCAAACTTAACCAGCTTGTTACTTATATTCCTATCTAAATCATTTATATATATTAAAAATAGCAGCGGCCCTAGCACTGCCCCTGCTGGTCACCACTCTTAACATCGGCCAGTTCTGATGAGGTTCCTCGCACCATCACCCTCTGCTTCCTGTGTCTGAGCCAATTCTGCACCCATCTAAAAACATCACCCTGAACTCCCACTTCTTTTAACTTGATGCCCAACCTCTCATGTGGCACCTCATCAAATGCTTTCTGAAAGTCCAGATAAATAACATCATCTGCTCCACTTTGATCGTATCCTTTTGTTGCCTCCTCATAGAATTCCAACATGTTAGTAAAACACGACCTCCCTCTTCTGAACCCATGCTGACTGTTCCTAATAACTCCTGTCCTTGCCATGTGTTGCTCAATCTTATCCTTAATAATTCCTTCCATTAATTTTCCTGTGATGCTTGTTAAGCTTACTGGCCTATAGTTGCTTGGATCTGCCCTGTCACCCTTTTTATATAATGGGATGATATTTGCCATTTTCCAGTCTTTTGGAATCTCTCCAGTGCACAGTGACTTCCTAAAAATATGTGTCAAATAAAGCTTGAGCAGAACCTCCTGTGACTTGTTCTCCACACATCAAGGCGCTATATAACACTATTAGCCTTCTCAATGTCTTCTGAACACTATCTGGCAGCTGATCATGTCGAGTCCGCTATGACTCCTAAGTCCTTCTCATAAGGTGGACTTTGATTTTCAGACTTCCCATTGTGTATTCAAACTTTATTTTTTCTTCCTACATGCAATTCTTTACATTTACTGACATTAGAATTCAATGTCCACAAATCTGCTCAAGCCTGAATTCTGTCCAAGTCCTCAAATCAGCTTTGTTGCTCTTCTCTGGACCTTTTCTTGTGCTGCTATGTCCTTTTTGTAGCCTGGAGACCCAAACTGCACACAGGACTCCAGATGAGGCCTCACCAGTGTGTTATAAAGCTTGAGCAGAACCTCCTGTGACTTGTACTCCACACATCAAGGCGCTATATAACCTGACATTCTGTTAGCCTGCTTAATGACTTCTGAACACTGTCGGGAAGTTGATAGCTTGGAGTCCACTACGACTCCTAAATCCTTCTCATAAGGTGTACTCTCGATTTTTCGACCGCCCATTGTGTATTCAAACCTAATATTTTTACTTCCTATGTGTAATACTTTACATTTACTGACATTAAATTTCATCTGCCACCAATCTGCCCAAGCCTGTCTGCCGTCCAAGTCCTTCTGTGATGATATAACGGATTCCAAACTATCTGCTAATCCACCTATCTTGGTATCATCTGTAAACTTAACCAGCTTGTTACTTATATTCCTATCTAAATCATTTATATATATTAAAAATAGCCGTGACCCCAGCACTGCCCCCTGCTGGTCACCACTCTTAACATCACCCAATTCTGATGAGGTTCCTCACACCATCACCCTCTTCTTCCTGTGTCTGAGCCAATTCTGCACCCATCTAAAATCATCACCCTGAACTGCCACTTCTTTTAATTTGATGCCCACCCTCTCATGTGGCACCTTATCAAATGCTTTCTGAAAGTCCAGATAAATAACATCATCTGCTCCACACTGCTCGTATCCTTTTGTTGCCTCCTCATAGAATTCCAGCCTGTTAGTAAAGCACGACCTCCCTCTCCTGACCCCACGCTGACTGGTCCTAATAACTCCTGTCCTCGCCATGTGTTGCTCAATCTTATCCTTAATAATTCCTTCCATTAATTTTCCTGTGATGCATGTTTACTGGCCTATAGTTGCTTGGCCCTGATGATATTTGCCATTTCCCAGTCCTTCAGAATCTCTCCAGTGCTCAGTGACTTCCTAACATTTAGTTTACTATTAAACTGTGCATTCTATGGTATAATTAACTATTTTTGTACTTAAAAAATATATATTTACATACAGTTTGTATGGTCTGGAACGGATTAATTGTATTGTATTGGGGAAATTACATTCGGATCACGACCAAATTGGGTCGCATCCAGAGTTTTGGAACGAATTACGGTCGTGACCAGAAGTACCACTGTACTGTATGTACATTCTGAAGAATACAACCTGACAAATCAGCACGAATGGGACACGTGGGCCCTTAGGTGCGGTGCAGTCGCCCCACTTGCCCCCTCCACAAATGCCGCTCTTGGTCAGCCTCATGCCTCTCCTAAAATCTAACCAATTATATTTGAGCTTCATAATAAGTAGGCGGAGCAATACAGCTGCTTGTGGCAATGTGCAGTATGTTGGTTATTGTTGGGATGCTGTCATTAAATATCAGGGTGTGCAGAACAGTAGAAAGTATGGAGTTTTATTTTCTGCTTTGGGAGGTGATTTACATTTAAAAGTTCATTTATTTTTAAATACAACATTGCCCATCTGCATTTTTTCCCTCATGGTCCTGATTTCACCTAAAACAATAAGGAGATTCCCCCAATCCTCCTGACCTGGCAATACTGCGCTCTGCCCGAACTTCTTTTACGGCGGGCTTACACAGTTTGCTCCGCCCCTCCCGGTAGTCCGCGTCCACCTGTGTCACGTGTCCATCTCAATTCAGAACCCAGGACTTTTATTTATTTATTTCATTTTTTTATTACTGTTATTGAAGACGGCCAGACAAGATGAGGTCACCTGCAGAGATGGATTCTTTATTTTTGGTAGGAATCGGCACTGGAATGAAGGACAAATAAGGAAACGCAAAGGGCCAACTGGGGACTTATAAAATGAGAAGGACTATCAATTAGCGGGGTATGAACTCCGGGAGCCATCCGCGGGAGGAGCACTTTGCCGCTCAGGGTATCAGGACGAGGTCTGGGTGGGCGACACAGCCCGCTCGTAATTATCTGCTCTGATCTGCCAGACAGGAACAGCCATGTCTCATTTACAAGCCATGCGGGGGTCTGCTTTAATGATTTAAAAAAGGCGTCGTTATGGGTGTCCCCTGCCGTCACCGAAGATACTTTTAAAGATAGCAAGCGCTCCGATGAATTATTTTAATGAACTGAAAACAGGCTTTGGCAAGAGCGAAAAGGGAGAGAGAGATTTAAAAGTGCTGAAAAGTAATTTTTCTCCTCCATTAAATCCCTTTTGCCTTTTTTTCCAGATTTAAAGCAGCCTTCTCCGTCTTCTGACGCCCCCACCCCATTTTGTGTAACACGGTGGCTCAGATCGTTTAAAGCGCACTGCTTGGTCATTTCTGCTCACTGGAATGTGAGCGCACTTTAGGATTACATTAAAAAGCATACAAAATGAAATTAAATGAAACCCACCATGCCTGACAGCATGCTCTTAAATTGACAGCTCAGCTTCTCACTTGCTTACACTTCACCGTTAATTTCTCTGAAGTGGTCACCAAGAACAGGCGGTTATTTCCGTTTTCATCCAGTATTTTACGAGCCGGGCTGAGGCTTTGGTGAAGCCTTTGCCTCTTCTTATATTTAAAAAGTCTGCCCACTTATGGCGTTATTTCAGTGCCACTATTCTGAGCACACGTAAAAATATTGAGCGCACGTAAAAAAAGATTGCAAGTGCAAGTGTTGCATTTTGAAGAGAAATTTATTTTGAGCGTACAAAAGCTAAATTTGAGTGAACAAAATTCATTGCTGCGTGCAAAAAATGTATTTCAGTGTTTGCGCTTATCCATATACACACACACAATAGCACCCCCTCTCGCTCAGTTTTTCATTTGCGCTTGCTCGCAACGTGTTGCTTGCGCTCACAACATTCTCTGCTGCGAGCGCTCAACTCTCTGTACACCGTTATAAGTGTGCCACAAAACCAACCAATCACAGACTTGGTTTCAAAAATTCTGATTGGCTCTTACGGTCTCCAATCAGCTCGCTAGCTGCTGCATTCCGGACACCGGAAACACTGTCCACTCAGCCTCGCTTCTTGCAGATAGAGGGATAGTCTTAACAAATAATATATTTTAAAATAAAATAATTAAAGATATTATCCGCAAATTGGGGTTTAATTGAGTTTAGCTGGATTTAGCTACATTTCGGACTGTTTCCGGAATGCAGCAGCTAGCGAGCCGTAAGAGCCAATCAGAATTTTTGAAACCAAGTCTGTGATTGGTTGGTTTTGTGGCACACTTATAACGGTGTACAGAGAGTTGAGCGCTTGCAGCAGAGAATGTTGTGAGCGCAAGCAACACATTGCGAGCAAGCGCAAATGAAAAACTGAGCGAGAGGGGTGCTATGTGTGTGTGTATATGGATAAGTGCAAACACTGAAATACATTTTTTGCACGCAGCAATGAATTTTGTTCACTCAAATTCAGCTTTTGTACGCTCAAAATAAATTTCTCCTCAAAATGCAACACTTGCACTTGCAATATTTTTTTACGTGCGCTCAGAATAGTGGCACTGAAATAACGCCATACCCACTTCCCATGCTTCCAATTCGGCCCTTATTTTCAGGTGTAACTGGGCGGTAAGAAGAGGCGCTTAAGATACCGTCGGTCTGGGTCTGCCACTGACAGCAGCGCCCCCCCCACAGGCCAAGGTGTGCAGTGAACCTCTGACACCTGGAATTGGGCCGACGATCTGCCTGCTTGCCTTGTAGGAGGGCTGACGGTAAGGGCTAGAATGGCTGTGAATATATCTGTGAAGAGCAGGATAGATAGATAGATAGATAGATAGATAGATAGATAGATAGATAGATAGATAGATAGATAGATAGATAGATAGATAGATAGATAGATAGATAGATATGAAAGGCACTATATGATAGATAGATAGATAGATAGATAGATAGATAGATAGATAGATAGATAGATAGATAGATAGATGTGAAAGGCACTATACAATATTAGTAGTCATAGATATCTATAGAACAAACTATATAATACCAGTAGTGATGGTATAAAATGCTCTGAGTAATGCAAGTCATGATAGACAGATTGATATTATATGAAATTTAGATAGATAATAAAGGCACTATACAAACTGCAGACATGGATATAAAAAAGCACTATATAAAAAGGACATGCATGAAAGGCACTTTATTAAATGTATATATAAATTTGAAGGTAGCTATGAAAGGCACTAATTAAATTTTACTTAGAGCACCAATAAGCACTAGAGTAGTACTAATTATATACTCATGAAAGATACTACAGGATATTAATTAGTGATAGAAAAAAAACTATATAACATGAATACATAAAAAGGCAGACTATATGTAACTCAAGACAGACCACCAACTAAATAAATGGAACTAGACAAACATGAAAGGCACTGTGTAAAATAAAAATAGGTCACTATGAAAAGCTTTATATGAGTAGAACTAGATATGAAAGTCACTATGCAAAATTAAGATAGATAGGAAAGGTACTATATAAAATGTATTCATATTTAAGAAAAGCAAAAAATGAACTTAGAATAGAAGGGTAGGAAATCTTTAAATAACTGGAACTAGATGAATACAAAAATTGTGATATAAAATGAGTATATTTATGAAAGGCACTATTTAAAATGGAAATAGATGGTTATAAAAGGTTCTATGTAAATGGAAGCAGATGTATATCAAAGGTGCTATAATATAATTACAATGAATAGATAAATATGATAGACACTGTAAAGGGCTATATGGATATGAAAGGCACTGTATAAGAAAGTCAGTATATAAAATGGAGACATGGTAGATAAGAAAGCAATTAGACATACACAGAGTTAGATATAAAAGTCACTCTAGAATATAAGTAATAATAGAGAGTTATTTAAATATACATTACATAATAATAATAGTGATAGATAAAAGAGGTAATATATATAATGTAAATAGTGATAAATAGGTATGTGAATGACACAATATAGTACAAATAATTAAACAAGATATTAAAGGCATTATATGATGAATTAGTGATATATACATATAAAAGACACTGTAAAATACAGTATTGTGATAGATAAGTATAAAAGGTGCATTGTAATACAAGAAAACACACTGTATAAAATGGATTCAGATAAGAAAGGCACAATATAAAATAAAACTAGATAGCCATGAAAGGCACTATATAAATACAATTAGAGAGATATGAAAGGCAATGTTAAATGGAAATTACAGTATATAAATGGATAGAAAGGTATGAAAGAGACAAACGGACAAACATGACAGACACAGTATAAAATGGAGATCAATAAGAAAAGTTTTGTATAAGCAGGGCACTATATAATTTGGTCTTTTGTGCCACCCCGATGCAAACTCACCTGGTCTTCACCCCACAAATATTCAAATGGTGCTCAAAGACCCCAAACACATGCAGATCTGACTCAACACCAAGTCATACTTTTGCCCGACTCCCCCTGATTGGCCGTGAGGTGCCCGCTGCTGGTCTCAAGGCCACAGGTGGACACACGTGCTCCGGTTTGTTCAGCCCATCTGCGTGTCTGTGCCATGTGCACCTTTCCGTGGTGTTAATTGCACTCGGCTACTTCTATCACATTCTGCTATGGGGGAAAATCTGGAAAGAGCTAATGAGACGGCGTAATTAGCGGTTAGCGTCTGAAGTGTTTAAAGGGCGCTAATTGTGCTTTATCTTCAATGGAAGTCGCACCTCCTTCAAATATCTGAGAGCAATCCACGCCTGCACTTAAAGCCCATTAACTGCCACAATATGAACGTCTGTGTATTGTAAGAGGAGAGAGGCGGCCGCTGGGCATATCTGAGCACATCCAGAATAAAAGCCAATGAAATCAAATGGGACATTTGTAAACCTGGTTGATCTGGTATTGGGGCTTGGAGCCATTCATTCTGGGCAGGCATCCAGTCCATCACAAGGTTTATTTCATGCGGCTGTGAATTACCAGTTAACCAGTCACACACATCATGGGAAGAAAGTCCACAGAAACACAAAGAGAACACCAAAAGTGTACACAAACCATGGCCAGGTATGTGACTTCAACCCAAGACTTTGGATCAGCCTGTAATATAACAACGCCAACTGGCACTGCTGGTGAGGCAACAGAGCAACCTTTTCATTTGTTCTTTTTCTGATATAACAGAGCACACTGATAAGAACAGAAGACGTTTGACAAACAAGAGGAGACCACTCTGTCCATCAAACCTGTTTTTTTTTTTAGCTGTCCAAATATCTCCTCCAGATCCTTCTTAAAGGTTGTCAAGGTTTCTGCTTCAACTCCATGTCTCAATAGTCTGTTGCAGGTTCCCGCACCTCTTTGAATATAGAAGTCCTCCTTGGCTTCAGTCCTAAATTCACTTCATTTCAATGTCCACTGGTGTCCTCAAGTATGTGATGCACCATTAAGATGAAATATCTTCGCTGGAACCAGTTTATCAATGCCTTTGAGAAATCTAAAGACCTGGGGTAGGTCCCCATACAGTCTCCTCTGCTCAGACTAAAAAGGTTTAGTCAGTCCTTCTTGAAGGCTACGTCTGCATGAGATGCCAGCTGATCAACCACTTTGAGGTCAGGGTGGCTGAACCGGAGGAGGAGCTGGCTGGCCTGTGTTGTGCTAGATATTTGGTGGACCTGGCCCACTGGTCCTTTATCGACTTCCTTAGGGTGTCGCAAAAGAAGACTCCAGACTAGACACATAGAGACAGGTGTGTCACATTTGAATGTCAGGTGTAAGGCAAAGTGTGCACACCGTCTGGGGGGATCAAACATTTTCAGGTCCTTGCAGAGCTGGACAGTGTCTCTGAAGCTCTGAGGTGGTAGGCAGGCATTAGGAGCCTCAACAGGGCCACCTCAAAACCAGTCCTCAGGATTGTCTGTTCATGGGCCTGTAGGACATGTTTAAGTCACATGGAGGTAGCCCTGCAGGATTTTCATGGGTACCGTCATGAGGAGATGCAAGGGAGGGGTGTCCCTACCTTTCAGGGCTCCCTTCTGACCCTGGAGTACTTCCCTCCTTATAATGCCCTGATACTGGAAGTACTCCTGGGTCTGGTATAAAAGGGAGTTGGGAGTCAGGAGTAGGTGGGCAGCTGTGGTGAGTCTGATATTGAACAACAACAATGAGCAGGCTTACCACAAAGAAGTGGAGAATCTGTTACACTGAAGACAGGACAACAGTCTTCTACTGAATGTTAGCAAGACAAAGAAGTTGACTGTAGATTTTGAAAGAACACAGCAGAGGTAAGACCACCTTCTCAGCATTGACAACACCCAGATGAAGATGGTGGACAGTTTTAGATACCTTGGTGTCCACATCACCGAAGACCTAACCAAGCCCAAACATGCTAACACTTTGGTAAAGAAGGCACAACTAGCACAGTGACGGGCATTTGAGCACTTTTAACTTCCTGGCAGGTAGACCCCCAGGTGGTTTGAGTGGGTGTCCACACCTCATCTTCCTTTACTTTCAACAGAGCTGTATGCTGAGCCCTCTGATGTACTCCCTCTATGGCTGTGCGTGACTCTAACATCATTCTCAAGTTTACTGAAGACACAGCAGTGTTAGGTCTGATCTCTAACAACGATTAGATTTTGGGAGAAAACAGCCGAGGTACAAACCACCACCTTAGTATTAGCAAGACTCAGGTGGAGAGGTTGGAGAGTTTCAGATATCTAGGTGTCCACATCACAAATTACCTCAAGTGGCCCACACACACCAACACCTTGGTAAAGAAGGCACAACAAGCTGAGTGACCTGTGCCCGACCATCTCATTATGCAGTTGGATTTTTATCTTCCTGACAGGCAGACCCCAAGTGGTTCAAGTGGGTGGCCTAACTTCATCATCTCTCACCATCAACACAGAGACTCCACAGGGCTGTGTGCTGAGTCATCTGCCATATAACTACCTGGCTGCACATGACTCAATCAGCATGGCCAGGTTTGCTGATGACACGGCTGTGATAGGTCTGATCTCCAACAACAATTAGCAGGCTCACCTGAACGTGGTGGAAAGTTCGTCACGCTGGCGTCAGGGCAACAGTCTACACCTGAACGTCACTAAGACAAAGGAGCTGATTGTGGACTTTCGGAGAGAACAGCAGAGGCACAAACCACAACCTCAGAATTAGCAACACTCAGGTGGGGAGTTTCAAATATCACCAATTTTGTGGCCACACTTCATCATCAATCACCATCAACACAGGGGCTCCACAGGGCTGTGTGCTGAGTTCTCTTCTGTAGAACTGCATGGCTGTACGTGACTAGAACATCATGGCCAGGTCTGCTGATGACACATCTCTGGTAGGCCTGATATCGAACAACTACTGTATGAGAAGGCATACCTGGATGAAGTGGAGGGTCTGTCACACTGGACAACAATCTACACCTGAATGTCACTAAGACAAAGGAGCTGATTGTGGCCTTGGAGAGAAAAGAGCAGAGACACAAACCGCAACCTCAGAATTAGCAATACTCGGGTGGAGAGGCTGGAGAGCTTCAGATACCTCTGTGTCCACATCACAGAGGACCTAAACTGGCCCAAACACACCAACACTTTGGTAATGAAGGCACAATAAGCTGAGTGACTTGCGCCGACCACCTCATTGTGCAGTTGGATTTGTAATGTCCTGACAGGCAGACCCCGGGTGGCTCGAGTGAGTGGCCACACTTAACTCTTTTAGGGCTAATTTGTTTTTTGTTTCTTATCTCCCAGGGCTGAATATTTTTCCAAAAACTAACATTTTTTAAAAAAGAACACAAAGCAATTGTTTAACATATCAAATCAACAAAAATATTTACTTTTGACAAATGTTACTGTCTTGCATGTTGTATGAGCCTGCATACTCTATGATTTCACATACATGTCACATACATTTTACACAGCAAAGTCCTGTAAAGTCTGATGTCGCTCAAAGCAGCCAATTTCAGTCATTGCCACATTGCACTGCTCACAATACGTGTTGCTGTGGTGCCTACTTTTCAATTGTCTGTTGCTGCACTTTCTCACATATATTGTTAGTGTGTACTGTAGAGAGACAAGTCACCCTTTTGCCATCGTGCCATTGCACTGCCACCAAGTTTTCTGCCCGCATGAAAACCGCATTGTCACCTCTTTTCATCTTCTGAAACTTTATGAACTTTATGCATGGCATTATAGCCTGGTTCACCCCATGGAATTTGCTTCTGTTTATTACAGAAGATTAATAAAACTTTGCAGCAGCACATACCTATCACCATGCTGCATAACCTGTCCAAAGCCACCAGGGGTCAAAGCACGTTTGGACCAATGCTCCCTGAAGTTATATCACCAGTTCTGTCCCATCTCTATTTGTAATACCACAGCACGCTTCATCTCGTCTTTTGTTGTGGGTTTACACTTTGAAAAATGAGAATGCGATGCAAACGCAGCCCGCGATTCAAAAAATTTCTCTGCCTACCTGTTTGTCTTGTCTGACGGTAGCTGAAAAGCAGCATCGAGAGAGAGAGCAGCCTGAAGTACAGCAGCTGGTGATCTGTCGTGTCCAACAGCAAGCCATGCCGTCTTGTGAAGTCCAGTAGCCAGATCGGCTCTCAACGGATCAATGTCTGTGTATTTATCCCACGCGAACCTTGCCGTAGATGCATCGGCTGCGCGAAGCGCTCAACTGGCAGCAGATCCGCATCGGCTGGTGTTTGATCAGCTGATGCCGGCTTCTCACTCTCTTGCTCGATCTCCTGATCACTGTCAATAAAATCTGATTCTGAAAAATCACAGTCCGACTCCGCGATAATGCGCAAAACATTGTCTGCCGAGTGTTTTCTTTTCTGCCCTCACTTCGCTCCCTTGTCACATTTCGATGCCATCTTGCCATTGTTTACATTTCGCAACTCACGCACACGCTAGGATTAGTTGCCGAGTCAACGAGTCTAGCATTCCTCCAAGCACAGAGGGAATGCCTGTGACGTGACAGTGAGATTTGTCGCCATTAACAGCTGATTATCGCCCTCTATCCCTGGATGTCGACTTTAGTCAACATGCGCCCTCAACCCCTCCTGTCGACAAAAGTCGACATCCGCCCTAAGAGAGTTAATCAACCTTCACTCTTAACACAGGGGCTCCACAGGGCTGTGTGCTGAGTCCTCTGAAATATGACTGCATTGCTACACATGACTTGAACATCATGGCTGCTGATGACACAGCTATGGTAGGTCTGATCTCTAACAGCAATTAGCAGGTTTACCTGGATGAAGTGGAGAATTTGTCACACTGGTGTCAGGGCAACAGTCTAGCGCCGTGAGCAGAGGAAAGGCGCTATATAAATAAAATATATTGTTCTTTTCATTACTTGTTACTGTAAGCAGGACAATGGAGCTGATTGTGGACTTAGGGAAGAAGCAGCAGAGACACCAGCATTACCTTCAGAATTAGCAACACTCAGGTGGAGAGGGCAGATAGCTCAGTTTCCACATCACAGGGGACCCAACCTGGTCCAAATACACCAACATCTTAGTAAAGAAAGCAGGAGAACATCTTTACTTTTGGGGTTTCAGATTTCCCTCCCAATTACTAAGAAACTTTTACAAATCTACTATTGGAAGTTTTCTTACAGGAAGTATGACTGCATGGTTAGGGAACATCAAGGCTCTCCAGAGAGTGGTGTGGCCAGCAGAAGACATCACTGGGTGTGCCCTCCCTAACTTCGAGGACATTTACACCAAGCGATGTCAGAGCAGGTCAAAGTAAATGATTAGCGTTGTGTTGTGTTGTGTTCAGGTAAACGGTATGGCTGTCTGAAAACCACGAGAGACACCGAGGAGGACCTTCTGATCACAGTCCTTCAGCATATACATGATACATGAAATACATGTGTGGACCACCAGGGGTGCACCGGCTGCCGCAACCCCGACACAGACAGACATGGGACACGAGTGCAACACAAACGCTTTTATTTATTTCTTTTTCCATGTGGGAAATGCCTTCCCCCTTTTCCCACATAAACAACACAGTTCCAGCACAGCACAAGAGCACAATTCCCTTTTTTCTTTCTCCTTCTCTTCTTTCTCTCTCTTCGCTTCCACTCCTCCTGGTAAGCTTTGTCTTCTCCCACCCAACTCTGGCTCCCTGAGTAGTGGCTAATGGCTCCTTTTATAAGGCATATGGAAGTGCTACAAGTCAGGCTATCTTAATGCATGGGCACGCTGGGCAGTTGCCCGGGAGCCCAACGAGCATAGGGGCCCATGTTTTTTCTGATGCCTATGTATGTTTCTGTTTTGCTATCTACTGTGCCCAGGAGCCTATGATGCTGTTAAGACAACTTTGCTCCAGGTGTTCGTTGACCTACTTTCGGCAGCTCTTCTGGGTGTGGTGGAAGTGCTGCAAATAAGGGCTCATCAATTCTCCTGGCACCTCCAGTCAACAAAAACAACAACATTTACTTCTATAGCACATTTTCATACAAATAATGGAGCTCTAGAGTGCTTTACATGATGAAGAAAGAGAAAAAAGAGACAAAGTAAGAATTAAAATAAGACAACACTAATTAACATAGACTGCGGTGGGTCGGCACCCTGCCCAGTATTTGTTCCTGCCTTGTGCCCTGTGTTGGCTGGGATTGGCTCCAGCAGACATCCGTGACCCTGTATTCGGATTCAGCGGGTTAGAAAATGGATGGATAATTAACATAGAATAAAAGTAAGGTCCGATGACCAGGGTGGACAGAAAAAACAAAAAAAAAAAAAACTCCAGACAGCTGGAGAAAACATAAAATCTGCAGGGTTTCCAAGGCCACGAGACCACCCAGCCCACTCTAGGCATTCTACCTAACATCAATGACCTCAATCAGTCCTCATGGTATTCAGGGTTCTCATGGAAGGACTTGATGATGATGGTCACATGGACTTCTGGCCTTTAATCCATCAATGTAGGGACATCATGGTGCTTTGATCAGGTGGTGTTGGTGCAGATCACCACCACAGAAAAACCAGAAAAAGAACAGAAGAGAGAGTAGGGGGTTAGTACAGATTTTGGAGCCACCATGAATAGTAATGATAATTAATTGAATGTGCAGAGCATCAGGATTAAACTAAAATGAAGTTATGAGAGGGCGGCACGGTGGAGCAGTGGTAGCACTGCTGCCTCACAGTTAGGAGACCCGGGTTCACTTCCTGAGTCCTCCCTGCGTGGAGTTTGCATGTTGTCCTCGTGTCTGCGTGGGTTTCCTCCCACAGTCCAAAGACATGCAGGTTAGGTGGATTGGTGATTCTAAATTGGCCCTAGTGTGTGCTTGGTGTGTTTGTGTGTGTCATTTATCTGTTCTCATCCTCTTAGATCTGAGTGCCGCATTTGACACCATTGATCATAATATTCTTAGAAATCGCCTTAGTCAATGGGAGGGCCTCTCTGGCAGTGTCTTAAATTGGTTTGAATCCTACCTGGCAGGGAGAAAATTCTTTGTGAGTTGTGGTAATCAAATCTCAAAGACACCTGATATCCGATATGGTGTTCCACAAGGCTCTATCCTGGGTCCGCTGCTCTTCTCAATCTACATGCTTCCGTTAGGTCAGATTATCTCAGGTTACAACGTGAGTTACCACAGCTATGCTGATGACACACAGCTGTACTTATCGATAGCACCTGATGACCCCGACTCTCTTGATTCACTAACACAATGTCTTACTGGTATTTCTGAATGGATGAATTGTAATTTTCTCAAACTAAATAAAGAGAAAACTGAAGTTTTAGTAATTGGCAATAATGGATTCAGTGAGGTTATCAGAAATAAACTTGATGCACTAGGATTAAAAGTTAAGACGGAAGTAAAAAATTTAGGGGTAACCGTTGACTGTAATCTGAATTTTAAATCGCATATTCATCAGACCACTAGGACAGCATTTTTTCACTTAAGAAACATAAGTAAAGTTAGACCTCTTATATCATTGAAAGATGCTGAGAAATTAATTCACGCTTTTGTTTTCAGTCGACTAGATTACTGTAACGCACTCCTCTCAGGACTACCCAAAAAAGACATAAATCATTTGCAACGAGTGCAGAATGCAGCTGCTAGAATCCTAACTGGGAAAAGAAAATCCGAACACATTTCTCCAGTTTTGATGTCACTACACTGGTTACCTGTGTCATTCAGGATTGACTTTAAAATACTACTTATGGTTTATAAAGCCTTAAATAATCTGCTCCATCTTATATATCGGAATGCCTGACGCGTTATATTCCAAATCGTAACCTTAGATCTTCAAATGAGTGTCTCCTTAGAATTCCAAAAGCTAAACTTAAAAGAAGTGGTGAGGAGGGCGGGCGGCCTTCTGCTGTTATGCACCTAAAATCTGGAATAGCCTGCCAATAGGAATTCGCCAGGCTGATACAGTAGAGCAGTTTAAAACACTGCTGAAAACACATGACTTTAACATGGCCTTTTTATAACTTCACTTTAACTTAATACTGATACTCTGTATGTTCAATTCTTCATAATAACTATTCACAGTGGCTCCAAAATCCATACTGACCCCAACTCTCTCTTCTGTTTCTTTTTCCGGTTTCTTTGTGGTGGCGACCTGCGCCACCACCACCTACTCAAAGCATCAGGATGCACCAACACTGATGGACTGAAAGCCAGAAGTCTACGTGACCATCATCATCAGGTCCTTCCATGAAAACCCTAAATACAAAGAGGACTGTTTGACTTATGTTAGGTAGATTGCCCAGAGGGGACTGGGCGGTCTCTTGGTCTGGAACCCCTACAGAGTTTATTTTTTTTTCTTCAGCCTTTGGAGTTTTGTTTTTTTTTGTTTTTTCTGTCCACCCTGGCCATCAGACCTTACTTATTCTATGTTAATTAATGTTGACTTATGTTTATCTTTTATTGTGTCTTCTATTTTTCTATTCATTTTGTAAAGCACTTTGAGCTACATTTTTTTGTATGAATATGTGCTATATAAATAAATGTTGATTGATTGATTGATTGATTGATTGATTGTGTCCTGTGGTGGGTTGGCACCCTGCCCAGGATTGGTTCCTGCCTTGTGCCCTGTGTTGGCTGGGATTGGCTCCAGCAGACCCCCGTGACCCAGTGTTCGGATTCAGTGGGTTGGAAAATGGATGGATGGATGGATGAAGTTATGAGAAGGCCATGTTAAAGTAATGTGTTGCTAGCAGTTTGTTAAAGTGCTCCACTGTATCAGCCTGGTGAATTCCTATTGGCAGGCTATTCCAGATTTGAGGTGCATAACAGCAGAAGGCCGCCCGCCCGCCTCATCACTTCTTTAAAGTTTACCTCTTGGAATTCTAAGCAGACCCTCATTTGAAGATCTAAGGTTACGATTTGGAATATAAGGTGTCAGACACTCCGATATATAAGATGGAGCAGATTATTGAAGGCTTTGTAAAAGACACAGGTAACCAGTGTAGTGACATCAAAACTGAAGAAATGTGCTCGGATTTTCTTTTCCTAGTTAGGATTCTAGCAGCTCCATTCTGCACTCATTGTAATCGATTGACGTCTTTTTTGGGTGGTCCTGAGAGGAGTGCGTTACAGTAATCTAGTCGACTGAAAACAAAAGCGTTGATTAATTTCTCAGCATCTTTCAATGATATAAGAGGGCTAACTTTTGCTGTATTTCTTAAGTGAAAAAATGCTGTCCTGGTAATCTGATTGATATGCGATTTAAAATTCAGGTCAGAGTCAATAATTACTCCTAAATTCTTTACCTCCGTCTTTTAATCCTAAAGCATCAAGTTTATTTCTAATAACCTCATTATATCCATTATTGCCAATCACTAAAATTTCAGTTTTTTCTTTATTTAGCTTGAGAAAATTACTATTCATCCACTCAGAAACACAAGTAAGACATTGTGTTAGTGAAACAGCAGAGTCGGGGTCATCAGGTGCTATTGATAAATACAGTTGCGTGTCGGTGGACATGAGACCCAGCAGGGTTGAGCTTCCATGCTCCCAACCCGTGTCACCCCGGGGGGGCTTTGTTGGGGGGTCTGCCCCCTAGCTAGGTAATGGTAATAGATAGGCTCTCTCCCCCAGACCTTCCATTATAGGGGTGTCAGCCACTCGGCCCACTGCGTCTCACTCGGATTCATGCAAATCAGTTTGAACTTTAAGCGATCTACAGTATGATACTTAGAGAAGTCGCAAAATTAACTGGAATGTTCTAGAAAATTATAGAAAAATAAACCCAATCTAAATTTGTAAAATAGTTCTCTCGTGAAAAGCGGATAGACAGACAGACAGACAGACAGAGAGACATTGGATTTTATATATATATATATATATATATATATATATATATATATATATATATATATATATATACTGCTCAAAAGAATGAAAGGAACACTTTTTAATCAGAGTATAGCATAAAGTCAATGAAACTTATGGGATATTAATCTGGTCAGTTAAGTAGCAGAGGGGTTGTTAATCAGTTTCAGCTGCTGTGGTGTTAATGAAATTAACAACAGATGCACTAGAGGGGCAACAATGAGATGACCCCAAAACAGGAATGGTTTAACAGGTGGAGGCCACTGACATTTTTCCCTCCTCATCTTTTCTGACTGTTTCTTCACTAGTTTTGCATTTGGCTACAGTCAGTGTCACTACTGGTAGCATGAGGCGATACCTGGACCCTACAGAGGTTGCACAGGTAGTCCAACTTCTCCAGGATGGCACATCAATACGTGTCATTGCCAGAAGGTTTGCTGTGTCTCCCTGCACAGTCTCAAGGGCATGGAGGAGATTCTAGGAGACAAGCAGTTACTCTAGGAGAGCTGGAGAGGGCCATAGAAGGTCCATAACCCATCAGCAGGACCAGTATCTGCTCCTTTGGGCAAGGAGGAACAGGATGAGCACTGCCAGAGCCCTACAAAATGACCTCCAGCAGGCCACTTGTGTGAATGTCTCTGACCAAACAACCAGAAAGACTTCATGAGGGTGACCCAAGGGCCCCATGTCCTCTAATGGGCCCTGAGCTCACTGCCCAGCAGCATGCAGCTCGATTGGCATTCGCCATAGAATACCAGAATTGGCAGATGCACCACTGGTGCCCTGTGCTTTTACAGATGAGAGCAGGTTCACCCTGAGCACGTGACAGAAGTGAAAGGGTCTGGAGAAGCCATGGAGAACATTATGCTGCCTGTAACATCATTCAGCATGAGCAGTTTGGTGGTGGGTTAATGATTGTCTGGGGAGGCATATCCATGGAGGGTCACACAGACCGCTACAGGCTTGACAAAGGCACCTTGGCTGCCATTAGGTATCAGGATGAAATCCTTGGACCCATTGTCAGACCCTATGCTGGTACAGTGGCTCCTGGTGAACGACAATTCCTGGCCTCATGTGGTGAGAGTATGCAGGCAGTTCCTGGAGGATGAAGGAATTGATACCATTGACTGGCCACCACACTTTCCTGACCTAAATCCAATAGAACACCTCTGGGACATTATGTTTTGGTCCATCCAATGCCACCAGGTTGCACCTCAGACTGTCCAGGAGCTCAGTGATGCCCTGGTCCAGATCTGGGAGGAGATCCCCCACAACACCATCTGTCATCTCATTAGAAGCATGCACCGATGTTGTCAGGCATGTATACAAGAACACAGGGGCCATACAAAGTGCTGGACAATTTGAGTTGCTGCAATTCAATTTTGGCAAAATGGACTAGCCTGCCACATAATTTTTTCACTCTGATTTTGGGGCGTCTTTGAATTCAGGGCTCTGTAGGTTGATCATTTTCATTTCCATCAAACGATGTGGCATCCTTTCGCTCCTAACACATTACCCAGTCTATATCAGTATAGATATTCAGGAGGATTTCTTTTTCCCATTGAGATCTGATGTGTTTTCAAAGTGTTCCTTTAATTTTTGAGCAGTTTATATATAAATATATATATATATATAGAGAGAGAGAGAAAGATTTTTGATATTTATCAAGTCATGTGTTATTGTTATTGTCGTTTTATAATCACCTTGAAGGAGTTGAGCAACCAAGCATTCACTGCACATTAAACCATATGTATAATTTGTATGTGACAATTAAAACTGGATTTGATTTGTATCAAAATTCTCCTTTAATTTGCTTGAAGGGTAACATATCGATGCTGAACCGAAATGGGATGCCAGGACTGAAGACCAGGGAGCACCATGGCGTACGTTCAGTTACGGCTCTTTAGACAGTGTATCACTCTGGTTGTCACTTTGTCTGTCACTGATCATTTTCATCAAATAAGACCCCCAGAAACTGCATTCCAAACAGCCCCCTGTGGAGAGGCAGCATCTGCCAGTTTGCCTTTTAGCGAAGTCCTGTGTGCCAACGCATTGAAAAATGGGTAGCGCCATGCTGTCCTACATGAGCACTTTGAAAGCATCGTTCTTTAGTCCTGCATTGATCTCTTTTTTGAATTTCAGCAGCCATACAAGTCTTTGCTGATCCAAAGGCAAACACCATTTGACAGAGCTTTGGGGGGAAAAAAAAAAAAGCGTGCCCAGGATGTGCCATCTCCGCACTTCTCCGTCAGGTTCCCTGTAGAAGTCTTGTTGTTTATTAGCATTTTTTTCAAAGAGATGAGACCTTTGAACGTTGAATTTTTTTTCCCCGTTTCAAAGGAAAGATGTACATAGGAAAAATGGGACAAAAGTAACATGAAAGACGGAGTGATGAAGAGACGAAAGAGCAAGTCAGGATTTCAGATTCAGACACTTCAAGGGATGCCTCATCCGTCTTCCTCTTTTAGGAGCTGTCGGCAGAGCCTCTCTGAAGCACATCCATACATTATTAAAGATGCTTAATCCAATTCAGGTCCACAGGAGGGGTGGTGGGCGGTGGTGGGGGTTACTGTAAAGCCTTTTCCAGCAACATGGGGTGCAAGGCAGGAACTGACATGGGATAGAGTGCCAGTCCATTGCTTTCAGATTGTGATTTTTGAGGCTCAGATGAAGGAGCCAAAGTACTATTGCAAGATGGGCCGGGGTGTTAAATAATGCCACCTAAGGCGTGGCACATTTTTGCTGCACCTTTGCTCCCATTATACTGTGAATTAAGGTCGGAGTGTGGCATAATGCCGCCTGAGGTAAACTGCATTTTGGCCACCCATTAACCATTGAACTCCCGCACACAAAGAGACTTACAGTATCCTTATTAAGCTTGAGCTGATACACTTAATTCACACATGCCAATGGTTAGGGCTCTGCTGATTGTAATTACCCGCCCATCCAGAGGTTGGCGCTGTGTACCAATGTCTTCTTTCCTCCTCCTTCTGCAAAACTGGAAGATTGACGGCCGTTCCGGCGCTGACATCACTTCCATTATCCCGCCCACTGGACACACCCCTTCCTGTCTGGAACCCAAATGACCAGAAGTTGAGCCATGTTGAGGCAGTTCAGTTCTGAGCAGGTTTTCATTCTAACCATCTTCTTAATTAGTGACAAGTTTTTGCTGTTAACTTCTTTTTAGTTTGAATTAACTTGACTAAGGCCCCTTAGTTGTTTCTCTTTCCTTAATTAGCAGCCAAACAATAATGAGACACAAAAATGAGCCGCCACATGACCAGCTCACCTGTGCCCATCACAAAATATCTGAAAACCAGTAACGGCGCACTGCACAATAACATGCAGTGAATACACTTGTCTTGTGTGTTTTTGAGTTATTGTGTTTGCACAATCACACACACACGAAGACATAATTCCAAAACACGGTATTTTTGGACTAAAATGTGAAGATTTTATCATAATCTCAAGGTCAAATGTTTTCATGATTAATATACTTACTCTATACTTTGTATATAAGAAAGTAAAAACTGGCAGCTGTGTTTGCCAGAATCTTAACGTAAAAAAATATTTTTAGGTCAACGGCATAACCTTATAGTAAACCAGTAGCGACGAACTGCACGATAACGTGCAGTGAATACACTTGACTTAAGCTTTCCTAGTTTTCCTCCTCTTTCTCTGTACGTTTACCATTCGTTTGCTCAGAAATTGATGCGCTTGCTGCTTCCTGAGCAGCTCGTCTTTTCTCCACCCTAGCGGCCCGCTTCTTCTCTTCTTTCTTTTTACGTTAAAACTGATTAAGTCAGTGTTTGTGTTGCAATTACTTTGTACATTTTTCGTAACTTTCTACTTAAGCTGGCACTTAAGTCTTCAATCTGCCTCAAGAATTATTTAAGATATGAAGAGGTAGGAGAAGCGACGGTGAGGATGGTAGGGAATAAGAATGGCGCCCGTACACATGTGCCACACCGCCACCCTGCTGGCTGCTGCCAAGAGTTGATTCTACAATAAAATAAAATTAAAATATAAAGAGGAATAACCTTGGAGGTCAACCATCACCCTGAAAGCAGACAGTAGACGTCACGTAGTATATGTGTACCAAATTTCAGTTCAATATTTCAAACAGTTTGTGAGCTACAGGTGATTCAAAATCCTGGACAGACAAATGGACAGCCATGGTAGCATATTATATAAGAAGATAAAGAAAGGTGACGGTCTCAGTAAGGCTGATCTCTCAGCTCACCAAAACATCTTGACGATGTCCTTAGAAAAAACACAAAACAGTTTTAGAAATGTCTGCTGTGGCACAATGAGAGCAGCAACAGGCCATGGAAATCAATAACGGGTTTAATTAACAGCAAGAATTGGCGTCCGATTAAGAAACTGGTTGGAGTGAAATTGGTTGGAGTTTGAAGCTCCGATTTAGCTGGTCATCTGTCAGCTCATTTCATGTCTCATTTCTGTCTGGCTTTCATTTAATGAAGACTAAGGGGCTCTGCCACCTGCTTGCTTCGCTTGCCAACCCCAGTGCCAGCGCTACACGCCAGCCTCTTTGCAGTTCTGTTGCACGCGAATGGGGATGCGGATGTACAATTAAAACAGATTTTTATTTTCATGGGAATTATTACATATGCATAATAGAACTAACTATTTTACATTACAGCAAGTAATTAACCATAGTAAAAAAATATCCATCCATCCATCTATCAATTAACCAACATATATGTTATATCCTAACACAGGGCCACAGGGGTCTGCTGGAGCCAATCCCAGCCAACACAGGGCGCAAGGCAGGAAAAAAACCCTGGGCAGCCCACTACAGGGAAGTAAAAAATAGTAAAACATAATAATTTGAAAGAAAATTATATTTCATGTTCACCACCAAACCCACCCTCTTCCCGCTCTCCGGTGATTCATTTTTGTCTACCTCATGCATTGGGCTGTTTTTAAGCAATCGTTGGGCTTTAAATTTTCTAGGAACCTGGCAACCCTGGCTTAGACCAGCTTAGGATGATTATGGTTGACAAGTTGGAAACTTAAAGTGTAGCCTTACCCTATCTTTCCTTACCCCAGTCAGGCAAGGAGTATGGGTGAAGGGCAAAGTGCTTAGGACTCCAAGATGCCTGCTGATGATGCAGAAGGGTTTTCAAATGCCATCTAAAGTAGCGCCCACAGTTTCTGCTCAAAGCCGGGCATCTTTGATGTTGATGTCGTACAACGGCTCAGTACGAATGTCCAGTTTTTGTATAAACTGGGGGGATCTGCCCCCCTGCTCGCTTCACTCGCCAACCCCCGGGATTAATAAAGTCTATCTATCTATCTATCTATCTATCTATCTATCTATCTATCTATCTATCTATCTATCTATCTATCTATCTATCTATCTATCTATCTATCTGTCATTCAGTGCCTTTATCTATCTATCTATCTATCTATCTATCTATCTATCTATCTATCTATCTATCTATCTATCTATCTATCTGTCTATCTATCATATAGTGCCTTTCACATCTATCTATCTATCTATCTATCTATCTATCTATCTATCTATCTATCTATCTATCTATCTATCATATAGTGCCTTTCACATCTATCTATCTATCTATCTATCTATCTATCTATCTATCTATCTATCTGTCATATAGTGCCTTTCATATCTATCTATCTATCTATCTATCTATCTATCTATCATATAGTGCCTTTCACATCTATCTATCTATCTATCTATCTATCTATCTATCTATCTATCTATCTATCTATCTATCATATAGTGCCTTTCACATCTATCTATCTATCTATCTATCTATCTATCTATCTATCTATCTATCTATCTATCTATCTATCATATAGTGCCTTTCATATCTATCTATCTATCTATCTATCTATCTATCTACATAAAACACAGAACAACGAAGAATCCATGACACATAACATAACGACACATAATAAATAACAAGGTGCATGTGAGTCAAATGTGCAAACATGTGCAATATTGCAGAGCAGAACACATACGAGGTGCGGCAGAAAAGTAATGAGACTGATTTTTTATTTACCAAAGTTTTTATTTTATTCAAACATCAATGTTATCCCCTTCAAAGTAGTTCCCTTGGGCAGCTACACACCGATGGAGACGTTGTTCCCACTGTTGGTAGCAGCGCTGGAAGTCTTCAACCGGTATGGTCTTCAGCATGTCCGTTACACTCTTTTGGATGTTTTCTAAAGTCCCGAAATGACGTCCTTTGAGGAGATTTTTCAGTTTAGGAAAAAGGAAAAAGTCACACGGACTGAGGTCAGGTGAATAAGGGGGCTGGGGAACCACAGGAATGCCTTTTGAGGTCAAAAATTCTGTAATGGAGAGGGCAGTGTGACATGGGGCGTTGTCATGATGGAGCATCCATTTGTCTGCAATGTCTGGTCTCACGCGAATGACTCTTTTTCTGAGCCTTTCAAGGACGTCTTTATAAAAAACTTGGTTGACAGTTTGTCCTGGAGGAACAAATTCTTTGTGGACGATTCCCCTTTTGTCAAAAAAACAAATCAGCATTGATTTGATCTTCGATTTGCTCACTCGAACTTTCTTTGTTCAAGGAGAGTTTGCAGTGTGCCACTCCTGACTTTGCCTCTTGGTCTCAGGATCGTATTCAGAAATCCATGATTTATCACCTGTGATCACACGACTAGAGAAATCTTGCTCATTATTGATTCTGTCAAGAAGATCAAGACACTTGTTTTTTTTGATTGTCCTTCTGCTCAATTGTGAGGTTTTTCGGCACCATTTTGGCACAGACCTTTCGCATGTGCAAATGTTCAGTCAAAATTTGATGAACGGTAAATCTGTTCAAATTTAATTGATCACTCAACATTCTTAATGTTAAACGACGGTCTGATCTCACAAGAGTGTTCACACGTTCAATGTTTTCATTGGTTTTCGAAGTTGAAGGCCTCCCTCAACGGTGTTCATCTTCAACGTGTTTTCTGCCTTCCAACAATGATTTGTGCGAGCGAAAAACTTGAGCTCGGGATAAAGAATGTTCCCCATAGGCCTGTTTTAACTTTTCAAACGTCACACTTGCCGATTCTCCAAGCTTAACACAAAATTTAACGGCAGAACGTTGCTCCAAATTCCGCTGTTCCATTTTGCGTGACGCACAACCAAAAACACAACTTCGCTAATAGCAGTCACAAAAATCACGTAGTTAACGGAAGGAGTTGAAACTCGCACTGAGCTATGGGAGGGTACTGATACACGTGCTCTATCAAGGACAACAGCGCAGCGTTGCCAGATCGCTTGCAGTGTTGCCAGTCTCATTACTTTTCTGCCACACCTCGTATATCAGATATCAGTCCGGTCCATGATTGTTCAGGAGTCTGACTGCTTGGGGGAAGAAACTGTTCCACATTCTGGTGGTGAGGGCCCGAATGCTTCGGTACCTTTTTCCCAATGGCAGGAGTGTAAACAGGATGTGTTGGGTCATTCACAATGCTGGTGGCTTTGCGGATGCAGCGTCTGGTGTAAATGTCCATGATGGAAGGAAGAGAGACACCGATGATCTTCTCAGCTGTCTTAGTTTTGTTTCTAAATGGATGAATAGTAATTTTCTCAAGCTAAATAAAGAGAAAACAGAAATTTTAGTGATTGGGAATAATGGATATAATGAGGTTATTAGAAATAAACTTGATGCATTAGGAATAAAAGTCAAGACGGAGGTAAAGAATTTAGGGGTAACTGTTGACTCGGACTTGAATTTTAAATCACATATTAATCAGATCACTAGGACAGCATTTTTTTCACTTAAGAAATACAACAAAAGTTAGACCTCTTATATCATTGAAAGATCCTGAGAAATTAGTTGACAGTTTTGTTTTCAGTAGACTAGACTACTGTGACGCACTCCTCTCAGGACTACCTGAGAAAAGACATAAATCGACTGCAACGAGTGCAGAATGAAGCTGCTAGAATCCTAAACAGGAAAAGAAAATCCGAGCACATCACCCCAGTCCTAGCGTCACTACACTGGTTACCTGTGCTATTTAGAATTGACTTTAAAATTCTGCTTATGGTTTATAAAGCCTTAAATAATCTGCTCCATCTTATATATCGGAGTGTCTGACATCTTACACTCCAAATCGTAACCTCAGATCTTCAAATGAGTGTCTGCTTAGAATTCTAAGAGCTAAACTTAAAAGAAGTGGTGAGGCGGGCGGGCGGCCTTCTGCTGTTATGCACCTCAAATCTGGAATAGCCTGCCAATAGGAATTCACCAGGCTGATACGGTGGAGCACTTTAATAAACTGCTAGCAACACATTACTTTAACATGGCTTTCTCATAACTTCATTTTAGTTTAATCTTAATGCTCTACATATTCAATTAATTATCATTACTATTCATGGTGGCTCTAAAATCCGTACTAACCCCTACTCTCTCTTCTGTTCTCTTCCTGGTTTTCTGTGGTGTTGACCTGCACCACCACCTGATCAAAGCACCATGATGTTCCTACATTGATGGATTAAAGGCCAGAAGTCCAAATGACCGTCATCATCAACTTCTTCCATATGAAACCTGAATACAATAAGGACTGTTCATTTATGTTAGGTAGAATGCTCAGAGGGGGCTGGGTGGTCTCATGGCCTGGAACCCCTGCAGATTTTATTTTTTCTCCAGCCGTCTGGAGTTTGGTTTTTTTTTTGTTTGTTTTTTCTGTCCTCCCTGGCCATCGGACCTTACTTTTATTCTGTGTTAATGAGTTTTGTCTTTTTTCTGTTTCTTCATCATGTAAAACACTTTGAGATGCATTATTTGTATGAAAACGTGCTATAGAAATAAATGTTGTTGTTGTTGTTCACTACCTTTTGTAGGGCTTTGCAATCCCTGACCGTGCAATTTCCAAAGCAGACAGTGATGCAGTTGTAGCATGCTGTTAGAGTAGCTGTTGGAAGACGGGCTTTTCTCAGCCTACGCAGGAAGTAGAGCTGCTGGGCTTTCTTGGCTAAAGAGCTGGTGTTGTAGGACCAGGTGAGGTTCTCTGCCAGGTGGACACCCGGGAATTTGGTGCTATTCGTGACCTGTAGTTTTCTCAATAAGGCTTGCAAACGGTCAGTCCAGACTGAAATAAAATGTATGTTTTTATTCTAAAATAGTAAGAATAAGAGCAGCTCACTTCTCAAAATGGACTCTTCGAGGATCGAACCCATGAAGTTTTGATTACCAGTCAACAGTTGATGCCATTGTGCCACCTAAGCAGTCGTAGTAAATGCATGTCAATATTGCACACTAACACGGGTACATACTTATTTCGGTGGTATGACGCCACTGTCAGCCACCATATTGAATTTCCAAACGTCACTAATTCTCCAACTTACCATGTAGGTAGAAGGCTGAAATTTGGCAGGCTCATTCCTTACAGCTTACTTACAAAAGTTAAAAAGGTTCATTTAGAAATTCTACGCGTAACGGTCATAATGGTCGACAAAGTCCGCCATGTTGAACTTTCTTATTTATGGCCCCATCTTCACAAAATTTGGTAGGCGGCTTCCCTGCGCTAACCGAAACCGATGTACGTACTTATTTCAGTGCTATGACGCCACTGTCGGCCGCCATATTGAACTTTTCAACGGTCTTTGTTACTTATGGGCCCATCTTCAAGAAATTTGGTACGCAGGTTCTCAACGCTAACTGAATCCTACTTACGTACATATATACGTCCATAGCCTGCAGCTCGGTCACCGTGTGAGGCGGCGTTGGTTCCCCCATCCCAATGCCTCCCACGTTTTTGGCTGCCTGCCTATATAAGACCGTCCATCGCTCCAGTCTCTACATTCCCTTCCTTGGTTTGCCACGGGATTCACGTCTCCCTGCTGATAACTACAGCCTTTTTATTTAATCCACGGCTTCTCCGCTGTTTAATTGTTCATTTATTACGATTATAGTTATTGTGTAGGTATTTTAGACTTACTTTCCATTGTTCAGGTACCCATTTCCTTTATCATTCCAACCGTACCCCCATTAACATGTCTATCGAGGTGATCACCATCGATCAAAGAACTGTCACTTACCGAGTGGTTTCCATGCCCGGAGATGGCACCTGCCTTTTCCATTCTCTGTGTTACATATTGCACGGCCATATCAGGCTCACTCTTGATATCCATTGTGTCTTATGTATTGAATGACTGGCACAGGTTCAAGGTGTGGACTGATGACGGTACAGGAGATAATTAGACTACACAGGAGCACCAGAAGAGTGAAATGCTTAAGCCCTTCACCTATGGATCTGCATGGGAGTTGATGGCTGCCGCTGAATTGTTCGGTTGTCGCTTTCAAGTGTACCGAAATGGCCAAATATTTTACAGCTTTCGACAACTGCCAATGCCTCTTAAACATCTTAGACTCACAGGTGACGATTTCTGTAGTGGACACTTTGATGTTTATGAATGTTTAAACTCTCAAAAGCTGGATGTGAAGTTATCGATGAAACCGGTTGTGTGCTTACAACACTTGACAGATGCCGAATGTCACTTCAACACAAGTCCTACAAATACTGTCGTCATTGAAACAATCCATGAAACTCAAACCGATTATGACAGCAGCAATCCAAGCTGTGAGATTTGAGACAAGATTACTGTTCACATGGCCGACTGTACGTTACATGCTCAAGAGTAAGCTCAGCGCACAGCTTGGTCAGATTACAACCGGAGGGCCGAACTCACAATGTGGTATACAAAGAGATCCTTAACAAATAATTATTGGTAGATTTTCCCTCAGTTTAAAAAGGTTTACTTTTCTTCTTAATAAAAATTTGAATGCAGTACTTCGCCGCTGCGAGTCGCGGGTATTTTACTAGTTCTATTATATTTGTACCTTTTGTGAAAGTGTTTCTTTGATATTTGGATTTCAGGCTTCACACATTATGCACTTCATGTCTACATTTTGTCAATTTTTACTAAAACATGAAAAACATTTCTGTTTAAACGATGTGTTTACTGTGCATAAATCATTGTAGACACAGAACACACATGAAATGCATGTGTTCCAAATAACGATATAGTATTTCTAAAAGGTGTCATTTTGCTTGACTTCTCACTCTATACAACTCTAAGCATATCAACACATTTAAAGGACAAAAGGCACTGAAGGAGAGGTGCGAATCGATTTAAGGTGGGACGGATCTACAAGTTTTTTCATAGGCTCACTCTATACAACTCCAAGCCACTGACACGCAGGTAAACAGACCTGAGCTGAGAAAACTGCCCCGGTATGGGATGTGATAGGAGGCTGCTTGCTGTTTGCTGCTTATCAATACATTTAAAGGACAAAAGATGCTGAAGGAAAGGTGCGAAGAGATTTAAGGTGGGACGGATCTATGAGTTTTTTCATTGGCTCTGGTAACTCTAGTGTTAAGGGTCGAGTGGTGGCTCTGAGGCTAAGGATCTGCGATGGTATCCCGAAGGTTGCCCATTTGAATCCCCATCACTACCAAAAGTGATCCTACTCTGCTGGGCCCTTGAACGAGGCTCTTAACCTGGAATTGCTCCAGGGATGCTATAAAATGTCTGACCCCAAGGAGTATGCAAAAACTAATAACTTCCTAAAACCAGAAATTGTATAAGGTCAAATAAAGAACAAAAATAAATAAAAATACAAGCACTTTGCACCATCCCTCCCATTGCTTAGCAGGTGTTTTGTCCCCATCTGTCAGCTCATTCGGTTACGATATCAACGGTGTTCGGTTCAAGAGGCTCTCAAAACAAGAAGAGGGAGCCTGGAGCAGGACCCTCACCGTCACAGTTGACTTCACTTGTTAGAAACTCAATGGGAGTTTGCATAGGAAGAACATCTAAACGTTGCACAACACGCAGTAGACAGAGAACACTGATAAACAGTAGAATAAAATTAACAGCAAACCAAACAATAACTAATACAACACAATACACAAAAGAATATTTAAAAACCAAAAAGATGAAACAAACACGCCAGGGCATTGTCCGTGGTCTTCTCCGTCCCTCCATTACTTTGTCTTCTCATCCAGGACCCGGTTTAGGTTGTTATACCATCCATGATCCCCCATTACAATAGTCCGATCACTCAGGGCCCCAAAAAGGATGTCCCCAAATGACCCCAGATACCCTGTGCTAGCCAACCTATCAGAAAGAAGCTCTTGAAAGCCACCAGATGGGTTTCTCTCTGTAGATCATTTCACAGACGCAGAGATCTCTCAATGATCTGTCCACGAATCAGTACAGGTGACACGCTTTGGCGAAGATGATGTTCTAATTGCCCTGTCAGACGAGGACATGCCAGATGGCTCTTACTCAAGCGGATCATTTATTTATGGAGGAAAGGAGCTGCAGAGCACCTGACCAGAACAAATATGAGACAGCGATGACCCTCCGGGTTAACCATTGATTTATAGAAGCAGAAGGCCGGCTGCGTGTTTTAAAAATTCATGAGGTGTTTCGATGTCGCATGCATTCCGCGGCACACAGGCACTCAAAGATGAGAAAAGTCACCCGGTGTCACCCAGCCTGGTCAGCATGAACTGCCAGTTATGGCCGTGAAGTCACAAGGCTGAGAATTGAAGTGTGACCGCTGACTCCATCCGAACCTCTAATCACGGGCTGAGCCTATAATCACGGCAAAGAAACAAAGAAGACATTTGAAGGGCCATCTGCAGATCCCCAAGATAGAGATTTGGGGCAGCATGGTGAACCCCCACATAACTGACAGATTAAAAAAAAAAAGAAAATTAAAAAAATGAAATGGCCATTGTGTGTATTGTCAGACGCAAGTCTCTATTTGACTGACTCCAAGATGGCGGCATGGGGCCATTCTTCAGTCTTAAAGGACAGGAAGAGACGGGTTCAGGTGGTAGGGTACCCAGAATTGACGTCTTTCGGGATGCGACTGCCAATCACTGCTTCTGCAGAGGGAAGAAGAGAGGAGACATTAGGCAACAGTGGGTCATTGTTGAGGACCCCAAGGCCAAGGGGACAATAGATGGTCCTTTCCAGTGGGTGGGAGTGGGCCGCGTGTCTACCTGGGGGTTCCTTTCATCAACCAATCAATCAACATTTATTTATATAGCACATATTCATACAAAAAAATGTAGCTCAAAGAGCTTTACAAAATGAATAGAAAAATAGAAGACACAATAAAAAATAAACATAAGTCAACATTAATTAGCATAGAATAAGTAAGGTCCGATGGCCAGGGTGGACAGAAAAAACAAAAAAAAAACTCCAAGAGCTGGAGAAAAAAAATAAAATCTGTAGGGGTTCCAGACCACGAGACCACCCAGTCCCCTCTGGGCATTCTACCTAACATAAGTCAAACAGTCCTCTTTGTATTTAGGGTTTTCATGGAAGGACCTGATGATGGTGGTCACGTAGACTTCTGGCTTTTAGTCCATCAATGTTGGTGCATCATGATGCTTCGAGTAGGTGGAGGTGGCGCAGTCCGTCACCACAAAGAAACCGGAAAAAGAAACAGAAGAGAGAGTTGGGGTCAGTATGGATTTTAGAGCCACTATGAATAGTTATTGTGATGAATTGAACATACAGAGTATCAGGATTAAGTTAAAGTGAAGTTATAAAAAGGCCATGTTAAAGTAATGTGTTTTCAGCAGTTTATTAAAGTGCTCCACCGTATCAGCCCGGTGAATTCCTATTGTCAGGCTATTCCAGATTTGAGGTGCATAACAGCAGAAGGCCGCCCGCCCGCCTCACCACTTCTTTTAAGTTTAGCTCTTGGAATTCTAAGCAGACACTCATTTGAGGATCTAAGGTTACGATTTGGAATATAAGATGTCAGACATTCCGATATATAAGATGGAGCAGATTATTTAAGGCTTTATAAACCATAAGCAGTATTTTAAAGTCAATCCTAATAACACAGACAACCAGTGTAGTGACATTAAAACTGGAGAAATGTGTTCGGATTTTCTTTTCCCAGTTAGGATTCTAGCAGCTGCATTCTGTACTCGTTGCAAACGATTTATGTCTTTTTTGGGTGGTCCTGAGAGGAGTGCGTTACAGTAATCTAGTCGACTGAAAACAAAAGCGTAAATTAATTTTTCAGCATCTTTCAATGATATAAGAGGTCTAACTTTAGCTATGTTTCTTAAGTGAAAAAATGCTGTCCTAGTGGTCTGATGAATATGCGATTTAAAATTCAGATTACAGTCAACGGTTACCCCTAAATTTTTTACCTCCGTCTTAACTTTTAATCCTAGTGCATCAAGTTTATTTCTGATAACCTCATTGAATCCATTATTGCCAATTACTAAGATTTCAGTTTTTATTTAGTTTGAGAAATACAAGTCAGACATTGTGTTAGTGAATCGAGAGAGTCGGGGTCATCAGGTGCTATTGATAAGTACAGCTGTGTGTCATCAGCATAGCTGTGGTAGCTCACGTTGTAACCTGAGATAATCTGACCTAATGGAAGCATGTAGATTGAGGTGGTGGGTATGGCAGCGCGTTGTACCACCGCATGCTCCCCCAACCTGAACTGACCAGACCTTTGGGGTTCAGCATTTAAAACAAAAGGGTCAAAGTACGAAAACCAGCTGAGCAGCCTGCTGCCGCTGACTGACTGGGGTTTGAATCGTCTCAGACGTCTTGTCTCTCACACTTACCTTCCTGCTCGTCACTTTTAGTGTGATTGAGAAGACTCACAACGGCCAGGCTGGGCGGGTGGGCACACCACAGCTCACCTAAATGTTTGTGACGGGGTCCACATGTGTACCCACAGTCAGAGTCCTCAACTTGTTTGTTTCTTGGGCTCCCGCTCTCTTCAGTATGTACAAATTCTCCTCAAAGGTCAATCTTACGTTATGAAGTCCCTCGTGTGAAGGGGACGTCGACGTAACACCTGGCTGCGGCAGATAGAGGGTCATTTCTGGAGGGTGGGACTGGACCGCGTGTCTGTCCTCGGGTTGCCAACCAGGATCCTGAGCTGTTTTGTCGTGTGGTGGGTGCGGCAACGTGCTGCCCCGGTGCCAACCTGACCTGACCTGAACCTGAACCTATGGAGGGTTCAGTTCATTTTCTGAAGACTAGTAGTCTGGCAAAGAAGAGAATATGGGACACCAGATGTGCTCTAATAAGCAGAGATGGCCGCAAAAGAGTTTAGAAAAAAAAAATAAAGGAGCTGGAAGGGAAAGTTAGGATTGTTATGGAGTAATGGGGATTTGCACTTGTGGATACTGAGGAATGGGAAATAGGGGGCTTACTGGGGGTGGGGGTGTCATGGTGGAGACCGGTGTTACGTGGAGTCTTCATACTCTTGCTGTGTTGGCTTGGATTTCCTCCAAAGTGCTCCAGTTATTTCTTATAGTCCATAGACATCAGAATCAGAAAACTTTGCTAATCCGGAGGGAAATTATTTCTTACTACTGTGGCTCTGAGGCTGGTGATCTGTAATCAGAAGATTGCCAGTTCCAATCCCGTAAACGCCAGAAGTGACTCTCTACTCCGTTGGGCCCTTAACCTGCAATGGCTCCATCCTGGGTATGATGTTAATCTGCAATCAGGACCTCCAAATTACAGGAAAATCTAGGGGATCAGGATTGGCACTCCAGCTACTGTAAAAACATCAAACTGTTGGCAGGATTGGCACTTCAGCTACAGTAAAAAAAACTCAACTGTTGGCAGGATTGGCACTCCAGCTACTGTAAAAACATCACACTGTTGGCAGGATTGGCACTTCAGCTACAGTAAAAAAATCACACTGTTGGCAGGATTGGCACTTCAGCTACTGTATAAACCTCACACTGTTGGCAGGACTGCCACATCAGCTACCGTAAAAAAAAAACTCAACTGTTGGCAGGATTGGCACTCCAACTACAGTAAAAAAACTCAACTATTGGCAGGATTGGCACTCCAGCTACTGTAAGAACATCACACTGTTGGCAGGACTGGCACTCCAGCTACTGTAAAAAAAAAACTCAACTGTTGGCAGGATTGGCACTCCAACTACAGTAAAAAAACTCAACTATTGGCAGGATTGGCACTCCAGCTACTGTAAAAACATCACACTGTTGGCAGGATTGGCACTCCAGCTACTGTATAAACCTCAACTGTTACTAGAATTGACACACCAGGTACTTTAAAAAAAACTCAAATGTTGGCAAGATTGGAATTCCAGTTACTGTGAAAAAAAACTCACACTGTTGGCAGGACTGGCACTCCAGCTACTGTAATAACCTCACACTGTTGGCAGGACTGGCACTCCAGCTACTGTAATAACCTCACACTGTTGGCAGGACTGGCACTCCAGCTACTGTATAAACCTCACACTGTTGGCAGGACTGGCACTCCAGCTACTGTAATAACCTCACACTGTTGGCAGGACTGGCACTCCAGCTACTGTATAAACCTCACACTGTTGGCAGGACTGGCACTCCAGCTACTGTAAAAACATCACACTGTTGGCAGGATTGGCACTCCAGCTACTGTAATAACCTCACACTGTTGGCAGGACTGGCACTCCAGCTACTGTATAAACCTCACACTGTTGGCAGGATTGGCACTCCAGCTACTGTATAAACATCACACTGTTGGCAGGATTGGCACCCCAGCTACTGTAATAACCTCACACTGTTGGCAAGACTGGCACTCCAGCTACTGTAATAACCTCACACTGTTGGCAGGACTGGCACTCCAGCTACTGTAATAACCTCACACTCTTGGCAGGACTGGCACTCCAGCTACTGTAATAACCTCACACTGTTGGCAGGACTGGCACTCCAGCTACTGTAATAACCTCACACTCTTGGCAGGACTGGCACTCCAGCTACTGTAATAACCTCACACTCTTGGCAGGACTGGCACTCCAGCTACTGTAATAACCTCACACTGTTGGCAGGACTGGCACTCCAGCTACTGTAATAACCTCACACTGTTGGCAGGACTGGCACTCCAGCTACTGTAATAACCTCACACTCTTGGCAGGACTGGCACTCCAGCTACTGTAATAACCTCACACTCTTGGCAGGACTGGCACTCCAGCTACTGTAATAACCTCACACTGTTGGCAGGACTGGCACTCCAGCTACTGTAATAACCTCACACTGTTGGCAGGACTGGCACTCCAGCTACTGTAATAACCTCACACTCTTGGCAGGACTGGCACTCCAGCTACTGTAATAACCTCACACTCTTGGCAGGACTGGCACTCCAGCTACTGTAATAACCTCACACTGTTGGCAGGACTGGCACTCCATCTACTGTAATAACCTCACACTCTTGGCAGGACTGGCACTCCAGCTACTGTAATAACCTCACACTCTTGGCAGGACTGGCACTCCAGCTACAGTAATAACCTCACACTGTTCCATTCCATTCAAGCTACAATGGTGCTGAGGTGTCAGCTGTGCTAAAGTCTGAATCTGGGATCCTGTGGTGGGTACAGCAGCGCACTATAACGGTGCATACTGCCAACCTTTCTCTTTTTCTGGTGAGGGTAGCAGTGGCAAATCCTCCCCACCTTACTGTATCTTAACAAAATCATATGTGACCACGGGAGAATCACAGAAGTCATCAGGTGGGACCCCCTCCCCCCTCACCCAAATTGTATTTCACTGGTACTGTACAGTATAACGCTAAACTGGCATCATTCCTGACCCTCGTTCTTTGTCTTGCACGTGGTGCACAAACAACAGGCTTAAGTTTCAAGTTTAGTATTTTTCAATCCAGCTACTTTAGTTCTCCACCATCCTCAAGAAACTGTGACACACAGACACACACCCATCATCGTGGTATCAGTGTTTTCAGTTTCAAGGGACCCTAAAACGTCGAGATCCATTGAAAATCAGAGATCGTAAGTCTAAAGAATCTAAAGCTTTCGCTAACCCCTCATAAACGATAGGTTTATTGGAGGAGGACACAAAGCAAAAAAAGCCTATGTGGGTTTCTTCCGGGGTGCTCCGGTTTTCTCCCACAGTCCACAAACATCCAGGTTTGGGGGGGTTGGCGTCTCTAAATTGGCCCCTGAATTGCGTGTGTTTGAATGTGGGTGGGTTTGTCCTGTTATGGACTGGCACCCTGAGCAAGTGTTGTTCCTGCCTCATGACCGTTACTTACTGGGATAGGATCCAGTTGCCCCATGAACCTGCTTAGCATAAACAGGTTAAGAAAAAGATGGATGGATAACTATTAGCCATTAAATAATACAAACACTTAAAACTGGAACATCTATGCAAAACTTTTATTATTGAATTGAAAAAAAAAAACGCATAAAATCATATCATATATCTGAAAACAATACGAAAACAATACAACAATGCTGCAATAGCATCCACCTTAACAATATGGTAAAAGTCTGTGTGGGGATGTGTGTCCATCTTGTTCCTATGCCTCAGTCATTCCAACAAATGGCGCATCACTAACATTAACACTACTTTTAGGAATCCCATATCAAATGGCAAACAACAGAGGATGTCAGAACATTAGAACAATCTGGACAGAAACAGGCCTTTCATCCCAACTGAGGAAGAGAAAACATTATTATTTAACTCACAGATATCAAGGACTGTGTTTTGAGTTGATCGTGCTGCAGAGAGCTATATGATTTGTTCCTCATTTGCGCAGAAAAGGAGTTGGGCTGTGTGCACAGCATTAAGGGACTAACATGCATCATTTATAAGAAATGCTGACCTCTGATACTAACAGAAGACCCTGTGAAGAATGTAAGCTCTTTATAACTAATGTAATGAACTGTAAGAATGTTTAAATTGCTTCGAAGTGTGTATAATTAGAAGGGTGTATTCCTTAGGAATGCAAATGGCTGTTTGTTCTATGTTTTAGGATACTCCGGTATGTCATAAATTAAGATGTAACCTTAAGCTACGTATAACCTCGAAATGAACTGCTAAGGTTTTTTTCTTTTCTAGGATATAAAAGAGAGAACGTTTTTACTTTAGGTATTCTGCCAAAATCCAAATCAGTTGACTGAGTTGGGAAGAGGCAGTCTCACATTCTCTCTAACTCACCAAGAATTAAGAATAAAGAAATTTTTTTACTTAAATTGGGTTTAAGTTCTTCCATTGTTTTCCGACTTCAGCGCTCACACAACAAACCTTGCCAGTCCTGAGTCGAGTTTTGAAGGTCCCTAAAGTCCTCCTGTCTACCACAATACTTGGTCACTTATTCCATGTGTCGTCCTAACATTTATGTGAAATGTCCCCTTAACAAGTTTCAAACTGTTTTCCCGGTGATATTCATGAACTCATTTTAAGGTAATTGTCTCAATTCACTGGACTAATTTCTTTCATCATTTTAAACACCTCAGTCCTGTTTCCTCTTTAAACTGCTTTTGCTTAAACTGAGAAGGCTCAGCTCTTTTAATCTTTCCTCATAATACATCCTCTACAGTCCTGAAATCAGTCTAGTCTCTTTTCTTTGGACTTTTTCCAGCACTGCAATGTTCATTGTTCATTCCAACAGATGGTGCATCACAAATATTTCCAGTAATAAAATGTATTACCACAAATGCTTGTGATGTGTCATCTGTTTGAATGACAAATGCAACGTATATGTCTCTCTTATATACAATTTGGCATGGGATTCATAAATACAGTGCTAATGTTTGTGATGCACCATCCATTGGAAAGACAAATTCAATATGTCTCTGTTATTTGTCATTTGGTATGGGATTTGTAAATGCAGTGTTAATGTTTGTGATACACCATCTTTTGTAAAGTCAAATGCAATGCATGTGTCTCTGTTATTTGCCATTTGGTATGGGATTTGTAAATACAGTGCTAATGTTTGTGATGCACCATCCATTGGAAAGACAAATTCAATGCATGTGTCTCTGTTATTTGCCATTTGGTATGGGATTTGTAAAAGCAGTGTTAATGTTTGTGATGCACCATCTGTTGGAAAGACAAATGCAATTTTTGTGTCTCTGGTATATGCCATTTGGTATGGGATTTTTAAATACAGTGTTAATGTTTGTGATGCACCATCTGTTAGAAAGTCACATGCAATGCATATGTCTCTGTTATAAGCCATTTTTTGTGATTCATCATCTGTTGGGAAGACAAATGCAATGCCTTTTATTACTACAGACTAGCTGCTACCCATCTATGATGGGCTTAAATCTAAATAATCAACAAAGACCTAAGCCTTAATGTTTGCAGTGCAGTGTGCCTGCCTGGTTGTTATGTCTCCATTACACCATTTGGTACAGGATTTATAAAAGAAGTGCTAATGTTTGATATGCGCCATCTGTTGGATAGCAGAGACATAGCAACCCCCACCCCAGGTTAAGGTATGTGAAAAGGTGCCCGGTGGTACGCTAAGAAAAGGTGCTCTGTGTTGAAATTGGAAGCGAGGCTACATACCGGTAAGGACCGGCAACACTTCCGGCAATTAGAGTACCAATCCATATTGACCCCATATGATCCCTGGGTACACAATTTGACAGGTCCCAAAACGTCACCTATATAAAACACAGTTGGCTACCCGGATTAGGTTTTCGTATTCATTTGAATTCACGGATTTGTACAAAAAAAAAACCAGAAGAGCCTGCAGCAGATGCCGGGGCCGGTCGCACGTGTCCCGCCTCGCTCGCCCCCTCGATTCACTGTGTTTGTAATACGCATGTGTCTGCTAATCTCCATTACTGGGATTTAAGTGAATCCCGGGATCTTTATCAGCTGTGATCCCCAAGATGGGTTAAATGGATGTAATATTGAAAGGGGGGGACTGGGGGCTCCCTGCTGTCTAAAGGCTCCGATGTCAAGCACGGAGTTCGTTCGGCTCGCTATTCAGTATTCCGTCCACACTTTACTTTGCAGCGGGCCGCTTGGCCGTCGTCACACGGTCACACTTTTGTGCGGCGATGTCCAGCCTTTTATCCCTTAATTACATTGGCAGCTGTTGCTGCGGCAGATTCCGGAAACACTCAGGAGATTCGGTTTGAGCTTAGTCAGCAAAAAAAAAATAAAAATAGAAAACGAGGCCGAATAGAAAGAGAAAGCACCGGCGCTCAACTCGAGTAAATCTCCAGCACGGTGGCATCCAGCCCAGTTAATGAAAGTGTCGCTTTAAAGCGAAGACGGGCGACTTTTAAAGATTGCCTGGCCGGCCGTAACCTTTTTCTCTATTGATAGATCGAGGAGGGCGATGTGCCAGAGTGATCGCGCACGTTAAGTTACGTCCTGTCCTGTTCTGTTCTATTGCGCTCCGCAGTGGCGATCAGCCGCTGCTTTGTTCTTCTCCTTGACCCACATGGGCTCTTTTGTTCCATTAAAGATTCAGTAGCCTGACGACTGGCTGCATGGATTACGAATTGTAACTATTCGGCCCAAGGAGCGTTCGAGGAAAAGGACATTTTCTGTGAATGGAGTGTAGGAGGTATGAAGGGACGCCCGCTGTACATCCATTTATGAAAGTGCGGTGTTGCAGGGGTGGACGACAGTGACCTACTCTGTAAATAGCAGCAGTTTACCGTGCAGGACACGCTGAAGTGTGTAACACACACCGGAGTATAAGCACACTTTATACTAAGAGTGACCAGGGGCCTCATGTATAAACGGTGCGTACGCACAGAAATGTTGCGTAAGAACTTTTCCACGTTCAAATCGCGATGTATAAAACCTACACTTGGCGTAAAGCCACGCACTTTTCCACGGTACCTCATGCCTTGTCGTACGCAAGTTCTCCGCTCGGTTTTGCAGACTGGCGGCACCCAGCGTCAAAGCAATGGTACTGTTCCTGTGGGTTACCCTTTATTTCTTAGAACCACATTTATGACGCAGCTTTATAAATACACTGAAACTAACCGCATATTGTTTATTAGTGTAATGCATCTGATTGTAATTAACTTGTAACAATATAATGGTCCAGGGAATAGCCATAGTATTCCAAATGCCATAACTGCTTTAGCGTTGTTACTCTAACTGCACCTTCTTCTTCTTTCAGCTGCTCCCTTTTGCCACAGCGGATCATCTTTTTCCATATTACTCTCACTGCACCCCTCGGAGTATTTATATCACTGTATCTGAGTGTGAATCACAGCAGCAGCTGATCGGAAAGAGAATTATCGGGATACAGACTCAAGAACACGATACCTCAGCCACGGCAAAACGTTTCAAAGCCTTTCCTGTACGGACATCGCGGCTCAGAACCCGTTTCATCCCAAGAACTATAAACGCACTCAATCAAGTGCTCTTTGTAGAACTGTTAGGACTTATAAGTACAGTCATCTCACTGTAAACTTGAACTACAGTTATAATATCTCACAACCTGCGCCACTTTATAAAGTGCGTATATACATATGATGACGATATCATTTTTTAAGATGAAATGCAGCAAAATATGTTTATCATATTATACTGATAAAACTTTAACTTCATTTAAATAATCTATATTCTTCACTGGGAGTGTCGTGAAGGATAGAATAATTAAACATGTACTACGAAGATATTTCAATGTTCTTTAAACGTTTTGAAGAATTGGAGCTAAGCTTACAGATGGCTTAACTAGAGCTGATTGTGTGGCGATCGGGTACTTGGAGAAAGAAAAGCGCTGACTGCAGTGACGGCTACGCCAATATATATTGAATATAAAACAGAAAGAGAAAATAACGACACAGCTAAAAACGCAGCGGCAAATTTCGACAAAAGTTAAACGCTTGTGTCATTAGCATGAGGCGGCTATGCAGTGTCTGCAACGGACTTGGCCATCCACCGTGCATATTGACATTGGCGGGCGAAGGAGCCACCGATTCTTTCTCTGCCTAGAGCCGCCCATGAGTACTGCTGCAATAAATAATTTCATCGAAGGTCGGACACAATCACTGCTCCACCGTGTTCCCATGTTTAATAACGTGCTTTAACTCCTATCATCATGAAAATGATATCACGTATACATCTCAGTATTTTAGTTATTCAGAGAGCTGTAATATCACAAATGTAGTGGACTCTGTGTCCAGTTGGAGGAAGAGAGCCGGTTTAAGAAGCACGTAGTGATTCACACACATAGAGCACATAGAAGATCAAATACAAAACAACGCATTTAACGTGCTGCTTTAATTACGATGTGATTTGAGAAACTGGTTAATTAAACGATTTTAAGATGAAGTTTATGATGTTCTACTTTAATGACAAAATAAACTACGTGATTAAAGTGGAAATGTCGAGATTAAAGTTTCGTGTTTTTTCCCCACTGTGTGCCTTTTTTTCTCTGTACCCTAATAAGCTTTCATGTGACACTCAGATGGTGGGCTACAACTCGACTTTTCACGGCGACTTTGATATGTGACTTCTTTTTTATTTCCGGCACTGTGCGATTTTGTAAACGTGAGCTTTCAAGTTTCTCCAACACGCTAAGTCACTCGATCAACTTCCTTTTGTTGATTATTCCACGGTTTATTTGAACAAATTGTATGTTTTTCCTTTGCCTCCACTTGGTATTCGTTGAAATTCTTATATTTTCCCCCGTGCTTTTCCCATTGTCTTTTCAGGGAAGGCTGAGCTTAAGGGCGATTTATATTCATTTGCATATTCAAAGAGGCGTAATTCTGGGAGGAGTTGGGGCGTTACATAAAGCGCGTGCACGAGCGTTAGTTTTCACGCTGATCGGGATTTATGTAGCGGAAGAACGTGGAAGTTGGAGTATGCACAGATCCCTGCATCTGGATTTTTCTGTGCGTAAGCACATTTCGGCTTTTGTGCTTACGCCATGTTATAGTGCAAATTCTACGCGTGGCGTTATACATGAGGCCCAGGACTGTTAGGCAGCATTGTTAACTTCTATGCCAACACACTGCCCGACTTACCCATCCCGCTCTACCTATAGCATGGTCAGAGAAAGTAATTAGCTTTATTGAACATGAGGGAGGAACCCATCCTGGAAAGGATGCCAGGCACATTAAGATATTGAAGTATGAAATCTATAGCATGGTCAGAAAAAATTGGAACTTTATTAGACTTTAGCAAGTAACCCATTTTGGAAGGGATGCCAACCTATTAGAGGGCACACTCACACTTGAGCATGAACATTCTCAAACGAGAATGACCTTAGTGGAAATTGAGCCCAATTACGGGAGCTATTAGGCAGCACTGCTGACCACTGTGCCACCATACTGCCCAATTCATCCATCCAGCTCAATTCTTGGCACGTTTAGAAAATAAAATTAGCTTTATTAGACACGAAGGAGCAACCTGTCCTGAAAGGGATGGCAGGGCACATTCAGATACTGAAGCATTCAAAGTCCACACCGCAGAGTGACTTGGACGGGAATTGAACCCAGATCAGAACAAGGAACCTTTGTGCCACCTTACTGCCTGTTTCACCCATCTAGCTCAATTTACTATATTCTCAAAGATGATTCTGGCAATATCATCCACAAATGAAGAATCGGCCCTGGATGGAATGCCAACCTTTCATATGGCACAAGCACACTGGGCCAGGAACAATGGAAACTGAGTCCAGGTTATAACAGCTACCAAGCAGCACTGCTAACCACTGTGCCACCACACTGCCCAATTCACCCATCCCACTAAATTCACAGTATGGTCAGAAAAAAATAGCTTTATTAAACATAAAGGAACCCATCCTGGAAGGGATGCCAGGGCACATTCAGATACTGAAGCATGCAAAGTCCATACTACAGAGAGACTAGGATGGAAACTAAATACACATTAGAAATTAGGAATGAGGAATCAGCCCTGGATGGAGTGCCATCTTATCGTAGGGCACACAGACACTGGGCCATGCATATTCCCCAGTGAGAGTGACCGTGATGGAAACTGAGCCCAGGTTATAAGAGCTACCAGGCAGCACTGCTAATCCCTGTGCCACCAGACTGCCTTATTCAGCCATCTCGCTCAATTCATAGCATGGTCAGAAAAAAAAATGAGCTTTGTTAGACATGAGTGAGGAAAACATCCTGGAAGTGATGCCAATCTATCAAAGGGCACATTTACACTTGGGCATGAACATTCCCCAGTGAAAATGGCAATGATGGAAACTGAGGCCTGGTTACAAAAGCTACCAGGCAGCACTGCTAACCACTGTGCCACCTCACTGCCTCATTCACCCATCTCACTCAGTTCATAGCATGGTCATAAAAATAATTAGCTTTGTTAAATACAAAGGAGGAACCAGTCCTGGAAGGGATGCCAGGCTATCCCATCAGGCATAGTCATTTACTGTGGCATGCAAACTCCACACCACAGAGTGACTAGAATGGAAATTGAACCCAGATCAGAAGAGCACAGAACGACTGTGCCACCACCCTGCCTGATCCACCCATCCAGCTCAATTTATTAAATTCTCAAAAATGAGTTTGACAATATCATACACAAATGAGGAATCAGCCCTGGATGGAATGCCAGCCTATCATATGGGGCACATGTACACTGGACCATGCATATTCCTCAATGAGAGTGACCAGGCAGCATTGCTAACCCCTGTGCCACCACACTGCCCAAAGCACCCATCTGGCTCAGTTCAGAAATTATTTCAGCCAATAGCTTGCGCAAATGAGGAAGTGAACCTGGACGGGATGCCAGCTTATCGCTGGGCACACTCACACTGTGGCATGCATATTCTGCAATGAGAATCACTAGAGAATACAAAGCAGAGCTGGCTACATTGGGGAAAAGTGGGCAAAATGAGAAGGGAAGAAATTACATAAACACGCCTCAGAATTGGGCACAATGGATTAAATGATGCATTATTGAAGACAGGAGAGCCTCGGTCGGGAGTCTGCAGATCGTGTAATCAATTTAGAGACAGGAGAGCATACTTTATTAGGGTGTGTGGCATATAAACCACAATGAGTTTGATATTTTAAGTCCCTGGGAAAGGGTAATTTGACATTTGAACGATTATTAAGGTATGGAGATGAGTTTAAATTCATTCATATTGATTCCATATTCTGTTATTTCAAAAACTGTAGGGTTATTAGAAACCATTTAATTGGAAAGTATACTGTAGGTATTTCTCATCAGTTTATATCCCCCTTCCTGCATCACACTCCAGTCCAGTTGGTGGCAGTAATGCACCTTAAGTTGGTTTGCCAATAAACAGAAGAAGAATGACTAGAAGTTGGAAATTGAGCCCAGATCACTGGAGCTGCTAACCGCTGTGCCACCAAGCTGCCTGATTCGCCGATCAACCTCAATTCACCGGAATGTGTGCCAGTCTATCAGAGGGCACATTACAAAACACGTATTTATCTTGTCATGCATGTGCATGTGATGAAGGTCGTGACCCGCCAAACCAGGGACTGGCGCTGCGTCTCTTCTTCACTCTGCAGAACAGAAGATTGATGGCCGCTCCAACGCTGACGTCACCTCCGTTGTCCGTCCTTCCTGACCCGCCCCCTTCCTGCCTGGCGCCCATATGACCGGAATCAGTTTCTGTATTGGACTCGCATCTGAAAAAAACGTCATTGTCACCTTTGTAAACAGGATCGTTTTGCTTTCATTTCTTTCTGTTATACGGGCTCGCCGATGTTCCCTCCACCGCCAACAAAAACCTTTTCCTGTGTTTGCTTCTTTTCATTGGGTGGTTGTTAGCATTTTTCTTTAGATTTGATGTCATCTACACATCAGTGCTTTTGTGTTTTGTGGGAGGTTCTCAGATAAGTAAAATCATTGCATTGCCTTCTCTGTATAATGCTGTTTTCTAATAGTTATGAATATTTTGCACTCTTTTTCAAAGCTATCTTGATTTTCTTGTGCATCCCATTGCTAGGGCATATTCCCAGTTGCCAGGGGCGTGGCCTCCGATGTCACTGTCATGTGAGGACCAGGAAAGCAGGCCTGACTTACCACATTCCAGCCCAAAGGAGGCAATAGAGTGGCTGGCTTTGGCCTACACCGGGCTAACTGTCGGAGTCCAAAAGTATATTCAGAAATGTCCTAAAATGCAATTAAAATGCCTTCCTAGGGAGGGGATAACCGTCAACCCCTGGCTTGAACAGGTCTTCATGTTATACAAGGTAGAAAATGAATGATGAGACAGACTGGGAGAATTGCATGTGTTGAAAATGAAAGCAAGAGGAGATCGAGCACACGTGATAACGAAGCCAAATCCTAAGACCAAATCCTAGTCAAACCCGGGGGGGCAGTTGGGTCAAACAGCAGTGGATCAAAGTAGAAGAGAGAAAAACAAGAAGAACAAAACAGGGTTTTGGTCCTCAATAACAGATAGTGAACTGCACATGAGGACAACCTTCTAGGGTGTGGCACTGATAGAGTCAGGGTCACGACCTCCGTGACTCCACCCCTAACAATGGCAATGCTGTCCTATGCCAGTGGGGGCTGGGTGGTCTTGTGGCCTCGGACCCCCTGCAGATTTTTTTGTTTTCTCCAACCCTCTGGACTTTTGTTTTGTTGTTTTTTGTGTCCTCCTGGCCATCAGACCTTACTTTATTCTTTGTAACTTAGTATTGCCTAATCTTATTTTTATATTTTTCTTTCTTCGTCTTGAAAAGCACTTTGAGTGACGCCGTTTGTATGAAAATGTCAGCAAGAAATAAATGTTGTTGCTGTTGTCGATGGGAAATCAAAATAGCAATGCTAAACCCAGAAAGGCACCAGAGACAATTAAAAATAAAAAAAAGTATTAACTCATAAAGATGTAAACCACACAGTATAGCAAGAAATAAACACAAGAATTGGAAATGTTTTTGGAACTCTGTGGTGTTTTGGGATTCGTAGTCCATAAAAGTCACATAATTCAAATCATTGCATTGCCTTCTTTCCGTAATGTTGTTTTCTAATAGTTATGAATATTTTCAAAGCTATCTTGATTTTCTTGTGTATCCCGTTGCTAGGACACATTCCCAGTTGCCAGGGGCGTGACCTCCGATGTCACTGTCATGTGAGGACCAGGAAAGCAGGCCTGACTTATCACATTCCAGCCTAAAGGAGGCAATAGAGTGGCTGGCTTTGGCCTACACCGGGCTAACTGTCGGAGTCCAAAAGTATATTCAGAAATGTCCTAAAATGCAATTAAAATGCCTTCCTAGGGAGGGGATAACCGTCAACCCCTGGCTTGAATAGGTCTTTATGTTATACAAGGTAGAAAATGAATGATGAGACAGACTGGGAGAATTGCATGTGTTGAAAATGAAAGCAAGAGGAGATCGAGCACACGTGATAACGAAGCCAAATCCTGAGACCAAATCCTAGTCAAACCCGGGGGGCAGTCGGGTCAAACAGCAGTGGATCAAAGTAGAAGAGAGAAAAACAAGAAGAACAAAACGGGGTCAATAACTCAGATAGTGAACTGCACATGAAGACGACCTTCTAGGGTGTGGCATTGATAGAGTCAGGGTCACGACCTCCGTGACTCCACCCCTAACAACAGCAATGCTGTCCTATGCCAGTGGGGGCTGGGTGGTCTCGTGGCCTCGGACCCCCTGCAGATTTTGTTTTGTGTGTCCTCCCAGCCACCGGACCTTACTTTATTCTTTGTTACTTAGTATTGCCTAAACTTATTTTTATATTTCGTCTTGTAAAGCACCACTTGTATGAAAACGTGAGCTAGAAATAAATGCTGTTGTTGTTGTTGTTGGGAGATCAAAATAGCAACGCTAAACCCAGAAAGGCACCGGAGACGATTAAAAAAAAAAAAAATGTAATAACTTATAAAGATGTAAACCACACAGTATAGCAAGAAAGAAACACAAGAATTGAATTCCTTGCCTTCATCAATCCCAACTGAAAAAATCTCAAAAGCCTAGAAACCTAATAATGAATGAGTAAAAAATGAAATAAATCATACTTCATAACACAGAGCAAGGTGATGAAGAATATTTATTAAAGGATGGTTTGTTTACAGAGATGGGAAAGAAATCGAAGACAGTTTAAAAAATAAGCAAAAGGACTCGGCGGAAAGTCAGTCCAAAGCCAAGACCTCTCAAATCAGTGAGAAAAAAAAAAAAGAAAATAGGGCGAGAATCACAGAAAAAACTCCACGAAAACACAAATACTCACGAGGCGCACCAAACTCCACCAGAGCACATTAAATCGCACATCCATCCATCCATCCATCCATCCATCCATGCATCCATCCTCTTCCGCTTATCCGAGGTCGGGTCGCGGGGGCAGCAGCTTAAGCAGAGAGGCCCACACTTCCCTCTCCCCGGCCACTTCTTCCAGCTCTTCCGGGAGAATTCCAAGGCGTTCCCAGGCCAGCCAGGAGACATAGTCCCTCCAGCGTGTCCTGGGTCTTCCCCAGGGCCTCCTCCCGGTTGGACGTGCCCGGAACACCTCACCAGGGAGGCGTCCAGGAGGCATCCTGATCAGATTCCCGAGCCACCTCATGTGACTCGTCTCAATGCGGAGGAGCAGCGACTCTACTCCGAGCTCCTCACCTTATCTTTAAGGGAAAGCCCAGACACCCTGCGGAGGAAACTCATTTCAGCCGCTTGTATTTGCGATCTCTTTCTTTCAGTCACTACCCACAGCTCATGACCATAGGTGAGGGTAGGAGCATAAATCGACTGGTAAATTGAGAGCTTTGCCTTACGGCTCAGCTCCTTTTTCACCACGACAGACCAATGCAGAGCCCGCATCACTGTCACTGATCCGCCTGTCGATCTCCCACTCCATTCTTCCCTCACTCGTGAACAAGACCCCGAGATACTTGAACTCTTCCACTTGGGGCAGGATCTCTCCCCCAACCCTGAGAGGGCACTCCACCCTTTTCCGGCTGAGGACCATGCTCTCGGATTTGGAGGTGCTGATTCTCATCCCAGCCGCTTCCCACTCAGCTGCGAACCGATCCAGAGAGAGCTGAAGATCACGGCCTGATGAGGCAAACAGGACATCATCTGCAAAAAGCAGTGACCCAAAAAGTTTAAATCGCACATGAACACAATTACTAGGACTGCATTTTTTCATTCAGGAATATAACAAACGTTTGAGCTCTTATTACTTTACAAGATGCTGGAGAATTATTTCAGGTTTTTATTTTTTTAGTCAACTTGTAACAGGACAGGCTAAGAAAGATGTCAACCGGTGACAGTGGGAGAAGAAGGCAGGAGCCAGAATCTTAAATAGAAAAAGAAAATCCTGAACACCTCACCCCAGTCTTAGCGCCGTGACATTGGCTACCCGTGTCATTTAGAATTGACTTGAAAATACTGCTGACGGTTTACAAAGCCTTCAATAATCTGCCCCTTCATATATTTTGGAGTTTCTATCCCATTACACTCCAAGTCGTAACCTCAGATCTTCAAATGGTGGTCTGCTTATAAGATTAAAAGAAACAGTGAGGTGGCCATTTGTTCTTATGCACCTAAAATCTGGAATACTTTACCAATAGAGATACAGCAGACTAATACTGTGGGACATTTAAAAATTCCCATGTTCGTAATGTGGCTTTTCATAGATGCATTTCAGTTGTATTCCTGATAGATTAAATGGCCATAGAATTATCATATTCTTCAGGGATCCACACAGGGATCTGTACTAATCTTTGCTATCTCTTCCGTTACTTCTGTGGTGGTGATCTGCATCACCACCACCTCATCAAAGCACCATGCTGCCACCTAAGATAATGGAATGAAGGTGGGCATCCCAGCTGTCCACGAGATCAGCATCATCAACTACAATCATGTGAAGCCTGAAAACCAAGAGGACTGACATAACAACATCTATGTTAGGTAGAATTCCCAGTGAGGGCTTGGCAATCTTTTTGGCCGTGGGACCCCTGCAGATTTTGTTTTTCACGTAACTTTCTCTTTGACATCTTTTAGAGCATTTTGAGTTACATTGTTTGAATGAAAGTGTGCTATAGAAATAAACGTTATTGTTTTAAATGAACCGCCACGGGACTTCACTTCCCAGCCTCCCTTTACTGGTTAGGGGGCGGTACCTTAATGGGTAGTGGACGGGTAATCGATAGATAGATAGATAGATAGATAGATAGATAGATAGATAGATAGATAGATAGATAGATAGATAGATAGATAGATAGATACGTTATTAATCCCAAGGGGAAATTCACATAATCCAGCAGCAGTATACTGATACAAAGAAACAATATTAAATTAAATAGTAATAAAAATGAAAAGAATTAAAATAAAATTAATGTTCGCATTTACTCCCCCGGGTGGAATTGAAGAGTCGCATAGTGTGGGGGAGGAACGATCTCCTCAGTCTGTCAGTGGAGCAGGACGGTGACAAAAGTCTGTCACTGAAGCTACTCCTCTGTCTGGAGATGACACTGTTCAGTGGATGCAGTGGATTATTCATGATTGACAGGAGTTTGCTTAATGCCCGTCGCTCTGCCACAGATGTTAAACTGTCCAACTTTAATCCTACAATAGAGCCTGCCTTCTTAACAAGTTTGTCCAGGTGTGAGACGTCTTTCATCTTTATGCTGCCACCCCAGCACACCACCGCATAGAAGAGGGCACGTGCCACAACCGTCTGGTAGAACATCTGCAGCATCTTACTGCAGATGTTGAAGGATGCCAACCTTCTCAGAAAGTATAGTCTGCTCTGAGCTTTCTTACATAGAGCATCAGTATTGGCAGTCCAGTCAAGTTTATCATCCAGCTGCACTCCCAGATATTTAAAGGTCTGCACCCTCTGCACAGTCACCTCTGATGATCACAGGGTCCATGAGGGGCCTAGGCCTCCTAAAATCCACCACCAGCTCCTTGGTCTTGCTGGTGTTAAGGTGTAAGTGGTTTGAGTCACACCATTTAACAAAGTCTTTGATTCACTTCCTGTACTCCTCCTCCTGCCCACTCCTGATGCAGCCCACAATAGCAGTGTCATCAGCGAACTTTTGCACGTGGCAGGACTCCGAGTCATATTGGAAGTCTGATGTATATAGATTGAACAGGACCGGAGAAAGTACAGTCCCCTGCAGCGCCCCTGTATTGCTGCACACAATGTCAGACCTGCAGTTCCCAAGACGCACATACTGAGGTCTGTCTGTAAGATAGTCCACAATCCATGGCACCAGGTGTGAATCCACCTCTTGGAGAATCCACCCTCAAAATTCAAAGAACATGAGAGGACATAATTCACACAGAAACTAAACCAACAGAAAACACACAATTTGATTTGATTAGATTAGATTAGATAAATGTTATTAATTCCAAGGGAAATGTATATACATACTGAAGCAGATTCATTAAAAACAAGGATAAAGAGTTACAGGACAAATAATACAATCAATAGATAGTGAGATAAGGGCACTATATAGCGCCCGACCCGGCACAGACTGACGCAGAGGCACTTGTAAAATCAACAGTCGTTTTATTTTTCTTCAGCCATGGGGCACGTCTTCCCCGTGTCCCACAGGCCCAAAACAGTCCCAAAAGCACTAACACACAAAACCAACAACTCTTCACCTTGCACCACCACTCCTCTGAGGCAACCTCATCCTCTTCCTCCCGATTCTGGCCCTTTAGTGGTGGAGGCTGGCCCATTTTATAGCCCACCCGGAAGTGTTCCAGGTGCTTGACCACCTGGTCCCAATTGTACCTCCGGGTGGGGCTGATGACTTGTCCAGCCAGGTTGTTGAGTCTCGGCAGCACCCCCTAGCGGCCACCCCAACTCCCACACTGGTTGTGGAGGACTCCATGTCCCATGGAGCCTTGCAGGAGACTGGGAAACGAACATCGGCCAGGGAGGCTGCCACCAAGCGTCCCAGGGGAGGTATTGAGCTGCCCATGGTGGTTCCCCCGGAACATATGCTGCAGGGGCGTCCCAGCCGGGCATGGGACCCGGCTCTCCATCACAATCGATAGATATTATTTATTTTTAAAATGACCTTTATTGTGAACATAAAAGAAAATATTAACAACTAGCAAAATACCCGCGCTTTGCAGCAGAGAAGTAGTGTGTTAAAGAAGTTATGAAAAAGAAAAGGAAACATTTTAAAAATAACGTAACATGATTGTCAATGTAATTGTTTTGTCACTGTTATGAGTGTTGCTGTCATATATATTTATATATATACACACACACGCACACAAACAAGGAGCTGGTGGTGGATTTTAGGAGGCCCAGGCCCCTCATGGACCCTGTGATCATCAGAGGTGACTGTGCAGAGGGTGCAGACCTTTAAATATCTGGGAGTGCAGCTGGATGACAAACTGGACTGGACTGCCAATACTGATGCTCTGTGTAAGAGAGGACAGAGCCGACTATACTTCATTAGAAGGTTGGCATCCTTCAACATCTGCAGTAAGATGCTGCAGATGTTCTACCAGACGGTTGTGGCGAGTGCCCTCTTCTACGCGGTGGTGTGCTGGGGAGGCAGCAGAAAGATGAAAGACGCCTCACGCCTGGATAAACTTGTTAAGAAGGCAGGCTCTATTGTAGGAGTAAAGTTGGACAGTTTGACATCTGTGGCAGAGCGACGGGCGCTGAGCAGACTCCTGTCAATCATGAAGAGTCCACTGCATCCACTGAACAGGATCATCTCCAGACAGAGGAGTAGCTTCAGTGACAGACTGAGGAGACCCCACACTATGCGACTCTTCAATTCCACCCGGGGTAGTAAATGATAACATTACTCAAAGTTATTGTCTGCTTTTTTATTTTTATTTTTTTCAATTTTATTACTATTTAATTTAATATTGTTTCTTTGTATCAGTATACTGCTGCTGGATTATGTGAATTTCCCCTTGGGATTAATAAAGTATCTATCTATCTATCTATCTATCTATCTATCTATCTAAACATATATACATATCTACATATCTACATATCTACATATTTACATATACACATATCTATATATACAGTATATACATATACACATCTACATATATATACACATACATATACACACATACATACACACATATATATATATATATATATATATATATATATATACACACAGACACATATATATACATATCTACATATATACACACATATATATATACATATCCACATATATATATACACACTGTCACACATGTGCGCATGGGAGGCAGCTAAAGGGCTTGAGTGACGGCAGTTCTGAGACAGGCCGGGCTGTGGCAGAGTGCACTGACTCTTTTTCTCACTTCCCTGTAGACCATCCCTGGGAGACTCCACCTGGCTCTCATGACATCACTTCCGGGACCGAACCAATGGAGACAGAACTAACCGGCGCCGGCCCCCCTGATGTCACGTCCGGGCCTGATCCAATGAGTGACGAACATGTGCCCGATTCCCATGACCTCACTTCCTGTCTTCCCCTTTAAAAGCCTGCCCTTTTTTCCCTTACCCTCAGTCTTGTCTTGGACTCGTTTGTATGCACATCAGTGCTGTTGTTATGATAAAAAACGACTTTGCAGCCAGGATACCAAAATATACGGGTGGCTGCCCCAAAACTTCTTTGAGTATGTCTCAGCTTTGTGACAACACATATATATACATATCTAGATATATATACTGTATATAGCAAAATCCCTGCGCTTCTCAGCGACGAAGTACTGCTTTTAAATTTTTATTAAGAAGAAAAGAAAACCTTTTTAAACTGAGGGAAAATCTACTAATAATTATTTGTTAAGGATCTCTTTGTATACCACGTTGTCAGTTCAGCAGTCCGGTTGTCATATGACCAAGCTGTGCCCTAAGCTTACTTTTGAGGATTTATGTTTTAACTATAACCCGGAAGTACTACATCGTCACAAGGACGGAAGAAATGAAGTACTTCCAGGCTGAAGAAAGAAGAGTTTTGATCTGACCCGGAAGTGCTAGGAAGGCACGTGGACTGAGACGCAGATGCACTTCTGGGTCAAGGACTTTTAAAAGGGCTGTGGGAGATCCCAGCAGTGAGCCGAGTTGGGAGGAAAGGTGACTGAGCTGCTGGGAGGTGTGGAGGATTTGGATTATTGTTATTATTATTGTGATTGTATTGATAATTGAAAGTATAGTGGAGGTGAAGGTGCTTTGTGCACTTTATTGTACCAATGAATTAATTATTTGGACTTTTACCTGGTGTCTGACACATTGTCTGAGGGTTCAATGGGACGACAGCACCCCCTATGGTCCACAATAGATAGATAGGAAAGGCACTGCTATCATAGCAGTTAATAATATATGTAATATCTGTCTATATGTAATACTGCCCTCAACCTGCAGAGTCGGAGGGTATCGCTCAGTACCTTGATGTTCATTTTGAATGCACTTGGAAGTTTTTGGTGAGTCGCTGTGATTTTGTTTTTGTGATTTATTCGATTTTTGACTTGTTATGCCTTGTGTTTAGAGCACAGTTTAGTTTCTTGTATCGAGACTTTGTTTGTATTGGATTTTCTTATTGTTTTAGGGTCAGATCAGGTATACCCATCATGTCCACCCCTGGCACTTACGGTAACAACAAAGTTACTCCACCCTTGTCCATCCTTGGCCAGTTTCTCTACGGTTCCCTGGGTCATGTTCCTTTTCCACTGTATGCCTCCATGTTATTTTTGGGCGCTCCCCCACCCCTTCTTCTTCTGTCTTCTGGTGGTCCAGTGAAGAGCAGTTTTGGTGATAGACTTTGCATCCCACCTCATCACGTGACCTGTCTGTCTCCATCGCCTTGTCATCATTATTGTTTTAAGCAACTCCTTTTTTCCTTTTGTGCTTGTGGAGGAGCATTTTTGTATAAATGAAGCTTTTATTTTATAAAGAGCTTCTGTTTACCCTTATATTGATAGTAACCAGTGAACATTTTGGAGAATTACAGAACACAGGGGACTTCATGCAGGATCAAATGACCAAGTCTCGAGACGAGTTTCAGGGACCTGCAACCATCCAGCCGCACCTACAAATTAAACTGAAAACAGTGGAGAGGAGCTTCGCCGAGCCCCGCAGGAAAAGAATGGCGGATGAGCGTGTCTGCTTCGAGATCGGGAATGAGTCTTTTAAAATAGTCTCCAAGGGAGTCTGCCAATTAGGAGGACAATTCCTGCTTCTTGTGCTCGGCATCATTGGAGAAGCACATTTTCCCATTAGAAGTGATGTGTTGGCCTGTTCACCGCACCAGCAGGCTGATAAGGACGGGCAGACCATAATGAGAAAACAGAGCTCACCATCACTGTCAAGCTTTAACAAAGCTCTGTGGGGCAATCCAGCCAAAAGTGTGCTTGCTCAGCTGTGTTCGCATCCCAATTTAAACTTTGAACATAAACAAAACGTCGAATCAGAAGAGACAGAGTCTGGAAAAAACGTTCTCGGTGCCTCTCAAAATGAGCAGGCAGCCAAGCGATGGATGCTTCAGAAACAATTTTTGTTTCCTCATAGCTGCATCAGCTGATCAACTCTCAGTTAACAGAACAAGAAGATAAGATAAGAAGTGTGGTGGGCAACCAAAGAAGAGCTTTTAAAAGACAATCCAAGAAGGTACCCTCCATCCCCTGCACAATAGCCAGGGTGCCAACAAAGTGTGTCACCTTAACCCAAAAGCTGCAGGTGACCCGTTTAGGTCGTGGCTGTCCATCAACTCGACGATGACGCTGCCCCTCTATTTGTCCATTTCCGTCAGTTCATCACTGGTGTGACAGCAGGTCAAACCAGGGGACACGATGACCAAGGGAATTGCCCCCCCCACCCCTAGGTAGAGTGGATTGGTTTTGATTGTGATGTCTTGACATTCTGTGGCCTTGTTAACCCACCAGTTGTTCTAATAATAATAATAATCATTCTTTGCATTTATATAGCGCTTTTCTCACTGCTCAAAGCGCTCAGCAATTGTAGCAATAGAGCAGAGTCCCTTTTTTTTTTGGCATTTACGGGATTCGAACTGGCAACCTTCTGATTGCCAGTGCAGATCCCTAGCCTCAGAGCCCCCAACTCCGCCTGGGTTTTCCTGGATTTTCTGGATTCAGAATTCCACATTACATAATTTATCTATCTATCTATCTATCTATCTATCTATCTATCTATCTATCTATCTATCTATCTATCTATCTATCTATCTATCTATCTATCTATCTATCTATCTATCTATCTATCTATCTAATTTATCTCATTTTTTTTCTACTTCTGCAGGAGGGAAACTGATAACGGATTTGCAAGATGAGCTTGGAATGCTGTGTTCTTAGCCTCCAGAACTGGGGTTGTGTTACTCACTGAAGACAGAAAAAGATTCTGGAAAATTAGGATGGATCAAGAGGATTGAAACCACGTCCCCATGTGCTTGGGGTGCTGCAATAAAAGCAGGAGTGAAAGAAGAGTTTATGCTAAGCAGTGAATATGTAAGATTTGGTAAAATTAGAATGAAATAATAGGAGTGAGAATGAGGGTCTGCACGATGGAGGAACTTTTATAACAGGCACAGTGACAGCAGCACCCATGTCATTAAATAAATATAGAGAATTTGGAAAGAATAGAATAAAACAAGAGGAGTGAAAGTGAGTCCCAGGCCTGATAAAATACCTTTTTTTTAAAATAGCAACAACTGGGGTTGGGTTACTCTCTGAAGACAGAAGAAGATTCTGGAAATGTAGGATGAATCAAGAGGATTGTGACTAAGTCCCCATGTGCTATGGGTGCTGTAATAAAAGTAGCAGTGAGAGAAGAGTTTATGCTAAGCAGTGAATATGGAAGACTTGGTAAAATCAGAATGAAACAATAGGACTAAGAATGAGTGATGGCATTATGGAGGAACTTTTATAACAAGCACAGCGACAGCAGCACCCATGTTATTAAATAAATATAAAGAATTTGGAAAGAATAGAATGAAATAAGAGGAGTGAAAGTGAGTCCCAGGCCTGATAAAATACCTTTTTTAAAAATAGCAACAACTGCGTTTGGGTTACTCTGTGAAGACAGAAGAAGATTCTGGAAAGTAGGATGAATCAAGAGGATTGTGACTAAGTCCCCGTGTGCTATGGGTGCTGTAATTAAAGTAGCAGTGAGAGAAGAGTTTATGCTAAGCAGTGAATATGGAAGACTTGGTAAAATCAGAATGAAACAATAGGACTGAGAATGAGTGTCGACATGATGACAGAGGAACTTTTATAACAGATGGGGGGTCAGCAGCACCCATGTCATAAAGTGAATTTAAGAACAGCAAAATGAAATAAGAGGATTGAAAGTGAGTCCCATCCTGATGAAATGCCTTTTATAAAAATAGCAACAACTGGGGTTGTGTTGCTCTCTGAAGACAAAAATGAGGATGAATCAAGAGGACTGAGACCAAGTCCCAACCTACTGGAGGTGCTGCAATAAAAGCAGGAGTGAAAGGAAAGCGTATGCTGAGCAGAGAATATGGATGATTTGTTAAAATTAAAATGAAATAATAGCAGTGAGAATGAGGGTCTGCACGATGGAGGAACTTTTATAACAAACACAGTGACAGCAGCACCCATGTTATTAAATAAATATAGAGAATTTGGAAAGAATAGAATAAAACAAGAGGAGTGAAAGTGAGTCACAGGCTGATAAAAATACCTTTCATGAAAATAGCAACAACTGGGGTTGGGTTACTCTCTGAAGACAGAAGAAGATTCTGGAAATGTAGGATGAATCAAGAGGATTGTGACTAAGTCCTCATGTGCTATGGGTGCTGTAATAAAAGTAGCAGTGAGAGAAGAGTTTATGCTAAGCAGTGAATATGGAAGACTTGGTAAAATCAGAATGAAAAAATAGGACTGAGAATGAGTGATGGCATGATGGAGGAACTTTTATAACAAGCACAGTGACAGCAGCACCCATGTTATTAAATAAATATAAAGAATTTGGAAAGAATAGAATGAAACAAGAGGAGTGAAAGTGAGTCCCAGGCTGATAAAATACCTTTTATGAAAATAGCAAAAACTGCGGTTGGGTTACTCTATGAAGACAGAAGAAGATTCTGGAAAATTTGGATGAATCAAGACGATTGAGACCAAGTTGTCATGTGTTGGGAAAGGAACTATACAGTATAATGATGATAGATAGATAAATAAATAGATAGATAGATAGATAGATAGATAGATAGATAGATAGATAGATAGATAGATAGATAGATAGATAGATAGATGTCACTGAAATAAATTTATGAAGAAATAAAATAAAAGGTACCTTGAGAAAAAGACGACAAAACATTGAATTATTTATTCTCACATTTCATGTTGTTGTAGTTTATTTATTGATTGATTTACTTATCATTTTATCTGATATATTCCTCCTGTAAAATTTGACTGCAGGATTTATGATGCTGAACAGCTTGCTGCTGTGAAAAAGAGTCAATTGCAGGATCAGGCTGAATGTTAGCAGCAAACACTCCATTTAATATGAAAGACCACAAACAGCTGCTGTCAGGCCACACTCGGACTAAACGGCTCCCAATCAAACACTCCTCGGGTCTTCAGCTAAACAGCTGACATTTCATTATTGGCTGAGCTGCCTGTCAGTTCAGTACGACACAAACCTGGACAGCAGTGAGCAAACTCTTGTCTGTGTATCTGAAATGAGGAGACTGGAAACTGGAGGAGGACAATTGAGGACTGGTGTGCAGAACAGCAGGAGGAAGATTACTGGAGCAAATAAATAAATAAATAAAATGAAATGAAATTGGATTAAACAAGTCACAAGTCAAGAGCAAAAAACAAAGAGAATTCAGAACTTGCATGCAGAGCAAACAGAGTAGAGGGAATCGAAACAGCAAGAGAATCAAGCGGGAGTGAACGAAACAATCAGTGGAGCGGAGAAGCAAAGCCGAGAGTGGAGGAGATGAGCAGACAGAAAAGCTGTGCATGTGCCCCTCTGCAGACCCATTCATTGTCCTGACCTCAATTTATATAGCGTTGTAATACATACTTGTAATTAACTATTGCCCAATCTATCTATCTATCTATCTATCTATCTATCTATCTATCTATCTATCTATCTATCTATCTATCTATCTATCTATCTATCTATCTATTATATAGTGCCTTTCACATCTATCTATCTATCTATCTATCTATCTATCTATCTATCTATCTATCTATCTATCTATCTATCTATCTATCTACTGTATCTATCTCATACTTTAGCCCATCTACTCCAGTACAACTTCATTGAGAAGATGGAACCTGCCCAAGCACAAGAGAAATATCAGCCCTGGGCCGGATGCCACATCAGGGCAGGACACGCTCCTATTCATTCACTCATACCTTCAAAATGTAATTAAGAATAAAAACTCTAAACACTTTATTACATGAGTGCTCCAGGAACCCCAGAGGAAAACAAAAATGCTAGCTGGGCACTTTCTAATTACAAGGACAGATGGTTCTTTGCCAAAAGGCTTTTAATAAAAATAATAAAAAAAAAAAACAGCATAGATGGCCTTTAAAAGTTTATTCTGAAGGTGCACTTTAGAAATGGACAGGATACATGTATAGAAAAGATATGACAGGTGCAGTATAAGAGGGATAGATAGAAAGATAAATGTGAAAGACACGATAGATAGATAGATAGATAGATAGATAGATAGATAGATAGATAGATAGATAGATAGATAGATAGAGTATAAACTATAATTGTGAAAGACACTAAATTAGAGATAGGTAATTAAAGGCACTATATAATACAAAAATAGGTGTGTAAGGCACAGTGCAACACAAAAATGATGCAAAAGGCTGAATACAGTTACAAACACTGTATAATTGATAGATTCCTTTCAAATGCATAAAAGGCACTATATAACAGATAATTAGATAAGAGACATGTAACACAGAGATGGAAACCACATTATGTTAAGGATAAGTATAAAAGGTATTACAGTATACTGTATAATACAAAGATAGGTGTGAAAAGTATCATACAAGAAATATATATATGATATTAAAGGTCCAATATAAGAGATATAAAAACACTGTTATACATGTGAAAAGCACTATATTATACATGTACAGGAGTTAGGCACTATATAAGTAATCAGTAGAGATTATAAAAGGTACTGTACAATACATGTGAAAAACTATCAGACAGATGTGAAAGGCACTATAAAATACATGACTAATTATATGAAAGGCACTATATCAGTGGTGGCGAACCTATGGCACGCGTGCCAAAGGGGGCACTCAGAGCCCTCTCAGTGGACACGCGCGCCGTCGCCCGAGCACAGAGTTCATTACTATAAAGCCAGAGGAATGCGGGGCTGGGCTGCTCCCCTCACTGCTCCCCCTCTTCACGCGCGCCGGAGGACTTTTCTCACATCACCCGCCCCTCTGCCCAGCAGCCCAATGGGAGTGCTTCCTCCCTCTCCTGTCTGGGGTAAGGCGGGCGGCACACATGCTGCTTGAGGGTGCGGCACGGACTGCAGCCTTTTGAGTCTGTGATTCCCGTGGTGGGGTTGGAGGGGATGTGGTATAGCGGGTCCACAGCTCAAAATTGAAAAGGCCAGTTTTAACAGATAATTGCCGCACTTGCTGCTTAAAGGGGGTTATGGTAGAGTGACCGGAGTGGTTTCCGGGAGCTTTGTGATGCGGGCAGTCCTCGCTTAAGCGCACAGGTGAGGAATCGTCCACATCTGTAATTATTGCTGGGAGTTGCTAATCGCCACACCTGATCCACGACCCCGTAATATATAATGGAAGCTTTGGGGGCGGAGCTTAATAGGGAAGACCTGCGTGAAACACTTGAGAGGATCGAAGGGATGACAAAGGACAGCACAGTTAGTTATGAAAATGAAATCCTTAAAGTGTGGAATTCTCTGCCAAATAATCTTAAGTCAATGAAGGAACTTGAGATTGCTTTCCTTACTTTGTTTGGAACATCTTATGCTTGTGCGCAGCTGTTTTCAGCTTTGAATTAAATCAAATCTGACACCAGAAACAGACTAACAGATGACCTGAGTGCTGCATGTGTTGCTCTCAAACTTACAAAGTATGAGCCAAGGTTAGACAAATTATCAGCATGCATACAACAGCAAAAAGCACATTAATTGTTCAAAAGCATACCGAATGCAAACTTTTACCTTTCAACAAAAAGTTGTTTGTATCATTGAAAGCTCTGTTATTATGTTTTTCTTTTAAGACAAAAGATGTTAATGTATGAGTGGCTTTTCTAAACTAAAAGCTCAGTAGATAGACAGACAGACAGAGCATCAGTATTGGCAGTCCAGTCCAGTTTATCATCCAGCTGCACTCCCAGGTATTTATAGGTCTGCACCCTCTGCACACACTCACCTCTGATGATCACGGGGTCCATGAGGGGCCTGGACCTCCTAAAATCCACCACCAGCTCCTTGGTTATGCTGGTGTTCAGTTTTAGGTGGTATTCAGGTTAAATTGCCATGTTGGCACTTTGCAATAAATAAGTGGGTTTTGGATTGCAGTTTGGGCACTTGGTTTCTAAATGGTTCGCCATCACTGCACTATATAATAGATAGATAGATAGATAGATAGATAGATAGATAGATAGATAGATAGATAGACACATATGAAATGCATATTATATACATTTTAAAGGTACTATATTAAGCAGATTGATAGATAGACATAAGGATGGCACTATATAAGTAGACACATATGAAAGGCACTATATAATAGATTGTCGTGAATAACACCCTGTCACAGTCTCAGATACATAGACAGATCACAGCTAATATTTTAGAGCTCGATTGCTCTAAAAGGCACTATATTTGACAGGCCGATGTCGTGGTTGTAACTCTTGCCAGCTTTCATGCTTTGCTCTTCCATTTTGCGTCTTAATTTAGGACCCATTCACGCCCACCGCTGATCAAACATCTCATTTAAGATGTTGTCTTCCTCTTAATTCTCCTCCTCCTCTTCCTCTACAGTTGGCAGTCAGTCCGCCCGGATCTTCTGAGTGATTTTTTCGATTTCTTTGCCGCGTAGCTTCTCGTTGTGCAATATGCTGGCATTTAATTGGACTTAACCTGCACATACAGCCTCCCTGAACTATTTAGTTGGATTTATTAGTTATTTAAAAGGGAGACCCAGCATTTCTTTGGTGGACATGTGTGTCTCCTTGGTCAATGACAGGTCGAGTAGTCAGCAGGATTGTGCCAGAGGAGATGTGAGATCCGGCCAGCCTTGTCGAGCTGGTACAGCAACTTACTGATCAAGTAAATCAGCTATCAATTCCAAGTGGCATAGGCATATTGTGAAGCTGCAGAGGTCCACCAGATGGGGCAGGGTCAAGCACTGGTCAAGTGGTTAGTCCATTTGCAACCATATGATAATGCAGAATCTTATTTGTTGGTATTTGAATGTACTGCCACCTGGCAGTGCAAAACTCAAGGAGAGTGGGCACACCTGCTCACATCCTTCTTGTCAGGAGAAGCAGAGCATCCGTATTATGATCTGGAAGAAAATGGCACTGCCAATTACTCCACTCTCAAACGTGAGATTTTGGCCTGCCATGTTCTTACACCCGTATGCCAGGCTCAGTGCTTCCGGGACTGGCATTTCAATCCTGTGCCTGGCACATCCTTTATGGTTTTGAGTGACCACACACTCCTTTATGGGCACATTCCTGACCACCTGCCTCCATGCCATATCAGCACCAGCTCCGTTCACATTCTCCCTTTATTTTCACTTTAGTTCTTCATAATTCTTTCAGTTTTAATTGTAAGTTTATCTGTTCTCATCTGAGTGCCACATTTGATACCATTGATCACAATATTCTTAGAAATCGCCCTAGTCAGTGGGTGGGCCTCTCTGGCAGGGTCTTAAATGGGCTTGAATCCAACCTGGCAGGTTGAAAATTCTTTGTTAGTTGAGGTGATTGTACTTCGAAGACCCCTGATATTCTATATGGTGGTCCACAAGGATCTTTTCTGGGTCCGCTGCTCTTTTTGATCTCCATGCTTCCATCAGGTCAGATTATCTCAAGGCATAACGTGAGCTACCACCGCTATGCTGACGACACACAACTGTATTTATCAATAGCGCCTGATAACCCCGACTCTCTTGATTCACTGATACAATGTCTTACTTGTATTTCTGAATGGATGAGTAGTAATTTTCTTAAACTAAATAAGGAGAAAACAGAAATCTTTGTGATTGGCAAAATGGATATAATGAGGGGTGGTGCTGCTGCCCCACATTTAGGAGACCAGCGGGTTCGCCTCCTGGGTCCTCCCTGTGTGGAGTTTGCATGTTTTCCCCGTGTCTGCGTGGTTTTCCTCCCACAGTCCAAAGACATGCCGGTTAGGCGGATCGGCGATTCTAAATTGGCCCTAGTGTGTGTTTGTGTGTGTCATGTGGTGGGTTGGCACCCTGCCCAGGATTGGTTCCTGCCTTGTGCGCTGTGTTGGCTGGGATTGGCTCCAGCAGACCCCTGTGTTCGGATTCAGCCGGGTTGGAAAATGGATGGATGGATTAATAAATTATCTATCTAAGCCACTATAGAACAGTTAGCTTAACATGCATCACAGGGAAATTAATAAAAGGAATTATTAAGGATAATATTGAGCAACACATGACAAGAACAGGAGTTTTACTGAACAGTAAGCATGAGGTCAGAAGAAGGAGGCCATGTTTTGCTGACCCGCTGGAATTCTATGAGGAGGCAATAAAAGGATACGAGCAAAGTGGAGCAGATGATGTAAAGCAGTTGATGAGAGGGTGGGCATCAGACTAAAAGAAGTGGCAGTTCAGGGTGTAGTGTGTATACAGGTGCAGAATTGGCTCAGACACAGGAAGGCAGAGGGTGATGGTGCGAGGAACCTCATTGGAATTGAGTGATGTTAAGAGTGGTGACCAGCAGGGGGCAGTACTGGGGCTGCTGCTATTTTTAATATTTATAAATGATTTAGATAGGAATATACATAAATAATAAGCTGGTTAAGTTTGCAGATGATACCAAGATAGGCGGATTGTCAGAAAAACGAGAATCAATTGAATCATCACAGAGGGACAGCAGACAGGCTTGGACAGATGAAATGTATTGTCACTAAATGAAAAGAATTACATGCAGGAAGTAAAAATGTGAGGTTTGAATACACAATTGGGTTCTGAAAATCAAGAGTCCACCTCATGAGAAGGATTTAGGAGTCATAGTGGACTCTAAGCTATCGACATTCCGACAGTGTTCAGAGGCCATTAAGGAGGCTAACAGAATGTCAGGTTATATAGCGCCTTGATGTGTGGAGAACAAGTCACAGGAGGTTCTGCTCATCTTTATAACACACTGGTGAGGCCTCATCTGGAGTCCTGTGTGCAGTTTTGGTCTCCAGGCTACAAAAAGGACATAACAGCACAAGAGAAGGTCCAGAGAAGAGCGACTAGGCTGATTCAGGGCTACTGGGGATGAGTTATGAGGGAAGATTTAAAGAGCTGAGCCTTAAGGAGATGAAGAGGAGACCTGACTGAAGTGTTTAAAATGATGAAGGAAATTAGTACAGTGGATCGAGTCGGTGACTTTAAAATGAGTTTATCAAGAACACGGGGACACAGCTGGAAACTTGTGAAGGGTAGTTTCACACCATTTGAAAAGTTTTCTTTACGTAGGGTGAACCACAGACAGTAGGGCTTTGGAGACCTTCAAAACTCAACTTGGTATTATTTTGGAAGAATTCAGTAGGTATGACTGGCAATCTTGATGGGCTGAATGGCCTGTCCTTGCCTAAATTGTTTTAACCTGCGAATGTTCATGGATGCCTTTGACGAGAACATTGTTGGTTCCTCCCAGCAACTTCTTGGTGTCTCAGTCTGGATATGGCTTGATGTTACGGGCCCAACTAGTGGGCCACAGCAACAGAAATGACGAAAGTGGCAAATCCCGAAGTGTACGTGAACTTTGCCTCCACCAGAGGATGAAACTGAACTCCACTGACCCTGAATGGTGACGTAATCCAGGTCTTTGGCCCTGTGAAATAGATAAAGTGGAGCAGCAATGAGTTCACACCACTTTCAGTTTGTTCTCCAAGTTGCGTCTCTTTATTCACATTCAATAAAGTCATTATAGCTCTGCATATGTACAGTATTTGACTATTTTACATTCACATTCTCAGGTGTTCCCAACAAACAAGATCTCATACACATACAACAACAACATTTATTTCTATAGCACATTTTCATACAAAAAGTAGCTCAAAGTGCTTTACATAATGAAGAAAAGAAAACTAAAAGACAAAATAAGAAATTAAAATAAGAAAACATTAGTTATCATAGAAAAGGAGTAAGGTCCGATGGCCAAGGTGGACAGAAAAAACAGGAAAAAAAAACTCCAGAAGGATGGAGAAAAAAAAGTAAAATCTGCAGGGGTTCCAGGCCACGAGACCACCCAGTCCCCTCTGGGCATTCTACCTAACATAAATGAAACAGTCCACTTTGTATTTAGGGTTCTCACGGAGTCGCTTGAAGTTGATGGTCATACAGACTTCTGGCTTTTAATCCATGCATCATTGTTGGAACATCACGGTGCTTTGAGTAGATGGTGGTGGCACAGGCCACCACCAAAGGGACACCAGAAAAGGAAACAGAAGAGAGAGTAGGGGTCAGTACGGATTTTAGAGCCACCATGAATAGTTATTATGATGAATTGAACATACAGAGTATCAGGATTTTAATTACAGTGAGGTTATGAGAAGGCCATGTTAAAGTAATGTGTTTTCAGCCGTGTTTTAAACTGCTCTACTGTATCAGCCTGGTGAATTCCTATTGGCAGGCTATTCCAGATTTTAGGTGCATAACAGCAGAAGGCCGCCCGCCTCACCACTTCTTTTAAGTTTTGTTCTTGGAATTATAAGTAGACACTCATTTGAAGATCTAAGGTTACGATTTGGAATATAAGGTGTCAGGCATTCCGATATATAAGATGGAGCAGATTATTTAAGGCTTTATAAACCATAAGCAGAATTTTAAAGTCAATCCTGAATGACACAGGTAACCAGTGTAGTGACATCAAAACTGGAGTAATGTGTTCTGATTTTCTTTTCCTAGTTAGGATTCTAGCAGCTGCATTCTGCACTAGTTGCAAACGATTGATGTCTTTTTTTGGTGGTCCTGAGAGGAGTGCGTTACAGTAATCTAGTCGACTGAAAACAAACGTGTGAATTAATTTCTCAGCATCTTTCAAAGATATAAGAGGTCTAACTTTACTTATGTTTCTTAAGTGAAAAAATGCTGATTAACAAAGAAAAACTCTTCAACTTCCAGAAAATTCTCATCTGTTTTCATCTGGGCCTATTTCAGGAATGAGCCTAATGCGGCAGCATCAATAGCACCCACCTTAATCCGGCCCTGGGAATAGGTAAAGTGGAGCAGCAATGAGAGCACAAGGCTTTCAGTTTGTTGTCCGAGTGGCGTCTGAGGGGTGGGCCGAAGTTCATCCCTTTACTGACTGAACCACTTCAGTGTGAAACACGTTCCTGCCAATTACTGCTCATGCCACAGTCCGCTTTCATGGTCCAATCGACAACAGGGATCCTTTGTTTACCAAACAGTATTCACTTTTGGCGATTTATTACAATAATAAGAAAAACTTTTGTGGCCACTCTTTTTTTTTTTTTTGAGTGCGGACTCCTCCACCTTCCATTCCAATCCCGTTTGTATCTTAACGCTAGAATTTCTGACCAGCTGATGATTCAATTGTCTGAGCTCCAGCGCCATCCTAGTGATAGTAAAGTTAATGAGTCACCTGCAGAGTCTCTCAAACAGCCACATCCTCAGGTCTGCCTGCTTTAAATAAATTGTAGATAAACGCGTTCCGTCACACTCTCTTAATTGCTTGCCTTCTTAATGCAGACGGACGCGTCATTCTTGTATTTTCAAGCTTGTGATTGGGTTACTCCACTGTAAGATGGCTAATTAAATATAATACATGCCACACAATATGCTGCATTCACTGGCCGGGCGCTTTATAAAAGACTGAGAGCTTGACAGATGGCTTTGTCCCAAATTAATGTGCCTTCGTCCCAGTTAATCCATTGTAATTGGAATGGAAGAAAACAAAAGAGTAATCTGAATTTGTATGCTGCCTTCTGGAGCCTTGGGAATCAATTACAGAGAGCCGAGCCTAACAGAAGGCCCCCTGAGTAATGTAAATGGTTACTTGAAATTGTTAGTGGAAATGACCTTCTTTTCTGCCATTTGATGTAAGCAAACTAGAAAACTGGAAAAGTGCCTGGGCATTTGCAGGCCTGACCTTCTTCTTTCTTGGCCTGGTTCTCCAACTTACCTCTGTCACAAATGCGCACTTAGGAGGCAGCCAACAGATCCAGAGGTGAGTGAAATATCACGAGATGAAGGGTTGGAACAGAGCGCTAATACCTCTCTCCTTCTTTCAATAGATATGCGGAAGAATAATAATCCTGTTTTTTTATCCCACTTAACCTCCATCATTTCCGGCTCCTCTGCATGACATCAATCCATTAGCAGCTTCGATGACATCACTTCCGACTCCGACTCCCAAAGATGAAGTCACTTCCGGTCCAATCTTGATGACGTCACTTCCACCCTTTTCTGATGACATCACCTCGATTTGTCCGGAACGACATCACCTCCGGTTCAACCTTGATGACGTCACTTCCGCCCGTTTCTGATGATGTCACTTCTGTCCACCCTTGATGACGTCATTTCCTCTTCCACCAATACTTCCTTCCCGTCGCCATCTTATAAAAAGAATCCACTGCTCTCTGTATTTTGTCAATTGTTGAATGTCTCTCTATTATATGAAACACTCCTGAGACGACAGGAGACTTTTTTCAAGAGATTTTTTTCAAGTCCCACCAGATGAGACTCTAGCCATGAGATTTTTTAAAGTCCCGCCCTCCTCTCCACCATTTGCGGTTAACGGCCCACGCCCGCGGTCCTCTCACCTCTCATTCGTGTGAATGCTTTCGTCAGACGCAGTTCCTGCACTCTCAGCTCTTATAAAATTTTAACGTTTTCCTCACTTTATGTTCCCAATTAAAGAAGATGTATCATGTCCAAATCTTATTGAAGAATTTCATTTTTATCAACAGAAGAAATGAGTACTGGGGCAATCGTAGCACCGAGAAACGATGAAGCCAAATGAATTAACGCGAAAATTGTCGATCGGTTGCATGGCAAATTGGTTAAATGCGTACCAATAGACTCTGCTGGAACAGTTGATGGTGATGATGAGGAAGATGAAAACATCAGCTTACAATATCACAATGAATATCTACAAGCATTAACACCGTCCAGTCTTCCACCGCATGAATTATTGTAAAAAGAAGGCTGTATCCAAGAAAGGTCATGTAGTACATCTTCCATGGATAACATTAGACCACAAAGGAGATCTTGATATGCCATTTGTGTTAAAACGTTAACAGTTTCCTGTTACAATAGCTTTTGCTATGACAATTAACAAATCACAGAGACAAACATTCGAAAAAGTTGTTTTATTTAATAGAGAGAAAGAAACAAACTTCACTCACGGGCAGTTACACGTTATATTGTCACGATGAAAGTCCAAGCACGGAATCAAAATTCAATGCAATATTGACAAAAATTTAATTTAAAAAATTGACGTTTATATATCAGACAAGGTGCAACTGACGCCATTGATCACCTTGCCAGCTGCGCTTGAACTGGCTGAACGCAAACACAAAGAGGCCAACGCTGATGCTGGCAGGCCGGTCTAGTGTAGCAGCTGAGTCCCAGGGACAGTAATGCCAACTCGCTAAGGGGTCGCCAGCGGTCATGACCTGGCTGCTCAACGAATGGACGGCACAGACAGAATACCAGGGTTACACTAAAATGAAGCCATGAGAAAGCCATGGTAAAGTAACAGGTTTATAGCAGTTTTCTAAAGTGCTCCACCATATTAGCCTGGCAAATTTCTATTGGTCAGTTACTGCAGATTTGAGGTGCATAATAGCAGAAGGCCACCTAACCACTTCTTTTAACCCTTAAACTGCCACATACTTGGGGGCTTAATGCACCCCCGGACGTCAAATACTTTTCTGGCTGCACTTTTTAAGGAAACATGACAATTCACAAAGAAAAAGTGAAATTTTAATGGAACACATATTTTTTTGTCATGCAAAGAGCATCTGCAACACTGATCATTTTACACCCTGCCGATGAACTGTAAAAACTATAAAATAAACTACTCCAGCAATCTATTATTATATGTACAAGGTGCAACTGATGCCATGGATGAAATTCAGGATATCACTGAGCCAACTGCGCTTGAACTGGCTGAACTCAAGCACACAAAGGCCAATGCTGATGCTGGCAGGCCAGTCTAGTACAGCAGCTCAATCCCAGGGACAGTGACACTGATTCGCTAGGGGGTGCCAGTGGTCTCTGGAGGTGATCTGTGGGTTGTCAGTAACTATTCTCACAATCCTGCTTCTCCATATGCCGCTCCTGTATTTTTCTTGGCCTGCCAGACTTGTTGGTTTAACAGCAACTGTGCCTGTGGCCTTCCATTTCCTGATTCCATTCCTTACACTTGAAACTAACAGTTTAAACCTCTGAGATGGCTTTGTGTAGCCTTCCCCTAAACCAGAAGACTCAACAATCTTTGTTTTCAGATCTTTGGAGAGTTGCTTTGAGGATCCCATGCTGTCTGTCACTCTTCAGAAAAGAGTCGAAGGGAAGGAAGCACAACTTGCGATTGACCACCTTAAATACCTTTGACCACTCATGACTGGACACTCCTGTCTGTGAAGTTCAAGGCTTAACGAGCTCATCCAACCAAGTCATCAGCATTGAGCAGTGACAGGCATTCAAATCAGCACAATGACAAGGGGACCCACATTTGTGCACAGCCAGTTTTTCACATTTGATTTAATTTCATACAACTAAATACTGCGTCACTAAAAATCTTTGTTCGGAAAACACCGCAGTACTCCGATGTTCTTAGGAAATGAAAGACATACCACTGGTATCTTTGTGTTGAAAGGAGAGAATTATTATGCAGGCTGAGAGGGGGTCACAAACTTTTTCATATGACTGTATAACAGGTGTCGGGGTTGTTACTGTAATGACAAAGGATTCTCTAATAACCATTTATAGATGACTAATTAAGCATAAGCTAGGGGAGCTCTAAAGGATTGGCTACTGACAGGGGGCTTTACATTCATATATGAAGAACAAATCAAAAAACGATCATTTCAAGTAGTACTAGTAATTGGTTCCATTTTTTAAGGTCTAGTACACGGGTGTCGAACTCAAGTCCTGGTGGGCCGCAGTGGCTGCAGGTTTTCATTCTAACCATCGTCTTCATTAGTGACCAGTTTTTGCTGCTAATTAGCTTCATTTGCCTTAGTTTTAAATGATGTGACTCAGGCCCCTTAGTTGTTCCTTTTTCCTTAATTAGCAGCCAAACAATAATGAGACACAAAACAACACGACCAGCTCACCTGTGCTCATCACTGAATATCTGAAACTAAAGGCTGATCTCTCAGGTCACCAAAACATTTTGACGGTTTTGGAAATGTCTGCTGAGGCAGAATGAGAGCAACAACAGGCCATGGAATGAAATAACGGGCTTACTTAACACCAAGAATTAGTTTCTCGTTAAGAGATTGGTTGGAGTGAAATTGGTTGGAGTTTGAAATCCCAGTTCAGCCGGTCATCTGTTGGCTCGTTTCACATCTCGTTTCTGTTTGGCTGTCATTTAATGAAGAAAAGAATAAATTCAGAGGACTGAATCTTTCCAAACAGGGCTACTAAAATGAAGGGAAAAGGAGTTAATTGCGGGCTCTGCATCAGTCTGTCGTGGTGAAAAAGGAGCTGAACCGTAAGGCAAAGCTCTCAATTTACCAGTCGATCTACGCTCCTACCCTCACCTATGGTCATGAGCTATGGGTAGTGACCGAAAGAACGAGATCGCGAATACAAGCGGCTGAAATGAGTTTCCTCTGCAGGGTGTCTGGGCTTTCCCTTAAAGATAAGGAGTAGAGCTGCTGCTCCTCCGCATCGAGAGGAGTCAGATGAGGTGGCTCGGGCATCTGATCAGGATGCCTCCTGGACGCCTCCCTGGTGAGGTGTTCCGGGCACGTCCAACCGGGAGGAGGCCCCGGGGAAGACCCAGGACACGCAGAGGGAAGTCTGGGCCTCTCTGCTTAAGCTGCTGCCCCCGCGACCCGACCTCAGATAAGCGGAAGAGGATGGATGGATGAATGGATGGAGTTAATTAGCAGTGAAAACTGATTAGGAGAAGGGTCAGAAGGAAAACCTGCAGCCACTGCGGCCCTCCAGGCCGGGAGTTCGACACCCCTGGTCTCGTAAGTTGGCTTCTATTGTTTGGCTCTCCATCCTTTGTCTGGATTCATAAATTTGTTCTCTTCTGAGTACGTTTTCTCTCGTTTTCATCTTTAGTTTATGGACTCTGTTTTTTGGTTTTGGATTCAGGCTAAGATTCCTGCACCTCAGACTTGATATTGGTTGCTTTTTGTATAACTTTTTGATCCCTTGTTTTCGGGATTTTAAATATAAAGAAACTTTCTGGGGTTTTTTTTCTTGACTAGGGGTTTTTACAGCTCCCCTCTCCCTCTTGGAGTCTTTTTTTCTGTGTGCCTTGGCTTCATTTTGACCTGTGTAGGCAGAATTTGGGGCCAGGCTATACACTCTCATCAGGGGACAATGAAAAAGATTTTAATTTTAGGATCGGGAGATGAAACTTGATTCAAAACACAGGCAAGGGGTCATAAGCAAAACAGACTAACTGATCTTAAGGCAAGAATCAGAAACCGTTGCATAAAAAGAAAGCCAGAAGGCCCTGAGAACGGCACGCAGTGTATTTTTTTATCCAAGCAGGCATCAATTGGAATCACGAGGGCTGGAACTTTTAGGTTGTGCTGAGGATGAAGAAGAAGAAGAAGAAACACCTGCAACCTGTTAGCAATCCAAAATGGTGTCATAGGAAGATGATAATGTGGTTTAATTTGCTAAGGAAGACAGATAGCAAGACACTAATGTGAAAATCAGATTTCCTGGGAATAAAAAACCCCAGTTCAGCTGCACAGATCTCAAAAATAAGTACCAAGGGAAATTTACACAAAGAAAAAAAAATGTAAAAGAACATACTCATTATATAACACAGGTGGCATCTTGAGGCCTTAGTTTCTGATACAAGCCTGATTCTTAGTTGGAGAGCCTGGTAGAGTCAGGACTGTGTGTGCTTCTGGTCCCGGTGTGTCTCTCCATCGCTCAACTCATCAGGCAGAAGTGAAGGCAAAAACAAACTACGCCAGAGCACTGACCACTGAGCACCACCAGATCTCAATATTACTCTATCTTAACATCATATGTCTTATATCTTAACACCAGCAAAACCAAGGAGCTGGTGGTGGATTTTAGGAGGCCCAGGCCCCTCATGGACCCCGTGATCATCAGAGGTGACTGTGCAGAGGGTGCAGACCTATAAATACCTGGGAGTGCAGCTGGATGACAAACTGGACTGGACTGCCAATACTGATGTTCTGTGTAAGAGAGGACAGAGCCGACTATACTTCATTAGAAGGCTGGTGTCCTTCAACATCTGCAATAAGATGCTGCAGATGTTCTACCAGATGGTTGTGGCGAGTGCCCTCTTCTACACGGTGGTGTGCTGGGGAGGCAGCATAAAGAAGAGGGACGCCTCACGTCTGAACAAACTTGTTAAGAAGGCAGGCTCTATTGTAGGAATGAATCTGGACAGTCTGACATCCGTGGCAGAGCGACGGGCGCTGAGCAGACTCCTGTCAATCATGGAGAATCCACTGTATCCACTGAACAGGATCATCTCCAGACAGAGGAGCAGCTTCAGCGACAGACTGCTGTCACCGTCCTGCTCCACTGACAGACTGAGGAGACCCCACACTATGCGACTCTTCAATTCCACCCGAGGGAGTAAATGCTAACATTACTCAAAGTTATTGTCTGCTTTTTTATTTTATTTTTTTTCATTTTTTTTATTACTATTTAATTTAATATTGTTTCTTTGTATCAGTATAATCCTGCTGGATTATGTGAATTTCCCCTTGGGATTAATAAAGTATCTATCTATCTATCTATCTATCTATCTATCTATCTATCTATCTATCTGTTATATAGTTCCTGTCCATCTATCTATCTATCTATCTATCTATCTATCTATCTATCTATCTATCTATCTATCTATCTATCTGTTATATAGTTCCTGTCCATCTATCTATCTATCTATCTATCTATCTATCTATCTATCTATCTATCTATCTATCTACTCAAATTTAATCAACAACACTCCTGGAAATTCTGATGATAAATCATTTACTCAATCCTCGTACCTGCGCCTGTAATAATTTCACAGAGGAGCAATGCAATAATTTTACTGAATAATTCACCTCTAAGGTAGACATCATTCGCTCCTCATTGTTTGTCTCCAGCCCTCCATCACTGGATGTTTCTACATCAAAGCCAATGGGCTGCCTTCAGAGGTGGGTAGTAATGAGTTACATTTACTTGAGTAACTTTTTAAAACAATTGTACTTCTAAGAGTCGTTTTACTACACCATACTTTTTACTTTTACTTGAGTACATTTTGGTAATGATTCACACTTAATATTTTCAATCTGAACCAATATAGGTGGCATAGTGGGTAGCGCCGCTGCCTCGCAGTAAGGAGACCCTTAAGGGTTGTTTCCCTTGTCCTCCCTGCGTGGAGTTTGCATGTTCTCCCCGTGTCTGCGTGGGTTTCCTCCCACAGTCCAAAGACATGCAGGTTAAGTGGATTGGTGATCCTAAATTGTCCCTAGTGTGTGCTTGGTGTGTGTGTGTGTGTGTCCAGCGTTGGGTTGGCACCCTGCCCGGGATTGGTTCCTGCCTTGTGCCCTGTGTTGGCTGGGATTGGCTCCAGCAGACCCCTGTGACCCTGTGTTCGGATTCAACGGATTGGAAAATGGATGGATGGATGGATGAACCAATATAATTCTGTTTAGCTTATTGATCCCACAATTTTTAATTTGAGGCAAACATTTAGAGTGATTGGGTGCAATTCACTTGTTTTATACTGAAGTAAATCTATCTTTTAAGTTTTTCTTCTTTTTTGGCAGTTGGAAAGCCAACACGCTGGAAAGTTTGACCAGAAGAAAATACAAACGGCCCCTCAAACACAACACACGAACACCCTAAAATATTAGGTTAACCGAAATAGGATTTTTATGTTTATTCTCTCCACCATAAGTTACTTTGGTACAACAAGTTTTTTTTACTTTGATTGAGATCTGAAACCAAATACTTCACTACACTAAATGACTAATCTTAAGTTGCTTGAAAGAGAAAATTTACGTTGAATGAACAACATCAATGTTATATACTTTTTTCAGTGTACTCCGCTACATTGGGCAACACTTGACTTGTGTGGAGCCGACCCGGACACAAACAGGCAGACATGTTATTTTTCACCACCACACATAATTTATTATAAACAATATTTACAATAATGGTCACTCAGACCCAGTCCAAAATCAGTGCACAAACCCCAAACACAGTCCTGGCCACAAATGCCTTCTTCTTCTTCGGGCCGCCTCCACTCTCCTTTCTTGCCTTGTCCTTCTTCTACCCGACTCCAGCCCTGAATGAAGGGAGACGGCTCCTTTTATATTCTCCCGGATGAGCTCCAGGTGATTCCCGACGCTCCTTCATTGGCCACGCCCCAGCATGGCGGAAGTACCGGCTGTTATCCCGGCAGCTCTCCGGGCGCCCTTTTAATTCTTCCCCCCAGCACTTCCCTGTGTGGCGGAAGTGCTGAGGTAACAGGTCCCCAAGGCATTGGGGCGCCTCCTGGCGGTGACCACGGGCCCCTACAGGGTGGGGCTTCCATGCCTCCAACCCGTGGCCCCCAAAGCAACCAGGAAGGCGGCCCCCACGTGATCCAGGGTGGGCGTAGACCCACATCCGGTCCCTCACGGCGTCCCGGCCAGGTCGTTGCCCCTGGCATCCCTGACACTTGTTACTTTTTTTCATTTACACATTTATATATGCTATATTTTAAGTTGGAGAGAAATCACCAGTGGATCTACTGAATGACTGTTTCACCAATCAGACGTAGCAGCAATAATCACATGACTCCGTTTCACCAATCAGACGTAGCCATGCAGTCACATGACCACACACAAACTCCCTGCGTCTGCAGCCCTCGAGGCTCCTGATCACTGCTAAACGGTCACAGCTTCACTGCAGGAACCTTGAGAGCCAACTGCTGCTGAAACTTAACCATCACTTCACTGAGTGAAGAACAAGCTCGTGTTAACCAGACGTGCGCAGACACAGACAGTCAAGGTAAAGTGAGACTTCTTGTACGCACACAAGCTGCCGTGTTCTGATGTTATTTTCTATCTATATTCTATACAGTGAGGCTATTAGAAATAAACTGCATACATTAGGATTAAAAGTCAAGACGGAGGTAAAAAGCTTAGGGGTAACTATTGACTGTAATCTGAATTTCAAATCGCATATTAATCAGATCACTAGGACAGCATTTTTTCACTTAAGAAATATAACAAAAGTTAAACCTCTTATATCATTGAAAGATGCTAAGAAATTAGTTCACACGTTTTTTTTCAGTCGACTAGATTACTGTAACGCACTCCTCTCAGGACCACACAAAAAAAGACATAAATCACTTGCAACGAGTGCAGAATGCAGCTGCTAGAATCCTAACTAGAAAAAGAAAATCTGAACACATTTCTCCAGTTTTGATGTCACTACACTGGTTACCTGTGTCATTCAGAATTGACTTTAAAATTCTGCTTATGGTTTATAAAGCCTCCATCTTATATATCGGAGTGTCTGACACCTTATATTCCAAATCGTAACCTCAGATCTTCAAATGAGTGTCTGCTTAGAATTCCAAGAACAAAACTTATAAGAAGTGGTGAGGCGTTTGGCCTTCTGCTGCTATGCACCTAAAATCTGGAATAGCCTGCCAGTAGGAATTCACCAGGCTGATACAGTAGAGCACTTTAAAACACTGCTGAAAACACATTACTTTAACATGGCCTTCTCATAACTTCACTTTAATTTAATCCTGATACTCTGTATGTTCAATTCATCATAATAACTATTCATGGTGGCTCTAAAATCCGTACTGACCCCAACTCTCTCTTCTGTTTCTTTTTCCGGTTTCTTTGTGATGGCGGCCTGCGTCACCTCCACCTACTCAAAGCTTCATGATGCACCAACATTGATGGACTGATTAAAAGGCAGAAGTCTACATGACCATCATCATCATCAAGTCCTTCCATGAGAATCCTAAATCCAAAGAGGACTGTTTCATTTATGTGAGGTAGAATGCCCAGAGGGGACTGGGTGGTCTCATGGTCTGGAATCCCTGCAGATTTTATTTTTTTCTCCAGCCGTCTATTTTTTCTGTCCCCCCTGGCAATTGGACCTTACTCTTATTCGATGTTAATTACAGTTGACTTATTTTGTTTTCTTATTGTGTCTTTTATTTTTCTATTCTTTAATATGTAAAGCACTTTGGGCTACTGTTTGTATGAAAATGTGCTATAGAAATAAATGTTGTTGTTGTTGTGTTGTATCATAGTGCTATTTGGATGGCAGGTGAATATGCCGTATTGTACTGTCAGCATACAGGAGATCTCGTCACCGTAAGTAGTCTGCACTGTTCAGACACACACGTCACCTACTGTAGGTATCGGCTTCAAAAGCTTTGTTGTGAAAACTGAGATTTGGAACTTTGTGTTATTTGTGCGTCTTTATTTTGTAAAGATATTTATTTTTACTCATATCTTATTTTGTTTGGAAATAGCAGAATTTGCACATTATTTTATATTTTTGTCTGTCTTATTACATTTCTAAAAAAATAACTATTTATTTTGATGAAACAGTTTCTCAGTGTCTTTTCACCAAATACTTTTTTTACTCTTACTTGAGTCATTTTTTGGATGACTACTTTTTACTTCTACTAGAGTAATATTATTTTGAAGTAATGCTACTCTTATTTGAGTACAACGTTTGGCTACTCTACCCACCTCTGGCTGCCTCTCCCAGTTCCGCTGTACCACAGTCAAAGAAGTTGAGGACATCATACAGAGGTTTAGGCCTTCAACGTGTTCATTGGACCCTTATCCTACTCCTCTGGTAAAAGCCAATGTATCAGACTTAAGTCCTCTCATTGCTGATATCATTAATTTCTCTCTCCAGAGCGGTTTAGTCCCACTGGCCTTGAAAACTGAAAAAATTAGACCTCATTTAAAAAAAAAATCCTCTTTGGATCCTGAAGTGATAGCAAACTATCGTCTGATCTCCAACCTTCCATTTTTGTCTAAGGTTTTGGAGATGGTTGTTTTGGTTCATCTTCAGGATCACCTCAAAAAATTCAATCTGTATGAAAAATTTCAATCTGGCTTCCGAAACTTCTCACAGTAGAGAGACAGCCCTGGGGCCTCATGTATAAACGGTGCGTACGCACAGAAATGTTGCGTAAGAACTTTTCCACGTTCAAATCGCGATGTATAAAACCTACACTTGGCGTAAAGCCACGCACTTTTCCACAGTACCTCATGTCTTGTCGTACGCAAGTTCTCCGCTCGGTTTTGCAGACTGGCGGCACCCAGCGTCAAAGCAGTGCTACTGTTCCTGTGTGATTACTCATTATTTTCATGACGCAGCTTTATAAATACACTGAAACTAACCGCATATTGTTTATTAGTGTAATGCATCTTATTGTAATTAACTCGTAACAATATAATGGTCCAGGGAATGGTCAAACTATTCTAAATACTATAACTGCTTTAGCGTTGTTACTCTCTTCTTCTTCTCCTTCTTCTTCTTCTTCTTCTTCATCTTTCAGCTCCTCCCGTTAGGATTTGCCACAGCGGATCATCTTTTTCCATATTTCTCTCACTGCACCACTCGGAGTATTTATATCACTGTATCTGAGTGTGAATCACAGCAGCAGCTGATCGGAAAGAGAATTATCGGTATACAGCTTCAAGGACACGCTGTCTCAGCCACTGCAAAACGTTTTAAAGCCTTTCCTGTACAGACCTCGAGGTTCAAAACAGTTTAATCCCAAGAACTTTAAACGCACTCAATCACTGCTCCTTGTAGAACTGTTAGGACTTATAAGTACAATCACCTCACTGTAAACTTGCACTACAGTTATAATATCGCACAACCTGAGCCACTTTATAAAGCGCATATTTACATATGATGCGATATCATTTTTAAGGTGAAATGCAGCAAAATATGTTTGTTAAATTATACACATAAAACTTTAACTTCTTTTAAATAATCTATATTCTTCACTGGGAGTGTCGTTAAGGATAGAATAATTAAACATGTACTACGAAGATATTTCAATGTTCTTTAAACGTTTTGAAGAATGGTAGCTAAGCTTACAGATGGCTTAACGTCTATTACAGAGCTGATTGTGTGGCGATCGGTTACTCGGAGAAAGAAAAGCAAGGACTGCAGGGGCGGCTACGCCAATATATATTGAATATAAAACAGAAAGAAAATAACAACACAGCTAAAAACGCAGCGACAAATTTCGGCAAAAGTTAAATGCTTGTGTCATGAACACGAGGCGGCCATGCAGTGTCCACAACGGACGAGGCCATCCACTGTGCGTAAGCTACCTTACTGACGAGCGGGCAAAGGAGCCATTGATTCTTTCTCTGTCCAGTGCCACCACAAGCCTAGAGCCGCCCCTGAGTACTGCTGCAATAAATTATTTCATCGAAGTGAAACACATGTTTAATAACGTGCTTTAACTCCTATCATCATGAAAATGATATCATGTATACATCTCAGTATTTTAGTTATTCATAGCTGTAATATCACGAATGTCATGGACTCTATGTGACCAGTTGGAGGAAGAGAGCCGGTTTAAGAAGCACGTAGTGATTCACACACATAGAGCACATAGAAGATCAAATACAAAACAAATCATTTAACAGCTACTTTAATTACGATGTGATTTGAGAAACTGGTTAATTAAACTATTTTAAGATGAAGTTTATGATGTTCTACTTTAATGACAAAATAAACTACGTGATTAAAGTGGAAATTTTGAGATTGAAGTTGACATTTCGTGTTTTTTCCTCACTGTGTGCCTTTTTTTTTTCTCTGTATCCTAATAAGCTTTCATATGACACTCAGATGGTGGGCTCCAACTGGGCTTTTCACGGCGACTTTGATATGTGACTTCTTTTTTATTTCCGGCACTGTGCAATTTTGTGAATGTGAGCTTTCAAGTTTCTCCAACACGCTATGCCACTCGATCAACTTCCTTTTGTTGATTATATCACGGTTTATTTGAACAAATAGTATGTTTTTCCTTTGCCTCCACTTGGTATTCGCTGAAATTCTTATATTTTTCCCGTGCTTTTCCCATTGTCTTTTCACAGAAGGCTGTGCTTAAGGGCGATTTATATTGATTTGCATATTCAAAGAGGCGTAATTCTGGGAGGAGTTGGGGCGTTACATAAAGCGTGCACGAGCGTTACTTTTCACGCTGATCGGGATTTATGTAGTGGAAGAACGTGGAAGTTGGTGAACGCACAGATCCCTGCATCTGGCTTTTGTGCTTACGCCATGTTATAGTGCGAGTTCTACGCACGGCATTATACATGAGGCCCCAGGACTCTAAAGACTTGGACCTTCGTTCTTTTGCAGAGATATCAGGAGCGCCACACACCCTTTTCCAGCGACCTCATGACCCCTCATGCTCATGGGAAAAGCACGGGGGAAAATATAAGAATTTCAGCGAATACCAAGTGGAGGCAAAGGAAAAGCATACTATTTGTTCAAATAAACCGTGGTATAGTCAACAAAAGGAAGTTGATCGAGTGACATAGCGTGTTGGAGAAACTTGAAAGCTCGCATCCACAAAATCGCACAGTGCCGGAAATAAAAAAGAAGTCACATATCAAAATCGCCGTGAAAAGCCAAGTTGTAGCCCACTGTCTGAGTGTCATATGAAAGCTTATTAGGGTACAGAGAAAAAAGGCACACAGTGAGGAAAAAGCACGAAATGTCAACTTCAATCTCGACATTTCCACTTTAATCACGTAGTTTATTTTGTCATTAAAGTAGAACATCATAAACTTCATCTTAAAATCGTTTAATTAACCAGTTTCTCAAATCACATCGTAATTAAAGTAGCACGTTAAATGTTTTGTTTTGTATTTGATCTTCTATGTGCTCTGTGTGTGTGAATCACTACTTGCTTCTTAAACCGGCTCTCTTCCTCCGACTGGTCACACAGAGTCCATTACATTTGTGATATTACAGCTCTCTGAATAACTAAAATACTGAGATGTATACGTGATGTCATTTTCATGATGATAGGAGTTAAAGCACGTTATTAAAAATGTGTTTCATTTCGATGAAATAATTTATTGCAGCAGTACTCAGGGGCAGCTCTAGGCTTGTGGTGGCACTGGGCAGAGGAAGAATCGGTGGCTCCTTCGCCGCCTGTCAGAAAGGTAGCTTATGCACAGTGGATGGCCTCGTCCGTTGCAGACACTGCTTAGCAGCCTCGTGCTCATGACACAAGCATTTAACTTTTGCCGAAATTTGTCGCTGCGTTTTTAGCTGTGTTGTTATTTTCTCGATATTTATGCAAAAGGATGAAGGTCCGAGTCCTTAGAGTCCTGGTGCTTCCTGTTTGCGAAACATGGACGCTATCCAGTGACCAGAAACAAAGACTGGACTCCTTCATGTGTGTCTCTTTGGAGAATCCGTAGATACCGCTCTGATCGGGGCTCTCGAGAGACTGAGCAAGAAGTCCAAGTGTCTGGGCTTAAGAGTGTCCTGATAAAAACCAACATCCACGCCATTGATGACCTCTTGGGCACGGCCATCAGTCGTGTGTCTGCGTGCGGAGAGAATATCGACCTCGTTACCTCAGCAGTGACATTCATGTCTCTGGTGACTCTTCGTATGAAGTCAATTGGCAGATTGGGAGAGCATTGGGGGATCATGAGGTCGCTAGAAAGGGGTGTGTGGCATTCCTGATATCTTTTCAAAAGGACGAAGGTCCAAGTCTTTAAAGTCCTGGTACTCCCTGTTTGTGAGACATGGACGCTACCCAGTGACCTGAGATGAAAACTGGACTCCTTTGGTACTGTGTCTCTTTGGAGAATCCTTAGGTACAACTCTGATTGGGGCTCTCGAGATACTGAGCAAGAAGTCTGAGTGTCTGGGCTTGTGAGGGTCCTAATAAAAACCAACATCCAGGCATTTAATGACCTCGTGGGCACGGCCATCTGCAGTGTGTCTGTATGCAGAGAGAGTGTCGACCTCGTTGAGAGGTTTACTTACCTCGGCAGTGACATTCATGTGACTCTTGTGACTCTTATTATGAGGTCAATAGACAGATTGTGAGAGCATGCGGGGTCATGAGGTTCCTAGGAAAGGGGTGTGTGGCACTCCCAATACCTCTGTAAAAGGACAAAGGTCCAAGTCTTTACAGTCCTGGAGCTCCCTGTTTGTGAGGCATGGCCACTATCCAGTGACCTGAGACGAAGACTGGACTCCTTCATGTGTGTCTCTTCAGAGAATCCTTGGGTCCCACTGGTTTGGCTTTGTGTTGCTCATGGGGTCCCGAATCAGGCACTTGACCTGCATTGTGAGGGAGCGTCAGTTACTGCACTACGGCCATGTGGTGTGATTCCCCGAGGGTCATCTGACGCACAGGACCCGAATGGCTGGACCAGGCCAAGTAATACCTGGCTGCAGTAGATAGATAGTCCTTTCCGAAGGGTGGGACTGGACCATGTGTCTACCTTTCGTCATGTGGTGGGTGCGGCAGCGCGCTGTACCACTGCATGCCCCCCCAACCTGACCTGGGGCCTCATGTATAACGCCGTGCGTAGAACTCGCACTATAACATGGCATAAGCACAAAAGCCGAAATGTGCTTACGCACAGAAAAATCCAGATGCAGGAATCTGTGCGTACTCCAACTTCCACGTTCTTTCGCTACATAAATCCCGATCAGCGTGAAAACTAACGCTCGTGCACGCGCATTATGTAACGCCCCAAATCCTCCCAGAATTACGCCTATTTGAATATGCAAATCAATATAAATGCCCTTAAGCGCAGCCTTCTGTGAAAAGACAATGGGAAAAGCACGGGAAAATATAAGAATTTCAGCGAATACCAAGTGGAGGCAAAGGAAAAACATACTATTTGTTCAAATAAACCGTGGTATAATCAACAAAATGAAGTTGATCGAGTGACATAGCGTGTTGGAGAAACTTGAAAGCTCACATTCACAAAATCGCACAGTGCCGGAAATAAAAAAGAAGTCACATATCAAAGTTGCCGTGAAAAGAAGAGTTGTAAGCCCACTGTCTGAGTGTCATATGAAAGTTTATTAGGGTACAGAGAAAAAAGGCACACGGTGGGGAAAAGCACGAAATGTCAACTTCAATCTCGACATTTCCACTTTAATCACGTAGTTTATTTTGTCATTTAGTAGAACATTATAAACTTCATCTTAAAATCGTTTAATTAACCAGTTTCTCAAATCACATCGTAATTAAAGTAGCACGTTAAATGCTTTGTTTTGTATTTGATCTTCTACTCGTATGTGATCTATGTGTGTGAATCACTACTTGCTTCTTAAACTGGCTCTCTTCCTCCAACTGGACACAGAGTCCATTACATTCGTGATATTACAGCTCTCTGAATAACTAAAATACTGAGATGTATACGTGATGTCATTTTTATGATGATAGGAGCTAAAGCACATTATTAAACATGACAAGCATTTATCTTTTGTCGAAATTTGTCTCTGCGTTTTTAGCTGTGTTGTTATTTTCTCTTTCTGTTTTATATTCAATATATATTGGTGTAGCCGTCACTGCAGTCAGTGCTTTTCTTTCCCCAAGTAACCGATCGCCACACAATCAGCTCTGTAATAGAAGTTAAGCCATCTGTAAGCTTAGCGCCGATTCTTCAAAACGCTTAAAGAACATTGAAATATCTTCGTAGTACATGTTTAATTATTCTATCCTTCACGACACTCCCAGTGAAGAATATAGATTATTTAAATGAAGTTAAAGTTTTATGTGTATAATTTAACAAACATATTTTGCTGCATTTCACCTTAAAATGATATCGTCATCATATGTAAATACGCTTTATAAAGTGGCTCAGGTTGTGAGATATTATAACTGTAGTGCAAGTTTACAGTGGGTGATTGTACTTATAAGTACAAACAGTTCTACAAGGAGCAATTGATTGAGTGCATTTAAAGTTCTTCGGATTAAACTGTTTCTGAACCCGAGGTCCGTACAGGAAAGGCTTTAAAACGTTTTGCAGTGGCTGAGACAGCGTGTCCTTAAAGCTGTATACCGATAATTCTCTTTCCGATCAGCTGCTGCTGTGATTCACACTCAGATACAGTGATATAAATACTCCGAGTGGTGCAGTGAGAGTAATATGGAAAAAGATGATCCGCTGTGGCAACTCCTAACGGGAGCAGCTGAAAGAAGAAGAGGAAGGTGCAGTTAGAGTAACAACGCTAAAGCAGTTATGGTATTTGGAATACTATGGCTGTTCCCTGGACCATTATATTGTTACAAGTTAATTACAATCAGATGCATTACACTAATAAACAATATGCGTTAGTTTCTGTGTATTTATAAAGCCTCGTCATGAAAATAATGAGTAATCACACAAGAACAGTAGCACTGCTTTGACGCTGGGTGCCGCCAGTTTGCAAAACCGAGCGGAGAACTTGCGTACGACAAGGCATGAGGTACCGTGGAAAAGTGTGTGGCTTTACGCCAAGTGTAGGTTTTATACATCGCGATTTGAACGTGGAAAAGTTCTTACGCAACGTTTCTGTGCGTACGCACCGTTTATACATGAGGCCCCTGACCTGTGGGGTTCAGCATTTAAAACAAAAAGGGCCAAAATACGAAAACCAGCTGAGCAGACTGCTGGGGCTGACTGATTGTGGTTTTAATCATCTCAGACACCTTGTCTCTCGCAGTTACCTTCTCGCTCATCCCTTTTCATGTGATTGAGAATCTCACGCAGCCAGGCTGGGTGGGTGTGCACACCTCAGCTCACCTAAGTGCTTGTGATGGGGTCCAGACGTGTGCCCGCAGACAGTGTCCTTCACGGCGCTCAATTTGCTTGTTTCTTGGGCTGCTGCTCTCTTCTTTTCATGTAATGCACAGTATGTGCAAATTCTCCTCAAAGGTCAATTTTACGTTGTGAAGTTCCTCGTGTGGAGGGAGCCAACTTGGATTGGCAGGAGAAACGGCACCTCATTAAAATGGGTTTTTTTCTCACGTCCAGGCCTGTGTGACTCTAAGTCTCCTGTAGAGAATCAGGCGGCTTAAGGTGCCATCCCCGAACCAAGAGGTGCCCAGCCCTGAGCCCTGGCACCTCAACTTCATGAATAACTATTTAGGTCACCCTTTGGTGAGCTAAAACCTTAATAGAGCACTCCACCTCTCATATCATAGCTCCTGCCAGCCTCGTCACTGTTGGGGTTGACGGCTATTGTCCCCCTTTCTTTGACATCGATAACACCGGCCAAGCAGAATACCGGAACAGGACGGATAGCAAGGTACACTTTTTATTCATACCTAAATTAACTTACATTTTCCAATTGTTTCCCCAAATGCAATCAGAGTCAAAAGGAGTGTGGCCATAATATCAATACAACGTAAATTAAAAGGCAGAGACCACCCAGACGTTTCAGCAAGACTACAAAAGTAGAACGTTCTGAACACTTTCATTTCTGCTGAAAGCACATGGTTTCTCTACTTTGGATGGAGTGATCACGTAACATACAAGAAAATTATTAAATGATGGATTGTCACACATGTGTGAATGGGAGGCAGCTGAAGGGCCTGAATAATGCCAATTCCACGCCAGTCCAGGGGGTGGCGAGGTGCACTGACTTTCTCTCTCAGTCTCAGTCCCACAGGGTTCCGGCGTCCATGAAGACACTATTTCCATTTCCGGCATCTACTATGATGTCACTTCTGGTCATGGCGCCCACACTTATGCCACTTCCGGTCCGGGTACCCACAAAGACGTCACTTCTGGTCCCGGCGCCCACAAAGATGCCACTTCTGTTTCCGGTGCCCATGCTGATGTCACTTTCGGCCACGACCCCCACGCTGACGTCAATTCCTGTCTCGGGCCTTTAAAGCCACCATCTTTACCTCCTTGAATCAGTTCTGTTTTGGACTTGAATCTGAACACAAGTCAGCTGCCCCAAACTTTTTTGATGTCTCGTGTCAATTCTTGACACAGGATATTATTGCATCCCTGTCAAACGGATATATTTTCACATGTGCATTATTGATCCAGCCCTGACTCAGTCCTGGGGACCCCTGTGACGATAAGGGTCCTGCTCCATGTTCCCACTTCCAGCTTCGGGAGCCCTTGAACCCAACACCGTCGATAATGTAACCAGATGAGCTTGGCAAATGGGAACAATTCACACTCAAAAGAGCAAAGGGTGCAAGTGCTTTTCTTAAAAATGCTCAAACAAACAAACAAACTGTGCCCAAAGAGTGCAGGAATTCAAGGTTAACTCTTGTAGGGCGGGTGTTGACTTTTGTCGACATCCAGGGGTAGATGGCAACAATCAGCTGTTAATGGCGACAAAACTGACGGTTACGTCACAGGCATTCCCTCTCTGCCTGGAGGAATGTTAGACTCATTGACTCGCCATCTAATCCTTGCGTGTGCGTGAGTTACGAAATGTAAATAAATGTAAACAAAGGCAAGATGGCATCGACATCTCACGAGGGAGCGAAGCGAGGGCAGAAAAGAAAATACTCACCGGACGATGTTTTGCGCATTATCGCTGACTCAGACTCTCATTTTTCAGAATCTGATTTTGTTGACAGCGATCAAGAGTTCGAGCAGGAGAGTGAGGAGACGGCATCAGCTGATTGGACACCAGCCGATGCCGCCCCAGGTGATCAGCTGAACGCATTCGCACAGCAAGGTTCGCGTGGGAGGAATACCCAGACATTGATCCGTGGGAGCCGAACTGGCTACCGGACTTCACAAGACGGCATGGCTTGCTGTTGGACACGACAGATTACTTCAGACTACTTCAGGCTGCTCTCTCCTGATGGCGCTTTTCAGCTACTGTCAGACGAGACAAACGGGTATGCAGAGCAATTTTTTGAATCACAGGCTGCGCTTGCATCACATTCTCATTTTTCAACGTGGAAACCCACAACAAAAGACGAGATGAAGGGCATTACAAATAGAGAAGGGACTGGACTGGCAATATATGGTCCAAACGTGCTTTGTCCCCTGGTGGCTTTGGACAGGTGATGCCGTGTGATGATAGGTACGTGCTGCTGGAAAGTTTTATTCACTTCTGTGATAACCAGAAGCAAATCCCAAGGGGTGAGCCAGGCTATAAACCCCGTGTATAAAGTTCAGCCCCTGCTTGACATTGTGGAACCAACACAAAAACAATTTTATCAGCCTGGCCGAGATTTGTCTGTGCATGAATCAATGATAAGATACAAGGGACGCCTTTTTTCCCGTCAGTATATGCCAGACAAGCCCACAAAGTATGGCATGAAGGATTTTGTACTGGCAGAAGCAAACACTGGTTTCTGCCTGAAAGTAATCACATATACAGTAAAGTATTTCTTTCAAAGAGAGAACTGTCCCTTGACAAGTCAGGTTCTGCTGGAGCTGCTTCAGTGCTATGAACATTTGGGTCATGTTGTGTACGTGGACATCACCAGAATTGCTCATGGAGCTACTGAGCAGGGAAATTGGAGCTTGTGGCGCAGTGAGGGTGAACAGGAGACACAGGCCTTCACAGTTGAAGATGAAAAGAGGTGACAATACGGTTTTCATGTGGATGGAAAGCTTGGTGTCAGTGGCATGGCACGATGTCAAACGGGTGACCTGTCTCTGTACAGTACACATTAACAATACATGTGAGAAAGTGCAGCAACAGACAACTGAAAAGGAAACACCAATGCAACACGTATTGTAAGGAGGGCAATGTGGCAAGGCATGTAATGGGCTTCTTTGAGCGAGATCAGACTTGGCTGTGCAACATGTATGTGAAATCATAGAGTATGCAGGCTCATACAGTAACATTTGTCAAAAGTAAATATTTTTTGCTGATTTGATGTGTTAAACAATTGCTTTGTGTTTTTTTTTTTAAAAAAGTTAGTTTTTGGAAAAATATTCAGCCCTGGGAGAAAAGAAACAAAAAAAAAATTAGCCCTCAAAGAGTCAATATATATATATATATAAACTGCTCAAAAAAATTAAAGGAACACTTTGAAAACACATCAGATCTCAATGGGAAAAAGAAATCCTCCTGGATATCTATACTGATATAGACTGGGTAATGTGTTAGGAGCGAAAGGATGCCACATCGTTTGATGGAAATGAAAATGATCAACCTACAGAGCCCTGAATTCAAAGACGCCCCAAAAATCAGAGTGAAAAAATTATGTGGCAGGCTAGTCCATTTTGCCAAAATTGAATTGCAGCAACTCAAATTGTCCGCAGCACTTTGTATGGCCCCTGTGTTCTTGTATACATGCCTGACAACATCGGTGCATGCTTCTAATGAGATGACAGATGGTGTTGTGGGGGATCTCCTCCCAGATCTGGACCAGGGCATCACTGAGCTCCTGGACAGTCTGAGCTGCAACCTGGTGGCATTGGATGGACCAAAACATAATGTCCCAGAGGTGTTCTATTGGATTTAGGTCAGGAAAGTGTGGTGGCCAGTCAATGGTATCAATTCCTTCATCCTCCAGGAACTGCCTGCATACTCTCACCACATGAGGCCAGGAATTGTCGTGCACCAGGAGCCACTGTACCAGCATAGGGTCTGACAATGGGTCCAAGGATTTCATCCTGATACCTAATGGCAGCCAAGGTGCCTTTGTCAAGCCTGTAGCGGTCTGTGTGACCCTCCATGGATATGCCTCCCCAGACAATCATTAACCCACCACCAAACTGCTCATGCTGAATGATGTTACAGGCAGCATAATGTTCTCCATGGCTTCTCCAGACCCTTTCACTTCTGTCACGTGCTCAGGGTGAACCTGCTCTCATCTGTAAAAGCACAGGGCACCAGTGGTGCATCTGCCAATTCTGGTATTCTATGGCGAATGCCAATCGAGCTGCATGCTGCTGGGCAGTGAGCTCAGGGCCCATTAGAGGACATGGGGCCCTTGGGTCACCCTCATGAAGTCTTTCTGGTTGTTTGGTCAGAGACATTCACACCAGTGGCCTGCTGGAGGTCATTTTGTAGGGCTCTGGCAGTGCTCATCCTGTTCCTCCTTGCCCAAAGGAGCAGATACTGGTCCTGCTGATGGGTTATGGACCTTCTATGGCCCTCTCCAGCTCTCCTAGAGTAACTGCTTGTCTCCTAGAATCTCCTCCATGCCCTTGAGACTGTGCAGGGAGACACAGCAAACCTTCTGGCAATGACACGTATTGATGTGCCATCCTGGAGAAGTTGGACTACCTGTGCAACCTCTGTAGGGTCCAGGTATCGCCTCATGCTACCAGTAGTGACACTGACTGTAGCCAAATGCAAAACTAGTGAAGAAACAGTCAGAAAAGATGAGGAGGGAAAAATGTCAGTGGCCTCCACCTGTTAAACCATTCCTGTTTTGGGGGTCATCTCATTGTTGCCCCTCTAGTGCATCTGTTGTTAATTTCATTAACACCACAGCAGCTGAAACTGATTAACAACCCCTCTGCTACTTAACTGACCAGATTAATATCCCATAAGTTTCATTGACTTTATGCTATACTCTGATTAAAAAGTGTTCCTTTAATTCTTTTGAGCAGTATATATATAAATATATATATATATATTGTCACACACGTGCGAGTAGGAGGCAGCTAAAGGGTCTGAGTAATTGTAATAAAACATCCGACCAGGGGGCGGTGGACTGTGCTGACACTGTCTTTTTTCTCAGATCCCTACAGACCTTTCCCGGGAAATCCTGCAAGGTTCCGGCACCTCAGAAGACATCACTTCCAAAGCCGGACCCTTTGATGACATCAGTTCCTATGCAGACCTTTAAAGCCTCCATATTGGGCTACTATAGTCAGTTCTGTTGTGGACTCTGTAATATACACACCATGCTTCAAAAACATAAACTTTTGCTGCTGGGAAAAACAATATATGGGTGGCTACCCCAAACCTTTATGATGTCTTTGGCGTATTCCTATGTATCTATACTAATAAAAGGCAAAGCCCTCACTCACTGACTCACTCACTGACTCATCACTAATTCTCCAACTTCCCGTGGACGTAGAAGGCTGAAATTTAGCAGGCTCATTCCTTGCAGCTTACTTACAAAAGTTAAGCAGGTTTCATTTCGAAATTCTACACGTAACGGTCATAACGGTCGACAACGTTCGCCATGTTGAACTTTCTTATTTATGGCCCCATCTTCACGAAATTTGGTAGGCGGCTTCCCTGCGCTAACCGAAACCGATGTACGTACTTATTTTGGTGGTATTATGCCACTGTCGGCCGCCATATTGAACTTTTCAACGGTCTTTGTTACTTATGGGCCCATCTTCAAGAAATTTTGTACGCAGGTTCCCAACGCTAACTGAATCCTACTTACGTACATTCATACGTCCATAGCCTGCATCTCGGTCACCGTGTGAGGCGGCGTTGGGTCCCCCATCCCCACACCTCCCACGTTGTTGGCTGCCTGCCTATATAAGGCCGTCTGTCGCTCCAGTCTCTTCATTCCCTTCCTTGCTTCGCCACGGGATTCACGTCTCCCTGCTGATAACTACAGCCTTTTTATTTAATCCACGGCTTCTCCGCTGTTTTATTGTTCATTTATTACGATTATAGTTATTGTGTAGGTATTTTAGACTTACTTTACATTGTTCAGGTGCCCATTTCCTTTATCATTCCAACCGTACCCCCATTAACATGTCTATCGAGGTGATCACCATCGATCAAAGAACTGTCACTTACCGAGTGGTTTCCATGCCCGGTGATGGCACCTGCCTTTTCCATTCTCTGTGTTACATATTGCACGGCCATATCAGGCTCACTCTTGATATCCATTGTGTCTTATGTATTGAATAACTGGATCTGCATGTGAGTTGATGGCTGCCGCTGAATTGTTTGGTTGTCGCTTTCAAGTGTACCGAAATGGCCAAATATTTTACACCTTTGGACAACCGCCAATGCCTCTTAAACATCTTAGATTGACAGGTGACGATTTCAGTAGTGGACACTTTGATGTTTATGAATGTTTAAACTCTCAAAAGCTGGATGTGAAGTTATCGATGAAACCGGTTGTGTGCTTACAGCGCTTGACAGATACTGAATGTCACTTCAACACAACAAGTCCTGCAAATACTGTCGTCATTGAAACAAACCATGAAACTCAAACTGATTACGACAGCAGCAATCCAAGCTGTGAGATTTGAGACAAGATTACTGTTCACATGGCCGACTGTACGTTACATGCTCAAGAGTAAGCTCAGCACACAGCTTGGTCAGATTACAACCGGAGGGCCGAACTCACAATGTGGTATACAAAGAGATCCTTAACAAATAATTATTGGTATATTTTCCCTCAGTTTAAAAAGGTTAAATTTTCTTCTTAATAAAAATTTTAAGGCAGTACTTCACCACTGTGAAGCGCGGGTGTTTTGTTAGTATATATGTATATATATATATATATATATATTGTGAAACCTGGCCCCGGCACAGACAGACGGACAGCATATTTTGCCCAACACACTGTTTATTTACAATTATTATTATTTACAAAAGTCCGTGCACTCACAACCCCAGCGCCCTTGGCACTGAATCCCCCAAAGTCCAGGGCCCACAGTCTCTGTGCCTTTGTCCTGGCCGCCTCCGTCCTCGCTCTCCAGCTCCGTCTGCTTCCTCCCGACTTCCACCAATGACTGGAGGGGCTATAAATAATGCCCCGGATGAGCCCCAGGTGCTTCCGCCTCTAGCCCAAGCGTGGCGGAAGTGTCGGCTGTCTTCCTGGCAGCTCTCGGGTGCCACACAAAGTCTTCCCCGGCACTTCCTGGTGTGGCGGAAGTGCGGGCTCCGGATAATTAGGCACGGGCGCCGCCTGGCGGTGGCCACGGGTCCCCTACAGGGCTGGGCTTCAAAGCCCTGTACCCGAGCCCCCTGCCTAACCAGGACGGACGCCCCCACTCCGTCTGGAGGAGGCACTCGCCTCCTCCGGTCCTCCAAGCGTCCCGGCGGGCTCCAGCCCCAACCGGCAACGCACGGGATAAACCGGCATCGGCGCCGCCTGGCAGTGACCACGGGCCCCTACAGGGAAGGGCTTCCATGCCCTCAACCCGTGGCCCCAACAGAACCAGGACGGGCGCCCCTCGCGGTCTGGAGGAGGCACAAGCCCTCCTCCGTCCTCCTAGGCATCCCGGCGGGCTCCAGCCCGGCGGGGCCAATATATATATATATATATATATATATATTGTGACAGATAGGGGGCACTATCACTGCCTTGAACCCTTGTCCTAGACACCAGACACCACATAAAAGTCCAAATATTTGACTAATTATTAACACAAAGTGCACAAATTACCCTCCTCTCCACAATACTCATAAATTAAACTCAATACTCTACAATAAACAATTCCTCCACTCCCAGACGCGTTGCCACCCTTCCACACAGCTCAGCTCAATGTCTGGGAATTTCCCATAGTCCTTTATGTCCCTGACCCGGGAAGTGTTTTCAATCCTTCAGTCCATAATTCCTTATCACTTCCAGGTCAGATGAAAAGTAATTTTCTTCATCCCAGAAGTACGTCACTTCTGCTGTCGCTTTGCCTATGACACACTTCCGCGTTTTAGGGCACATATGACTCTCTGGACCTCCCTGCAGCGTCCTCTGTTGGCCCCTGGGGTATCCAGCAGGTTTGTAGGGGAAAACTCCATCGTCCATGATTCCCTGCTGGTATCCGGGGCACCTCCATGCTGTAGGGAGAGCTCCATCTGGTGGCCTGAGGGTATTGGCCGTGATGTCATACTGGCCATAGACCACAATATATATATACAGTGGTGTGAAAAACTATTTGCCCCCTTCCTGATTTCTTATTCTTTTGCATGTTTGTCACACAAAATGTTTCTGATCATCAAACACATTTAACCATTAGTCAAATATAACACAAGTAAACACAAAATGCAGTTTTAAATGATGGTTTTATTATTTAGGGAGAAAAAAAAAATCCAAACCTACATGGCCCTGTGTGAAAAAGTAATTGCCCCCTGAACCTAATAACTGGTTGGGCCACCCTTAGCAGCAATAACTGCAATCAAGCGTTTGCGATAACTTTCAATGAGTCTTTTACAGCGCTCTGGAGGAATTTTGGCCCACTCATCTTTGCAGAATTGTTGTAATTCAGCTTTATTTGAGGGTTTTCTAGCATGAACCGCCTTTTTAAGGTCATGCCATAACATCTCAATTGGATTCAGGTCAGGACTTTGACTAGGCCACTCCAAAGTCTTCATTTTGTTTTCTTCAGCCATTCAGAGGTGGATTTGCTGCTGTGTTTTGGGTCATTGTCCTGTTGCAGCACCCAAGATCGCTTCAGCTTGAGTTGACGAACAGATGGCGGACATTCTCCTTCAGGATTTTTGGTAGACAGTAGAATTCATGGTTACATCTATCACAGCAAGCCTTCCAGGTCCTGAAGCAGCAAAACAACCCCAGACCATCACACTACCACCACCATATTTTACTGTTGGTATGATGTTCTTTTTCTGAAATGCTGTGTTTCTTTTACGCCAGATGTAACGGGACATTTGCCTTCCAAAAAGTTCAACTTTTGTCTCATCAGTCCACAAGGTATTTTCCCAAAAGTCTTGGCAATCATTGAGATGTTTCTTAGCAAAATTGAGACGAGCCCTAAAGTTCTTTTGCTTAACAGTGGTTTGCGTCTTGGAAATCTGCCATGCAGGCCGTTTTTGCCCAGTCTCTTTCTTATGGTGGAGTCGTGAACACTGACCTTAATTGAGGCAAGTGAGGCCTGCAGTTCTTTAGACGTTGTCCTGGGGTCTTTTGTGACCTCTCGGATGAGTCGTCTCTGCTCTCTTGGGGTAATTTTGGTCGGCCGGCCACTCCTGGGAAGGTTCACCACTGTTCCATGTTTTTGCCATTTGTGGATAATGGCTCTCACTGTGGTTCACTGGAGTCCCAAAGCTTTAGAAATGGCTTTATAACCTTTACCAGACTGATAGATCTCAATTACTTCTGTTCTCATTTGTTCCTGAATTTCTTTGGATCTTGGCATGATGTCTAGCTTTTGAGGTGCTTTTGGTCTACTTCTCTGTGTCAGGCAGCTCCTATTGAAGTGATTTCCTGATTGAAACACGTGTGGCAGTAATCAGGAAATTGAACTCAGGTGTGATACACCACAGTTAGGTGATTTTTGAACAAGGGGGCAATTACTTTTTCACACAGGGCCATGTAGGTTTGGATTTTTTCTCCCTAAATAATAAAACCATCATTTAAAACTGCATTTTGTGTTTACTTGTGTTATATTTGACTAATGGTTAAATGTGTTTGATGATCAGAAATATTTAGTGTGACAAACATGCAAAAGAATAAGAAATCAGGAAGGTGGCAAATAGTTTTTCACACCACTATATATATATATATATATATATATATATATATATATATATATATATATATATATATATATATATATACATATATATATAGTGGAACCTCGGGTCACGAACGTCTCAGAACACGTGCAAATCGGGTTACGACCAAAAAGTTTGCCAAACTTTTGCATCTGTTCACGACTACACACTCGGGTGACGAACAAGCCAGTTTCCCCTTCCGGTTCGTACTTAACGGATTTTTTTCTATAATTTGCTTGAACATTCTGTTGATTGTTGCGACATTCTCATCACTAAGTATCATAATTCACTTGTAGTACCGATTTATTCGCACGAATCTGAGGGAGCCTCATCGGGCTGCAGAGACCTCCTCACTCACACGTCTGCCTCGGGCCGTAACCTTAACTCCGCTTAGTTGGCAAACGAGAGGACTACTCACGAATTTAGATCGGGTTTTTTTTTATATGATTTGCTTGAACATTCCGTTGATTTTGCTACTTTTCTCATTGCTAAGTATCATAATTCACTTGTGGCACCGATTTATTAGCATGAATCCTCATGAGACTCATCGGGCTGAAGGGCCCTCCTCACTCACACGTCTGCCTCAGGGCGTAACCTTAACTCTGTTTGAACGAGAGAACTACTTCACGGATTTAGATCTTGTTTTTCTTTATATATATATAATTTGCTGGGCGGCACGGTGGCGAAGTGGTAGCACTGCTGCCTCGCAGTAAGGAGACTTGGGTTCGCTTCCCGGGTCCTCCCTGCGTGGAGTTTGCATGTTCTCCCTGTGTTTGTGTGAGTTTCCGTCCAAAGTTCAAAGACATGCAAGTTAGGTGCATTGGCGGTCCTAAATTGTCCCTGGTGTGTTTGTGTGTGTATGCGCGCCCTGTCTGGGGTTTGTTGGCTGGGATTGGCTCCATCAGACCCCCATGATCCTGTAGTTTAGATATAGCAGGTTGGATACTGGATGGATAAATATAATTTGCTTGAACATTCCGGTTGATTTTGCGACATCTCTCCTTTCGCTAATAATCACAGCTCGCTTGCAGGAGCGATATAGTCGCACTAATCCGAGACAGAGGCAGCGGGCCAAGGGGAAGGAGGAATAGTGAACGTCAGGAGTAGAGAGCTTGGTGGGCCCTCCTCACTGTCCTGTTTCACTACTACACGGGCAAAGCCGCGGGGAATGGCTAGTGTAGAATAAGAGAGGAGTAAGAAAAGACCAGCTAATTAGATGAGATTGAATTGCAGAATGATGGCTGCACCATCATTAGTGGGCTGCTTAGCCAAGCGCTCAATAGTTTGAGTGTCGGGGTCTTTCTGAATATGAGGGGTAATCGCTGGTGTCCCCGTCTCAAGTTTATGAAGATTATGACGAGATTATAAGTATGACTACTTATGTTTAATCAAACTCATTTATTTTAGGTAAATTTGAGTTAATTAATAAATTAAGTTTACTCAGTAGTGCAGTATATTAAATCTACTTAAAAATATTGCTTGTAATTTGTTGCCCTATTTTTTTTAAGTAATTTTAACGCATTATTTTTTACAGTGTAGGTTCTCCAGGGAATACTACGGAAGGCACAGCCAAGGTGCGACCAGAAGTGCCACCTGGAGGAAGACGACCCTCGTGGGGCTGGACGCTTCAAAACACGTTTTTTTCGCTGGGGGGAGAGTACTGTGGTCTCTGGCCGGCTTGTCATCACGGCCAATACCTCCAGGCCACCAGATGGAGCTCTCCCTGCAGCATGGAGATGCCCCGGATACCAGCAGGGAATCATGGACTATGGAGCGTTCTGGTACAAACATGCTGGATACCCCAGGGGCCAACAGAGGACGCTGCAGGGAGGCATCGAGAGTCATATGTTCCCTATAACCCGGACAGAGCGACAGCAGAAGCGACGTATTTCCGGGATGAAGAAAAGGACTTTTGATCTGACCAGGGACTTTCAAAGGACTGTAACAGCTCCCAGATGGCGAGCTGAGCTGGGTGGTAGGAGGGCAACTCGTCTGGGACTGGTGGAGAGTTTATTGTGGTATTGTAATTAATTTAATGAGTATTGTGGAGAGAAGGGTGTTTGGTGCACAGTTGTTAATTAATAAAGTCAACATTTGGACTTTTACTTGGTGTTTGATGTTTGATCAGAGGGTTCAAGGGAGCAATAGCGCCCCCTATCTTTCACAACATGCATTTTTTATCACTTATTAATGTAATATTGTTCTTTATCAGTATGCTGCTGCTGGATTATGTGAATCTATCTATCTGTAATGTATATGCTAACCAAAATGTAGCATATCGAAACAGAAAATCGGGAAAAGGCAGTTTGGAGCAAATTTTTCGCTGCAGCGTTGTGTACTGACAACTAAAAGAACTTGATGACGTAATATGGTACACTAGCCAAACACCCGCGCTTCACAGTGGTGAAGTACTGCCTTAAAATTTTTATTAAGAAGAAAATTAAACCTTTTTAAACTGAGGGAAAATCTACCAATAATTATTTATTAAGGATCTCTTTGTATACCACATTGTGAGTTCGGCCCTCCGGTTGTAATCTGACCAAGCTGTGCGCTGAGCTTACTCTTGAGCATGTAACGTACAGTCGGCCATGTGAACAGTAATCTTGTCTCAGATCTCACAGCTTGGATTGCTGCTGTCATAATCGGTTTGAGTTTCATGGTTTGTTTCAATGACGACAGTATTTGTAGGACTTGTTGTGTTGAAGAGACATTCGGCATCTGTCAAGTGTTGTAAGCATACAACCGGTTTCATCGATAAAATCAAATCCAGCTTTTGAGAGTTTAACCATTCATAAACATCAAAGTGTCCACTACTGAAATCATCACCTGTGAATCTAAGATGTTTAAGAGGCATTGGCGGTTGTCCAAAGGTGTAAAATATTTGGCCATTTCGGTACACTTGAAAGCGACAACCGAACAATTCAGCGGCAGCCATCAACTCACATGCAGATCCATAGGTGAAGGGCTTAAGCATTTCACTCTTCTGGTGCTCCTGTGTAGTCTAATTATCTCCTGTACCGTCATCAGTCCACACCTTGAACCTGTGCCAGTCATTCAATACATAAGACACAATGGATATCAAGAGTGAGCCTGATATGGCCGTGCAATATGTAACACAGAGAATGGAAAAGGCAGGCGCCATCTCCGGGCATGGAAACCAGTCGCTAAGTGACAGTTCTTTGATCGATGGTGATCACCTCGATAGACATGTTAATGGGGGTACGGTTGGAATGATAAAGGAAATGGGTACCTGAACAATGTAAAGTAAGTCTAAAATACCTACACAATAACTATAATCGTAATAAATGAACAATTAAACAGCGGAGAAGCCGTGGATTAAATAAAAAGGCTGTAGTTATCAGCAGGGAGACGTGAATCCTGTGGCAAAGCAAGGAAGGGAATGAAGAGACTGGAGCGACGGACGGCTTTATATAGGCAGGCAGCCAACAACGTGGGAGGCGTGGGGATGGGGGACACAACGCCGCCTCACACGGTGACCGAGCTGCAGGCTATGGACGTATATATGTAAGTAAGTAGGATTCAGTTAGCGTTGGGAACACGCGTACCAAATTTCTTGAAGATTGGCCCATAAGTAACAAAGGTCATTGGAAAGTTCAATATGGCGACCGACAGTGGCGTCATACCACCGAAATAAGTACGTACATCGGTTTCAATTTTCAGCCGCCTACCAAATTTTGTGAAGATGTGGCCATAAATGAGAAAGTTCAACATGGCAGACGTTGTTGACGTTATGACCGTTATACGATTAGAATTTCAAAATGAAATCTGCTTAACTTTTGTAAGTAAGCTGTAAGGAATGAGCCTGCCAAATTTCAGCCTTCTACCTACATGGGAAGTTGGAGAATTAGTGATGAGTGAGTCAGTCAGTGAGTTTTATTAGTATAGATTAATATAGGACTATATATCATTTGATTGGCTCTGAGCCCTTTCTTATATGTAATGGTGATGGACAGGTTGACAGATGAGATTAGATATCATGGACTGTGATGTTTGCTGATGACATTGTGATCTGTAGAGAGAGTAGAGAGCAGGTTGAGGAGACCCTGGAGAGGAGCAGATCTGCTCTAGTGAGGAGAGGAATGAAGGTCAGTTGGACCACCAAGACAGAATACATGTGTGTGAATGAGAGGAAGGTCAGTGGAATGGTGAGGATGAGGGGAGTAGAGTTGGTGAAGGTGGATGAGTTTAAATACTTGGGATCAACAGTGTAGAGTAATGGGGATTGTGGAAGAGAAGTGAAGAAGAGAGTGCAGGCAGAGTGGAGTGAGTGGAGAAGAGTGTCAGGAGTGATTTGTGACAGACGGGTCTCAGCGAGAGTGACAGGGAAGGTCTACAGGACGGTAGTGAGACCAGCTACGTTATATGGGCTGGAGACGGTGGCACTGACCAGAAAGCAGGAGACAGAGCTGGAGGTGGCAGAGTTAAAGATGCTAAGATTTGCATTGGGTGACGAGGATGGACAGGATTAGAAATGAGGACATTAAAGGGTCAGCTCAGGTGGGATAGTTGGGAGACAAAGTCAGAGAGGCGAGATTGCATTGGTTTGGACATGTGCAGAGTAGAGATGCTGGGTATATTGGGAGAAGGATGCTAAAGACAAAGCTGCCAGGGAAGAGGAGGAAAGGAAGGCCTAAGTGAAGATTTATGGATGTGGTGAGAGAGGACATGCAGGTGATGGGGGTGACAGAACAAGAGGCAGAGGACAGAAAGATATGGAAGATGATGATCTGCTGTGGCAACCCCTAACAGGAGCAGCCAAAAGAAGAAGATATTGGACTTTATAAATCGCAGTACTGGACAGATAATATTTAGTAGTTTACAAAATGAATTTTAATTGTCCAACAGTAACCAGTACATAAAATTTATTTCATGAAATGGCCTGCCCATGACCAGACCACAGCCCGCGGCCCACCAGGCATTACCCAAATGCCCTAAATGGCCAGTCCACCCCGTCCTCATGTATTTATGGAAATTGACCACTAATCTTTTTTTCTCAGACTATACATGGTCCGGTATCAGGGTGACTGAATATTTTAAAATAAGGTGTGTACGGGGTGGGCTCTACAGGGTGTGATACTGGCCTTTCCTTTTTATCATCTGCCGCCAATTAGGACAGATTAGCGGTAACGATCGTCTCGTGTCAGCATGGCGCAACTAATTATTACATATTTTTCTCTATGATGCCAGTCCACACACCCACAAAGGGACAGCTGAGAGTGAAGTTGCTCATAATGGACTGGCCAACATGTCTTTGGGATGGGCGCAGACAAACTCCATTTAGGCAGCAGCGGGTTGAATTCAGAGTGCTGTGCTGCCTCAGATGACATGACATTCTCAAAAGCAGCCTTATGTAACACAGCCGGCCATTAGTTTGTTACATTTGTACTATTTGTCCTAAACACACTATTGCTGTACTTTGGCCGGGCAGTGAGGACACCCTGGGGACCTGGCCGTGATGTTCAATGTAGAAAGCCTGGTTTGGTGAGGTGATGGTGGTGAGGCTTGAGGAGGTTTTTTATATTTAAACCTTAGCGTCTCGGTCTCGTGAGCTTTCACCCCTGACGTAAATCGTGATCCACGCGGCAATGCTGCAGTTGTTTTATGGGGTTCTGCCAAGGCGAGCTCCATGGCAGCTTTACTTCTTCTTGCGTTCAGATGGGATTTATGCCGTCATTTCACAGGCCCCGGTAATATAACAGCCGTTTCTTCAAACAAATGTAAAGGTCAGACAGATAAGACCCAGTAATTGTTAAATGATCTCTTGTAAAAAATTTAAACAAGTCAATGATTTCTCCAGATAATATAGCGTAATGGGATTAGCTGCTTTTTCATGCTTGATGCAGTTCGATCAATGAGGGCTTGAGGTTTATGACTGCATTATGAAATGTGACAGCAGAGCCGGCCGCAGACTGCAGTCCCACACACGGCCACCGGCCAACAGGAGGCAACAATTACATCATCTAATCTCACGAGTGGCTGCATCTAAAGCAGGGAGGGGGGCGGGCGGTTGGGGGGGTGACAAGTTCTATTAGCACCAACACCACCACTGCAGAGTCAGAGCGCCCTCTAGCCTTCACGAACATCATGAAGATGGAAAATGGGTGTTGGATTTGAACATGAGGACAATATGGGCTGAGGAAAGCCCAACATTGTTGTCCATGGTCCTGAAATCAGCCCAGGCGCTCTTCTCTGGACTTTCTCTGGTGCTGCTAAGTCTGGCATTCTTGTAAAATGGAGACCACACCTGTGCACAGTACTTCAGATGACGCCACACTAGCGTGTCACACACTGAGTGGCCAGTTTATGAGGTACACTCTTCCATCCATTCTCCAACCCACTATATCCTAACACAGGGTCACGGCGGTCTGCTGGAGCCAATCTCAGCCAACACAGGGTGCAAGGCAGGAACAAACCCCGGGATGGGTGACATCCCACCGCAGGGCACACACACACAATAAGCACACACTAGGGACAATTTAGGATCGCCAATGCACCCAACCTGCATGTCTTTGGACTGTGGGAGGAAACCAGAGCACCCAGAGGAAACCCAAACAGACACGGGGAGAACATGCAGACTCCACACAGGGAAGCAAACCCTGGTGTTGCCTTCATATAAATATTCCATTTCAACAAGTACATCCCATGATAGCCAAGTGGTATAAATCAGGGAAACTAGCATTTCTACCATGGCTTAGTGTTTAGTGGAGAGCTGGAGTGGGCAAAAGTGACCTTAGTAATTCTGCTTGTGGCTTGGATGGTTGGTGCTGTAATGTTCTGGTGAGATGAGCAGAGGGAGAGATGCAGTGAAGGAGCGCACCAAAAGAGCAAAAACCAAACACCCGTGTCCTCTGCTAGAGTGTTATGGTTAAGACAGGGTTCAGCCCTGCCCTATGTTTAGATTCCTTTTTAAATCTTATTTCATTATTTTTAGTTTTACTTTTAATGTTTCGATCATTAATATTTATGCTAATATTGTTACATATATTTATTCCTTACATAGTTATGTATTGTATGCCAGTTTTGCTTATTATTTCTTTTCTTTGTATGAGAATTGTTTCCAATAAGTTCCTTATATTTTGTGGGTTGTTCCCCAAGAGGCAGGATAGCCTGTCTGTTTCCCTCTAAGGACCACCGCCAGTCCCTATGAATGCTGTGGAGACCGCCAGTTAAATGTGGTACACTGCATGCGCTGGGGGTTGACTACTCATGTTTTGCTTATTGTATTGGATTATATTATATACAATATATTGCATTGGATTTTTGACCTCTCTTGACCACTTTATTCAGATTGCATCGCTACTGCTATTGTTGTGGCTTTCATTCCCCACATTCACTCAATTTTGATTTCAAGTTCTTTATATTTTGACAGTTTTTCAGTTACTTTTACTGAGGTGTTTCTTTCAGTTGGGATGGACGTATCGATGAGTGGGCAGCTTTTATATTTTTTATTATTCTTAATGGCGATGTCTGGTCTGTTCGCCTTTATCACTTGATCTGCCTGTACTGGCATTCCTCACACGATGGTGGCATTCATTTTTTCTGTTACTGTTTGTGGGTCATACTCATGCCATTTTCCTTTTGTGTTGATGTTGAATTCTTTGTAGATGTTCCAGTGCAGGTATGTGGCAGCCTTATTGTGTCTATGAATAATAATAATAATAATAATAATTATTATTATTGTTATTATTATTATTATTATTATTAGTAGTAGTAGTAGTAGTAGTAGTAGTAGTATTTAGTAGTATTAGGATTAGTAATAGTATTAGTAGTACTACTACTAGTAGTAATAGTAATATGCAGTAGCATTTTTAATTAGTAGTAGTAGTAATAACAGTAGTATTTATCATTATTTTTATTAGTAGTAGTAGTAGTAATAGCAATAGTATTTATTAGTATTAGCATTATTAGTATTACTATAACAGTGTTAGTAGTAGTAGTAGTAGTATTACTATTAGTAGTGCTAGTAGTAGTAGTAGTAATAGCTGTAGTATTTATCATTATTATTTTTATTAGTAGTAGTAGTAGTAGTAATAGCAGAAGTATTTATTATTATTATTTATTAGTAGCAATATTTAGTAGTATTAGTAGTACTAGTAGTAGTAGTATAGCACAGTGTTTCCAAACCTTGGTCCTGTGGCCCCCCGTGGCTGCGGGTTTTTGTTCCAACCACCTTCCTTTTTTATTTGGACTCCAGGGGCCTCATGTATAAACGGTGCGTATGCACAGAAATGTTGCGTAAGAACGTTACACGTTCAAATCGCGATGTATAAAACCTACACTTGGTGTAAAGCCACGCATTTTTTCACGGTACCTCATACCTAGTCGTACGCAAGTTCTCCACCTGATTTTAAAGACTGGCGGCACCCAGCGTCAAAGCAGTGCTACTGTTCCTGTGTGGTTACTCTTTTTTTTTCCTGCCGCGGCATTATAAATACAATGAAGCTAACCACTGTGACAGATTAGGGCTTTCTCGCACCCTTGTACCCTCAGACCACACGTCAGACACCAGATAAAAAGTCCAATTATTATGTATGATAATAATAATGTGCACAAAGTATGCTCCTCTCCACAATATTCAATAAACAATAACCAATCCTCCAAACTCCCAGACGCTTAGCCACCCTACCTCCCAACTCAGCTCGTCTGTCTGGGATCTCCCGCAGTGCTTTATACTCCTCGACTCAGAAGTGTTTCTGAGCCCTCAGTCCATGTGATTATCCAACACTTCCGGGTCAGGTAATCTTCTCTTTTCTTCAGCCCGGAAGTATATCATTCCTTCCGTTTCCGCGATTGTGAAATACACAATAAAAGATAAACATAAGTCAACATTAATTAACATAGAATAAGAGTAAGGTCCGATGGCCAGGGTGGACAGAAAAACAAAAAAACTCCAAAGGCTGGAGAAAAAAATAAAATCTGTAGGGGTTCCAGACCACGAGACCGCCCAGTCCCCTCTGGGCAATCTACCTAACATAAGTCAAACAGTCCTCTTTGTATTTAGGGTTTTCATGGAAGGACCTGATGATGATGGTCACGTAGACTTCTGGCTTTCAGTCCATCAATGTTGGTGCATCATGATGCTTTGAGTAGGTGGTGGTGGCGCAGGCCGCCACCACAAAGAAACCGGAAAAAGAAACAGAAGAGAGAGTAGGGGTCAGTACGGATTTTAGTATAAGTCCCTGGGCCTCCCTGCAGCGTCCTCCGGTGGCCCCCATGGTATCCAGCAAGGCTGTGGTGAAAAACTCCAAGTTCCATGATGCCCTGCTGGAATTCGAGGTCCTTCCATGTTGCAGGGATGGCTCCATCTGGCGGTTTGGGGTTATTGGCTGGGATACACGGCCAGCAATCCCTCACCCCACATATTGTTTATTAGTGTAATACATCTGATTGTAATTAACTTGTAACTAGTATTCCAAATGCCATAACTGCTTTAGCGTTGTTACTCTCACTGCACCTCCTTCTTCTTCTTCTTTCAGCTGCTCCCGTTAGGAGTTGCCACAGCGGATCATCTTTTTCCATATTACTCTCACTGCACCACTCAGAGTATTTATATCACTGTATCTGAGTGTGAATCACAGCAGCAGCTGACCGCAAAAAGAATTATCGGTATTACAGCTTCAAGGACACGCTACCTCAGCCACAGCAAAACGTTTCAAAGCCTTTCCTGTACGGACCTCGCGGTTCAGAACCCGTTTCATCCCAAGAACTCTAAACGCACTCAATCAAGTGCTCTTTGTAGAACTGTCTGGACTTATAAGTACAATCACCTCACGGTAAACTTGCACTACAGTTATAATATCTCACAACCTGAGCCACTTTATAAAGTGCGTATTTACATATGATGACGATATCATTTTTAAGATGAAATGCAGCAAAATATGTTTATTACATTACACAGATAAAACTTTAACTTCATTTAAATAATCTATATTCTTCACTGGGACTGGCGTGAAGGATAGAATAATTAAACATGTACTACGAAGATATTTCAATGTTCCTTAAATGTTTTGAAGAATCGGCGCTAAGCTTACAGATGGCTTAACGTCTATTACAGAGCTGATTGTGTGGCGATCGGTTACTTGGAGAAAGAAAAGCACTGACTGCAGTGACGGCTACGCCAATAAATATTGAATATAAAACAGAAAGAGAAAATAACAACACAGCTAAAAACGCAGCGGCAAATTTCGACAAAAGTTAAACGCTTGTGTCATTAGCATGAGGCGGCTATGCAGTGTCTGCAACGGACTTGGCCATCCACCGCGCATATTGACATTGGCGGGCGAAGGAGCCACCGATTCTTTCTCTGCCTAGATACGCCCATGAGTACTGTTGCAATAAATAATTTCATCGAAGGTCGGACACAATCACTGCGCCGTGTTCCCATGTTTAATAATATGCTTTAACTCCTATCATCATGAAAATGATATCACGTATACATCTCAGTATTTTAGTTATTCAAAGAGCTGTAATATCACAAATGTAATGGACTCTGTGTCCTGTCGGAGGAAGAGAGCCAAGTAGTGATTCACACACACAGAGCACATAGAAGATCAAATACAAAACAAAGCATTTAATGTGCTACTTTAGTTACGATAGGATTTGAGAAACTAGTGAATTTAACTATTTTAGGATGAAGTTTATGATGTTCTACTTTAATGACAAAATAAACTACGTGATTAAAGTGGAAATTTCGAGATTAAAGTTGACATTTCGAGCTTTATTCCCCACTGTGTGCCTTTTTTTCTCTGTATGCTAATAAGCTTTCATATGACACTCAGACAGTGGGCTATGACTCGCATTTTCACGGCGACTGTGATATCTGACAACTTTTTTATTTCCGGCACTGTGCGACTTTGTGAACTTGAGCTTTCGAGTTTCTCCAACACGCTATGTCACTCGATTAACTTCCTTTTCTTGTTTATTCCACTGTTTAAACCAACAAATAGTACGTTTTTCTTTGCCTCCACTTGGTATTCGCTGAAATTCTTCTATTTCCCCCCGTGCTTTGACCATTGTCTTTTCACAGAAGGCTGAGCTTAAGGGCTATTTATATTGATTTGCATATTCAAAGAGGCGTAATTCTGGGAGGAGTTGGGGGGGACATAAGCGTGCACGAGCGTTACTTTTCACGCTGACCGGGATTTATGCAGCGGAAGAACGCAGAAGTTGGTGAACGCACAGATTCCTGCATCTGGATTTTTCTGTGTGTAAGCACATTTCGGCTTTTGTGCTTACGCCATGTTATAGTGCGAATTCTACACACGGCGTTATGCATGAGGCCCCTGAGCTAATTAAGTGATGTGTTATTTCCCAAGTTTTGTTTTGGGAACAATATATAAATTAGAAAACTATGTTTGGTAAAAATATTAAAATAATATATATATATATATATATATATATAGTAAAATTTGCTAAGCAGTTGTATGAGAATAATGTATTTTTTTTCTTTTTAACAATATTTTCATCTTGATTCTCATCCACTTTTCTAGGTGCTCTAATTGTTTAATGAATCCATTATTTACTAATTAGTGGGTCTGACACTAAAGTACTTGCAGCCTTTGATTACTGAGTGTTGTTTGCCAGCGTGTCTTCTCTGCTCATTTTTAATTGTCATTAATAAGATACAACGAAGGGGAAAAACTGCAAAATATAATGAAATCAACAAAAGAGAGTTAAGCATTTCAAACTATAGCAAAAGCAGAAATATTTCTAAATGTCTTATAAATGTTTAAATCACGCTGCTATGCTTTTCTGAATGGAGAATAAAAGATAAATAACAGCAGCTAATTAAATGAGATCAGTGCTATCAGGTGTTGTCACTGATTAGGAATCTGGTTGGAACAAAAACCTGCAGCCAATTTTGGGGGTCTCGGGCACAGGACCGAGGTTGGGAAACACTAATATAGCATTAGCATTTGTTATCATTATTAGTACTAGTAGTAGTAGTTGTTGGAGGAATAGTAGTAATAACAGTATTTTATTATTATTAATAGTAGCAGTAGTAGTAATAGCAGTAGCATTTATTGTTATTAGTAGTAGTAGTAGTTGGAGGAGTAGTAATAACAGTATTTTATTATTAATAATAGTAGTAGTAGAAGAAGTAGTATTAGTAGTAATAGCAGTAGCATTTATTATTATTAGTAGTATTAGTTGGTGGAGTAGTAGTAATAACAGTATTTTATTATTAATAATAGTAGTAGTAGTAGTAATAGCAGTAGCATTTATTGTTATTAGTAGTTATTAGTAGTAGTAGTAGTAGTTGGAGGAGTAGTAATAACTACTAACTAACTACTATTAATAACTTATTATTATTAAAAGTAGCAGTAGTAGTAATAGCAGTAGCATTTATTGTTATTAGTAGTAGTAGTAGTAGTTGGAGGAGTAGTAATAACAGTTTTTAATATTATTAATAGTAGTAGTAGCAGTAGTAGTAGTAGTAGAAGTAGTATTAGTAGTAATAGCAGTAGCATTTATTATTAGTAGTAGTTATTAAAAGTAGTAGTAGTAGTAGTAGTTGGAGTAGTAGTAGTAGTAGTTGAGGAGTACTACTAACTAACTACTATTAATAACTTTTTATTATTAATAGTAGTAGTAGAAGAAGTAGTATCAGTAGTAATAGCAGTAGCCTTTATTATTATTATTAGTACTAGTTGGTGGAGTAGTAATAACAGTATTTTATTATTATTAATAGTAGTAGTAGTAGTAATAGCGGTAGCATTTATTGTTATTATTAGTAGTAGTAGTTGGAGGAGTAGTAGTAATAACAGTATTTTATTATTATTAATAGTAGTAGTAGAAGAGGTAGTATTAGTAGTAATAGCAGTTGCATTTATTATTAGTAGTAGTAGTTGGCGGAGTAGTAGTAATAACAGTATTTTATTATTATTATTAATAGTATTAGTAGTAGTAGTAGAAGTAGTATTAGTAGTAATAGCAGTAGCCTTTATTAGTAGTAGTAGCAGTAGTAGTAGTATTTATTATTATTATTATTATTATATTACCATTTAATAGTAGTAGTAGTGGTGTATTTATTGTTATGATTGGTAGTAGTACTATTAGCCTTATTTATTTATTAACTTATTTATGAATTATTGTTGCTGTTGTTGTTGCTATCATGAATTAGGCCTTCACTTATAAAGGACACGAGTTACAGTTCAGTGTGTGTTGTGTGTTTCTTTGTCCAAATTAAAGCTGTCATAAGAAAGTCTGATGTGTTGGATTCAAGAAGGGGTGCTTGAGGGGGTGTTGGGGCCCCAAGAAGAAGATTTCATTTATGGCCCCGGTTTAGCCATTGGGGTAGCACCGGGTGGGTGAGCTCCAAACATCTTAACAGTGATTACTGGAATGGGATGCCCCTTTGCCAAAGCAAACGGTTTAATTATTTGTGTCAATGGGAAATTTCACTTTTTGATTTTGATAAATTTCTCAATTCCTGTTTTCACTTCTTGGCTACTGAGTGTTACGTGATGAAGGTAAAAATACATGTAAACAATTTTAGCACAACGTGTGAAAAGCATAGGGGTCTGGACCCTCTCTGACGGTGCTGCAGTTCTCATCCATATCCTGAACAGCTGGACCTTTGAGGCAGCAGCACTCAGCGCACTGATGACTGTATAAAGTGTAAAATACTGCAATTGACTTTACGTTTATTTGTTCTTATTAAGGAGACTTTTGAAGAAATTAAATAGAACTGGAAAGTCAAGCAAGTGTGCGTGGGTGGAAGTGTTTGTGAACATCACTGCACTCCGCTCATCTAACGTGATTACTGCTGAGATGCTGCAACCTCAAACACATGGATATGGTCTTATCGTGATGAAGGTAGAAGCAGATGTATTTTAAAACTTGGTCTTGTCCCACGATATCACTGCAGTGCCCGTCAGGCTGTGCTTGGGCTCTCCTTGTGCCATTTCAGTCCCTGCCTACGACTCCTAACTGGTGTAAAAATATAACAGGGGCACAAAGTTGATGTATTGGGGACAGGAAAAAATTAATCTCTCAACATGACAAAGACCCTCAGCATAAGGCCAAAGCGACACTGGAAAGGCTCAGAAACAGAAAAGTTCTGGAATGTTCTGGAATGGCCGAGTCAAAGCACTTGTCCTAACCCTACTGAGAACTTGTGGCACTCTTTAAAAACTGCTGTCCAGAGGTGCCATCCCGCTAACCTAGAGGACTGCTAGAAATTACAAACACAAAGAATGAAGGTTGTTACTGCAGCAAAAGGCTTCTTGTCAACACTTAACTTTGGAGTTTGTCTTCTTCAGTTCAATGTCTAAAGGAAATGGTGTATTTGGACTTTGGAAATGTACTGTGACTTCATAAGAGTTCACATTACAATTACTGAATGGAAGAATATGAGGACAAATCTTTTGTCATGCAAAAAATTAGGATTGAATACTTTTGCACGCCACTTTGCTAACACTTTACAATGAAGCTTCTGTGACTTCTTTGGCAAGAAGATCAATCCCAGATCCAATCACACTGCATCTATCTATCTATCTATCTATCTATCTATCTATCTATCAATCTATCTATCTGTTATATAGTGCCTTTCACTTCTAGCAATCTATCTATCTATCTATTATGTAATGCCTTCCACTTCTATCTATCTATCTATTATATAGTGCCTTTCACTTCTATCTATCTATTATATAGTGCCTTTCACTTCTATCTATCTATCTATTATATAGTCCCTTTCTCTTCTGTCTATCTGTCTATGTAGTGTTTTCACTTCTATCTATTTATCTATACTTGTATTATATAGTGCTTTACACATCTATCTATCTATCTATCTATCTATCTATCTATCTATCTACCTGTCTGTCTAGCTAGCTATAGTAATAATTGAAACTTCGTTTTTTGGGGTAAACATGACGCTGAGGTAAAATGTATTTAGAAGTAGTTTAAAACTGGTGTTCTCTATTTTCTCTGGTTCCTTTTATCATATGTGACATTTTGTCTAAATATCTGAAGCCGTTCACGGTGCCCAAGATGCAAAAACAGTGGATATCAGGGAGGGCGCAAACACTTTTTCACAGCACAGTCCTCAATACGCTTTACAAATTCAAAATAAGATTTCCGCTGAATTACTCTGCTATTTATTGTTTATTGACACAGCAGAGAGCTGCTTGTCGTCTGTGTTTGAATGCCATCACAACCTCAACATTCTAAAGACCCTCGATACGACCGGATCAGTTCAGACCGGCAGACGGCGTCTTGTCAGAAAGCCGGTGATTCTGCGGTGACACGACTTGATTCTTTCTTCTGAGGTGAGCTTATCTTCAGGCGCCAACGGCACATCGGCTTAATCTCGCCTGGGTGTTTCCTTCTTATCGTTCTCTAAAGAGCTTCTCATCTCCTCGAGTGCCTCAAGCGAGCAGATTGTGGATTTTAAATTAGGAATCGTCGTTCAAAGCTACTGAAAAAGAACAGACATTTCTTTCTTTCTTTCTTTCTTTCTTTCTTTCTTTCTTTCACGTCACATTTGAGGAGTTGTTTCCCACTCTTCATTACAGAACTGCTTAAATTCAGACACACTAGCGGGTCTACGCATCAAGGTGTCGGGACGGAGGAGAAGAGGACGATCAAAGCAATGATGGACGGACTGTGTGATGAAGACAAGAAATCCAGAGAGAATTCGTCATTTTTGTTCTTGCGTTTTTTCGGATCCTTTTCGTACTCTTAGGCCGGGTTTATACTTCGCCCAACGCGATGTGTGCTCCAGCGGACGCTCCTGCTACGCAGGCCTTGTACTGTTCATACTTGTGCACGTACTTTACGTAAATCTGAAAGATTCCACCAGGTGGCAGTGCGAGATATCATCACGGTGAGAACAGGTTCGGCTTTGCTATGTTGTGAATTGCCTGAAACCGCCATTAAATTCCGTGGACACCTTACCGCAATATCTCTGAAAAGGACGTTTAATGATTAAATGCATCAATCCAGGGATACGCCTATTCCAGTAAGCACTGGACACGAGGCAGAAACAATCCTTAGATGGGGCATCAGGGTCATCGCAAGGTGAATACAAGCAGACACTAACATACACAGGCGTCAATTTAGGAAACGCACGGTGGAAACACGCAAGGAAAACATGCAAACTCCAGGCAGGGAACACCAGCGACGAGACTCCATACTGCGAGGCAGACCGTGCCGCCACAACATGTGTAAGATAGATAGGAAAGGCACTATATAATAGATAGATAGATAGATAGATAGATAGATAGATAGATAGATAGATAGATAGATAGATAGATAGATAGATAGATATGAAAGGCTCTATATAATAGATAGATAGATAGATAGATAGATAGATAGATAGATAGATAGATAGATAGATAGATAGATAGATAGATAGATATGAAAGGCTCTATATAATAGATAGATAGATAGATAGATAGATAGATATGAAAGGCTCTATATAATAGATAGATAGATAGATAGATAGATAGATAGATAGATAGATAGATAGATAGATATGAAAGGCTCTATATAATAGATAGATAGATAGATAGATAGATAGATAGATAGATAGATATGAAAGGCACTATATGATAGATAGATAGATAGATAGATAGATAATGAAGACACTATATAACATAGATAGATAGATAGATAGATAGGAAAGGCACTATATAATAGATAGATAGATAGATAGATAGATAGATAGATAGATAGATAGATATGAAAGGCACTATATAATAGATAGATAGATAGATAGATAGATAGATACTTTATTACTTAATACTTATTGAATATATTATACTTAATTAGTATTCAATATTTAAATGAGATTAACGACTTATCTGTGAAATGTAACCTACATATTGTAATGCATTTCATCATGAAAGTGATGTCAAGTATAAATGTAAGGATTCTAAATGTGCAGAGAGCTGGAATATCATAAATGTGACGTGTTCTGTGCGGCGATGGCTGCTGTCAGGTCAGGAGGAGACCCCAGAAGCGCACGTAGCGATTGACAACTGGGTCGGTTTGAAGATGACCATTATAACGGTCTATTTTAATGATAAAGTAAACTACGAGGTTATAGTGGACATTTAAGCCAAAATTTTCCACTTTAATCACAAAACAGACCTTTTCATGGTGTCCCAAATTTTTTTTCTTTGTGGCTCAAATATGCCGCCATAAATTCTGATGTTGTGAAGGTGCCAAAAAAAAACAAAAAAACTATGCCCTGTCAGACGTACCTGCAACAACATGGCTTACAAGCAGAGCCATTGATCCAATTGATAAAATTCACACTAACTCACAATGTGTTTTCTTTTGGTCAGGACATTTGCTTACAACGAATGGGAACTGCAATGGGATGTCGTTTCACACTCCATTACGCAAACTTACTCATGGCAAGATTAGAACAGGACTTCTTGTCAACATGTGCAATAAAACCAATGCTTCGCTACATAGATGACATTCTTATATTCTATATATTCTCGGTAATTGGGCCTCGTCTTTGGAATGATCTGCCTATTGAAATCCGAATGGCTCCTAGTCTGACTATTTTTAAATCTTGTGGTCCCCGGCCAGGGCTGGAGCCCGGCCGAGACGCCCAGGAGGACGTGAGGAGGGCTTGTGCCTCCTCCAGACCATGAGGGGGCATCCGTCCTGGTTCTGTTGGGAGCCACGGGTCGAGGGCATGGAAGCCCTACCCTGTAGGGGCCCATGGCCACCGCCAGGTGGCACCCCGATGCCGGTTTACCCCGTGTGGTCTTTGGCCGGGGTTTGGACCAGAGGAGGGTATGTGCCTCCTCCAGACCGAGTGGGGGCGTCCGTCCTGGTTATGCAGGGGGCCTCGGGTAGGGGGCTTTGAAGCCCAGCCCTGTAGGGACCCGTGGCCGCGCCCCAGTGCCTGTTTATCCCGGGAGCCCGGCACTTCCGCCACACCAGGAAGTGCCGGGGGGAAGACGACCGGGGAGACACGGAAGGCTTCCGAGTGCGCAGCCGGCACTTCCGCCACACAGGGGTGTGGCCACCGCTAAGTGCCGGGAAGCAGCTGGAACCCGTCCGGGTTCCCATAAAAGGGGCCGCCTCCGTGGAAGTCGGGAGGCAGAAGGACTGAGCTTGAGGAAGGACTGGAGGCGGCCAGGAAGGCACAAGAAACTGTGGGCCCTGGACTTTGGGGGATTCAGTGCTAGCAGCACTGGGGTTTGTGAGTGCACGAGACTTTTATAGTTATGTAAATAATATTGTAAATAAACAGTGTGTGGGTGCAAAATATGTTGTCCGTCTGTCTGTGTCGGGGCCAGCGTTCACAATCTATTTTAAAAACACATCTGTTTTCTCTGGCTTACTAGGCTTTATTTTGCCTACCTAGATGTGTGTAAGTATAGATATATTTATACAAATTATTTTTATGTGTTTCTGCTGTGCTTCTTTTGGCTAAATCGTATATTTCTATTTTATGTTGATGTTTCTAAATGTACAGCACTTTGGTCATCGTGTGGCTGTTGTAAATGTGCTATATAAATAAACTAAACCTAAACCTAAACCTTATAATATGGACCACAAGCAAAAAAAGACCTTCTTTGCTTCCATAGGAATTACAATTCATTCACCCCAACATCCATCCATCCATCCATTATTCAACCCGTTATATCCTAACTACAGGGTCACGGAGGTCTTCTGGAGCCAATCGCAGCCAACACCGGGCGCAAGGCAGGAAACAATAACAACAACATTTATTTCTATAGCACATTTTCATACAAACAGTAGCTCAAAGTGCTTTACATAATGAATAGAAAAATAAAAGACACAATAAAAAATAAACATAAGTCAACATTAATTAACATTGAATAAGAGTAAGGTCCAATGGCCAGCGTGGACAGATAAAAACAAAAAAAAAACTCCAGACGGCTGGAGAAAAAAATAAAATCTGCAGGGGTTCCAGACCATGAGACCACCCAGTCCCCTCTAGGTATTCTACCTCACATAAATGAAACAGTCCTCTTTGTATTTAGGGTTCTCACAGAAGGACCTGATGATGATGGTTATGCAGACTTTTGACTTTCAGTCCATCAATGTTGGTGCATCATGAAGCTTTGAGTAGGTGGTGGTGGCGCAGGCCACCACCACAAAGAAACCGGAAAAAGAAACAGAAGAGAGAGTAGGGGTCAGTAGCAATTTTAGAGCCACCATGAATAGTTATTATGATAAATTGAACATACAGAGTATCAGGATTAAGTTAAAGTGAAGTTATGAGAAGGCCATGTTAAAGTAATGTGTTTTCAGCCGTGTTTTAAAGTGCTCTACTGTATCAGCCTGGTGAATTCCTATTGGCAGGCTATTCCAGATTTTAGGTGCATAAACAAACATAACAAAAAAAAATAACAAAACCCGGGCAGGGTGCCAGCCCACCGCAGGGCAGTGGACTCGTTATGCAATTAATAATTAGTAAAGTCTGTATTGCCATCTACCCCAGTGAAGTGCACTATGGGAAAAAAAATGGAATTACATCACGCTGCCTGTTCATTCATTCATTCATTCATGCTTTATCTACCTCTTGTCACAATAAGGCACAGGAAACTTAAATGGTTTGGGGCAGCCACCCATATAATCCATCCATCCATTATCCGACCCACTATATCCTATATAGCTAAAGGGTCACGGAGGTCCGCTGGTGCCAATCCCAGCCAACACAGGGCGCAAGGCAGGAAATAAACCCCGGGCAGGGTGCCAGCCCACCACAGTCCACCCCAACATAAAACTTAACTTAAATTATTCTCAAACAGAAATCAGCTTTCTGGACACCACCATTCACATAAAGGACGGTACTCTTATGACCTCTGTTTTTCACAAACCAACAGACAGACGGACATATCTAAGAAATGACAGTTTCCATACAAAGCATTTACGAAACTTCATCATCTACAGCCAGGCGATACGTTACAATCGTATCTGCTCAGACCCAATGGATCGGAATACACAACTGCAGAAACTCAGGACAGACTTCATCAAACAAGGATACACTCCCAAATCAACAGTCCTACAGATCAGGAGAGCTACGGTTATACCCAGAGAAAACCTTCTGGAGTACAAAGGTGCAGAAACCAAGAACCGGGTCCCATTAGTTGTAGGCTAACTTATCATCCACATCTGGAAACACTTCTCAAAATTATGAAAGAGCTTCAACCCATGGCACAGAAATACAATAAACTGAAGGATACATTCCCAGAACCTCCCCTCCTTGCATACAGACAACCCCACCAAACCTCAAACAACTGATTGTCCGAAACTCTATGTGGGGCTCGGCAGCAAGTGGCACATCTCCCTGCCTACAGAAGAGGTGTGTGTGGCACCTGTGCCCATATCTACATGACAGGTCAGCAGGCGCATAAAATAAAGGGTCTGTTCACATGCAAATCTGCTAATGCGGTCTACCTAATCAGGTGCATAAGGTGTCCCAACACTGGACTGCATGTCGGGGAAACTTGTCAGACACTACGGCAGCGAATGAACTCACATAGACTTCATTTCAATCAGAACAGTGTTGATCTTCTGGTGGCAGCACACTTTAACAGTAATGGCCACAGCATAAAGGATCTGAGGGTCACTGTGCTTATTGGGTAATTTCAAGACCCAACAGGAGCAGAGAGAATGGGAATACAAACTTACGCTTAAATTCAACACTCTACAAAATGGTCTGAATAGAGACAAGAGTTTTATGACCAGATATGTGGACTAAGAGACTACATCAGAGGCCTATCTTACAGACAATGCACTTCAACAAAAAAAAAAACCTTACAGGACTTTTTCTAGTGATGGTTATCTTAGAGCGGCACAGTGGCGCAGTGGGTAGCGCTGCTGCCTCGCAGTTAGGAGACCCGGGTTCGCTTCCCGTGGGTTTCCTCCGGGTACTCTGGTTTCCTCCTACAGTCCAAAGACATGTAGGTTAGTTGCAATGGCGATTCTAAATTGTCCTTGGTGTGTGGGGGTGTGTGTGTGCGCGCCCTGCAGTGGGCTGGTGCCCTCCCCGAGGTTTGTTTCATGCCCTGTGTTGGCTGGGATTGGCTTCAGCAGACTCCCGTGACCCTGTAGTTAGGTTATAATGGATGGATGAATAGATGGTTATCTTAGGGTGGCACGGTGGCGCAGTGGGTAGCGCTGCTGCTTTGCAGTTAGGAGACCCGGGGTTCACTTCCTGCATCTGCGTGGGTTTGCTCCCAAAGACATGTAGGTTAGGTGCAATGGCGATTCTAAATTGTCCTTGGTGGGTGTGTGTGTGTGCGCCCTGCAGTGGGCTGGCACCCTCCCCGTGGTTTGTTTCCTGCCTTGTGCCCTGTGTTGGCTGGGATTGGCTTCAGCAGACTCCCGTGACCCTGTAGTTAGGATATGATGAATGGATGGTTATCTTAGGGTGGCATGGTGGCGCAGTGGGTAGCGCTGCTGCCTTGCAGTTAGGAGACCCGGGTTCACTTCCCGCGTGGAGTTTGCATGTTCTCCCCGTGTCTGGGTGGGTTTGCTCCCAAAGACATGCAGGTTAGGTGCATTGGCGATTCTAAATTGTCCCTAGCGTGTGCTTGGCGATTGTGTGCACCCTGCGGTGGGCTGGCACCTTGCCCGGGGTTCGTTTCCTGTAGTTAGGATACAGCTGGTTGGATAATGGATGGTTATCTTATCTCTACATTTTATTGGTTCGTTGTTCTCTTCTTTCAGGGTTAATTCATCTCAGGTTTATTCATTTTGCTAACATTTGAATAAAAGGGTTGTTAAGATGAAAGAAAAAAAAAATCACTTTGCTGTCCCAATATAAGCGAGAGTATTTTTCAGTTTCGTTGTTACACTTTGCCTGATGAAGGGGCCTTAGCTGCCTTGGAAGCTTGCATTAGTAATCTATTTAGTTAGCCAATAAAAGGTGTCATTTCACCCTACTCTCTCCAGTATCAATCTATGGCTAACACAGTACAACACTCTACTGTGAGACGTATGTGAGACTTGTCATTACGATCGGGAATATGCGACGCTTGAATATAAAAGCACCACGAATGCATCTGTATGTCGGCATTTTGCTTCACCACATCGAATCGTTCATCAAACATCGAAGCGCGTACATTGATCCTCAAAGCGGCTTTCTGTCACATGTCGATAATAAGCAGAGACTCTGACATCACATTCCGACTTTTAGCACAATGGGCCCCCCCAACTTTTTGCTGAGACTGCAACTCGCGCACGCGTCACGTTCTAAAGAGCTGCTCATCGGACACGTCAAATAAACGTGTGTCAGCCATGATGCGTGCGCGTAAGCATCCTGATCGTGAAGTATACTTAAAAAAAAGGGGGCACAGTGTGATAAAAGTCAGAACGTGACGTCAGAGTCTCTGTTTACTATCGACATGTGACAGAAAGCTGCTTTGAGGATCGATGTGCGCGCTTCGATGTTTGATGAACGGTTCGATGTGGTGAAGCAAAATGCAGACATGGATGGAGGTATTTCTGACCATTCTTCATACCAAATCTCTCCAGTTCAGTTCAATTTGATGGACAGCCTGCTTCAAATCATCCCAAAGATTTCCGATAATATTCAAGTCAGGGGACTGTGACGGCCATTCCAGCACATTGTACTTCGCCCTCTGCATGAATGCCTTTGTAGATTTCCAACTGTGTTTTGGGTCATCGTCTTGTTAGAATATCCAACCACTGCATAACTTCAACTTTGTGACTGATGCTTGAACATTATCCTGAAGAACTTGTTGATATTGGGTTGAAATCATCTGACCCTCGACTTTAACAAGGGCCCCAGTCCCTGAACTGGCCACACAGCCCAACAGCATGATGGACCCTCCACCAAATGTGTCAGTAGGTAGCAGGTGTTTTTCTTGGAATGCGATGTTCTTCTTCCACCATGCAAAGCGCTTTTTGTTCTGACCAAATAACTCAATTTTTGTCCCATCGGTCCAAAGCACTTTGTTCCAGAATGAATCTGACTTGTCTAAATGAGCATTTGCATACAACAAGCGACTCTGTTTGTGGCGTGAGTGCAGAAAGGGCTTCTCTCTCCTCACCCTGCCATACAGATGTTCTTTGTACAAATTGCACTGAATTGTAGAACGATGTACAGATACACCATCTGCAGCGAGATGTTCTTGCAGGTCTTTGGAGGTGATCTGTGGGTTGTCTGTAGCCATTCTCATAATCCTGCCTCTTCATATGCCGCTCCTGTATTTTTCTTGGCCCGCCAGACCTGCTGTGTTGGTTTAACAGCAACTGTGCCTGTGGCCTTCCATTTCCTGATTCCATTCCTTACACTTGAAACTGACAGTTTAAACCTCTGAGATCACTTTTTGTAGCCTTCCCCTAAACCAGGAGACTCAACAATCTTTGTTTTCAGATCTTTTGAGAGTTGCTTTGAGGATCCCATGCTGTCTGTCACTCTTCAGAGGAGAGTCAAAGGGAAGGAAGCAGAACTTGCAATTGACCACCTTAAATACCTTTGACCACTCATGATTGGACACTCCTGTCTATGAAGTTCAAGGCTTGACGAGCTCATCAAGTCATCAGCATTGAGCAGTGACAGGCATTCAAATCAGCACAATGACAAGGGGACCCACATTTGTGCACAGCCAGTTTTTCACATTTGATTTAATTTCATACAACTAAATACTGCATCACTAAAAATCTTTGTTCAGAAAACACCGCAGTGCTCAGATGTTCCTAGGAAATGAAAGACACACCACTGTTATCTTTGTTGTTGAAAGGAGAGTCAAGTATTATGCAGGCTGAGAGGGGTTCACAAACTTTTTCATGTGATTGTAATGTAGGAGGATCAAAGTGAACAATGGAGACTGATACTACAGTCAAAGCTGTAATAGCCATAGAGTTGACAAAGAAGCAAATTTCAATGGGGCTTTTATGTAATTGTGGCAGGAAGTGAAGTAGACAGAGGAAAAGGGGATGACGTCATCATCAGGAGCCGGAAATGAGGTCATCGTAAAGGGACCGGAAGTCGAGTACAATACAGTTTATTTTTGTATAGCCCAAAACCACACAGGAAGTGCCACAATGGGCTTTAACAGGCCCCGCCTTTTGACAGCCCCCCAGCTTTGACTCTCTGAGAAGACAAGGAAAAACTCCCAATAAAAACCTTGTAGGGAAAAATGGAAGAAACCTCAGGAAAGGCAGTTCAAAGAGAGACCCCTTTCCAGGTAGGTTGGGCGTGCAGTGGGTGTCAAAAGTAGGGGGTCAATACAATACAATACACAGAACAGAACAATTCCTTAAGACAGCATAATAATAAAAATTTTAGAAGTACGGTTTAACAGTAGATGATATGACATAATTAGGTTTGGATATTTTTAGAGTCCTGGAGACCTCATCCATCTAGCTGCCTCCCCATTTGGCCATGCCACGGCTGAAACGTTGTTCCGATGAAAGGACCCCTCTTTCCCATGATTCCTGTGATCCTCTATCAGAGATGACTTTACCATGGGCAGGCAAACAACTTGGCAGGTGGGCAGTGGCACCAATTGCCACATTTGGGTACCGAGAAAAGAAACAGAATAGGTGAGGGTTAGTATTCAAATATAATAGTCATCGAGTCATCTATGGGAGTCGGGATGGACGTTATGTTGGAGGATCTCCAAAAGGTGGGTTCTCTAGTCCTCTGTTTTTCTGCTGAAGGAGGGAGAGAGGCATTAATACTCAAATGCCCATCTCTTGCTCTTTCGGTCTCTGTCGGGCCCGTTGGCTGACACTGGGAGAACCGTACAGGTAGGGGAGCACATTTGTTTTGTGATGTGTTTGGATGCCTTTATTAGCATTCTGAGGTGGCCTGCACTCCGGAACTGGTAATCTTCAGCAGGAGAAAGGGGTGTCAAGTGAGGAATCGGACGACAGATGAGAGTGGAGGAGGAGGGTTTGCTAGAGTGACCTCACGTGAAAATGAGATAACAACAACAACACCATTTATTTCTAGAGCACGCTTTCATATAAAATGATGTCGCTCAAAGTGCTTTGCAGGATGAAGAAAGAGAAAAAAAAGAAAAAAAAAACAAAATATAAAAATAAATTAGGAAACACTAATTAACATAGAATATACAGTAAGTAAGGTCCGATGGCCAGAGAGGACAGAAAAAACAAAAAAAAAAATTCCAAATGGCTGGAGAAAAAGAAAACAAAATAGGCAGGGGCACCAAGGCCACGAGACCACCCAGCCCCATCTAGGCATTCCACCTAACATCAATGATCTCATTCAGTCCTCATCACTTTTAGGCTTCACATGGAAGAATTAGATGCTGATGGTCGTGTGGCCCTCTGGCTTTCAATCCATCAATATGGGTAGATAGATAGATAGATAGATAGATAGATAGATAGATAGATAGATAGATAGATAGATAGATAGATAGATAGATAGATAGATAGGAAAGGCACTATATAAATAGATAGATAGATAGATAGATAGATAGATAGATAGATAGATAGATAGATAGATAGATAGATAATATTAATTCTAGTATAGTAGGCGAGATAATAGATTGATAGATATATATTAATTTTAATATAGTAGGCAAGATAATAGATGGATGGATAGATAGATAGATAGATAGATAGATAGATAGATAGATAGATAGATAGATGTGAAAGGCACTATATGATAGATAGATAGATAGATAGATAGATAGATAGATAGATAGATAGATAGATAGATAGATAGATAGCAGAAGGATATCAAGAGTGTCATAATCCTTAAAGGTCAGTGTGAGATTTTCAGTTATTTTCTACCTGCACACTTGTCTTTGCAGGACTGTGGTTTTCATGTATGAAAGTTCTGTTTTTAGAGGTGGTTCAGCCCATGTGGAAGGTCCCAGGGGGCAGCCTGGTGTTAAGGAGTCTAACAGCTTGGGAGTAAAAACTCTCCTGTAGCCTGGCAGATCTGGCTCTGATGCTGCAGTATCTTCTCTTGGATGGCAGAAGTGTGAAAAGTCCATGTGAGGGGTGTAAGGGGGTCCTGCTCAATGCTGCAGGCCTTGCGGACACTGTGTTTGTAAAATATGTCACTGTAGAGAAGGGACAGGCACCCCAGTAGTGTTCTCTGCTGTCTTCACTGTCCTTTGCAGTCAGATATGTTGCAGTTGCCATACCAGACAGTGATGCAGCTGGTCAGGACACTCTCAATGGTGCCTCTGTAGAACGTGGGGAGGATGGAAGGGGGAAGACTTGTTCGCTGCAGCCACCTCAGGAAGTGTAGTCTACCCTGGGGTTTCTTGATTAGTGATGAGGTGTTATGTGTCCACGTAAGTTCCTCAGTTATGTGCACACCAATGAACTTGGTACTCTTAACAGTCTCCACATCTAAACCGTTGATGCTGAGTGGGATGTGGGCAGGATGTGATTTTGTGAAGTTCACGATTATCTCTTTTGTCTTGTCAACATTGAGAGATAGATTGTTGTCTTCACACCATGCAGACAGCCGTTCCACCTCATCTCTCTATGCTGTTTCATCATCCCTAATTATCACTCCCAGCACCGTTGTATCATCCGCAAACTTGATGATGTGGTTGGTGTTGTGCGTGGCTGTGCAGTCGTGAGTCAGCAGGGTGAAGAGCAGTGGACTAAACACACAGCCCTGCGGCGCTCCAGTGCTCAGTGTGATGATGCTGGAAGTGTTGTGGCCCATCCGAACTGACTGGGGCCTCTCTGTCAAGAAGTCCAGGATTCAATTGCAGAGGGAGGTGTTCAGGCCCAACCTGCTCAGTTTTACAACCAGCTTTTGAGGGATGATTGGGTTGAAGGCAGAGCTAAAGTCTATGAATAGCATCCGGACATATGTGTCTTTTTTTTCCAGATGTGTCAGGGAGAGGTGAAGGGCAGAGCATATGGCATCCTCAGTTGACCTGTTTGAGCGGTATGCAAACTGAAGAGGGTCAAGGGAGTCTTTATGTGTGACATGACTAACCTTTCGAAGCACTTCATTATGATTGGCGTGAGTGCAACTGGTCGGTAGTCATTCAAGCATGTCACTGATGACTTCTTCAGCACTGGTATGATGGTGGTCAACTTGAAGCATGCTGGGACTGACAACTGGCTCAGAAATGTGTTGAAGATGTCTGTGAGGACACCAGCCAGATGACTATCAGATAGATAGATATGAATGGCACTATATAATGATAGATAGATAGATAGATAGATAGATAGATAGATAGATAGATAGATAGATAGATAGATAGATAGATAGATAGATAGATGTGAAAAGCACTGTACAGGTGTACCGCTGTTAGTATGAAGGACCCCCAGTCACTTTTCTTGACACACTTCTGCTGAATTGTTCATTGTCTGAAAGTCCTCAGTGTTGGTGTGTCAGAGAGAAGATGTGCAGTATTGTTCATAATTCTCTCCCTCGCTATGACCTCCAGAGGGTCAAGAAAGTATGCCATAACTGAGTTTGCCCTTTTAATCATTTTTTATGATCTGTAGTCCTCTCTCAAAGTGACGTTACCAGCCCAGCACACCACACTGGCCATCACAGAGTTTTAGAAGATGTGAAGGATGTCGCTTCCCACATTAAAAGAACACAGTCTTGATAGTCTGCTCTTTCCTTTTTTCCCATAGTTCCTCTGTGTCCCAAGACCAGTCCAAACTCTTATTAATGTGGACCTTCATGTACTTGCAGGAGTGGACCACCTGTTCTCCTTGAATAGTGACCAGTCATAGAGGCTCTTTGCTGCAGTGAAAGTCAATAAGCAGTTCTTTCGTTTTGCTGAAGTTAAGGTGCAGACAATTCTCTTTGCACCAATAAACAAAGCTCTCCCCCTATCTCCTCTCCTCTGTCCTATCCCCCTTATCAATTCACCCCATAAGTGCAGAATCATCTGAGAATTTCTTCAAGTGACCTCACCTGCTGTGTTATTTCTAGTCTGAGGTGTAAAGCAGACATGCCTGTTCCTTGAGGTGCTCCAATGTTGATCACATGTTGATCACAAATTGTGGTTTGCCCCACAGATTGTCCATTATCAGGACACCACAGGCTCATCCACCTGCAAATCTCAGAGTTTAACCCCTTAACAGGGATGGCTGGATGGCATTGAAGGCGCTGCTAAAATCAACAAACATAATCCTAACAGTGCAGCCAGCTTTGTCCAACATTGTGGAGCAGATAGATAATCACACCCTCCACTCCAGTCTTTCTCTGATAGGAAAATTGCAGTGGGCCCAGGTGGTCTACCACAAGAGAACTCGTAAATCCAGGTGGTCTACCACAAGAGGACTTACAAATGCAGTGGGCCAAGGTGGTCTACCACAAGAGGACACATAACTGCAGTGGGCCCAGGTGGTCTACCACAAGAGGACTCGTAAATCCAAGTGGTCTACCACAAGAGGACTTATAACTGCACTGAGCCCAGGTGGTCTACCACAAGAGGACTCATAACTGCAGTGGTCCCAGGTGGTCTACCACAGGAGAACGGGTAACTACAGTTGACCCAGGTGGTCTACCACAAGAGGACTTGTAACTGCAGTGGGCCCAGGTGGTCTACCACAAGAGAACTCATAACTGCAGTGGGCCCACCTTACATTGCAGGGTGTTTTCCACAGCAGCATCACTTTCTGAAGCCTTAGTGACAGACTGCACTGGTGACAGAGGACACCACACAGTTGGTCAGAAAAGACCTTAAGAACTCGAGGACAGACTCCATCTGCCTCTGTGGCTTTTCTTGTGTGTAACTTTCTCAGTTGTCTCTTTGCTTTGGTCATTCCAGTTCATGTGGCAGGAGTTGTTGATGTTGTATGATGTTGCTTTTGGGACTGTTTATTGGTAAAATATGATAGTAGAGGGAAAATCTATTCAAAAATTGGTTCAAGTCGTTAGCTTTGTCCACAACCCCTTCTAGCACACAGCCCAGGATTGCTTTAGTGCAGCATTTATACCTCGTCCATTCCAGATATCCTTCATGTTATTTCTGAGTGAGTTTGTTTTCTATTGTAGCTTGGTCAGCTTCCTTTCCTTCACTCAGCTTTTTCTTTAGTACACGCTCTACGCCCTCCTTGTCACCTGATTTGAATGCTCCCTTCTTCTCATTCAGGAGACCTATTTGCTCCTTAGCAATCCAGGGATTGTTGTTTGGAAAGCAACTTACAATCTTTGAGGGTACCACAGGGTTGACCCCAAAGTTGATATAGTCTGTGATGTGGTGCCTGAGTCCCTCAATATCATCCCCCTGTGACTTAACCCTTGCTCTGGATGCCCTTATTCTCCCATCTGTCTGCAAAAGAACAACCACTCAGGGGCTTCATAGCTTCTTATAGCAGCACTGTGCTGTTCCCACTGTCCATTTGGGGAGCACAATGTGATGTCACCGCCGCCATGTCTCCACTGACTGGAAGCCTGGACCTCCCCCTGAACTTGTGCTTGTTGTGTACCCATGGTTTCTCTGACACTTCCTCTAGTTAGAGTGGGTATGGAAAAGAATTCCCCCTTCGAAAAATATTCCCATTTGTTTTGCTTTACAGCCTTAAATGAAAACACACAAAGTAATATTTCTTCCAAGCTTTACTTACTCAATTCAACCTCTAACATCCAAGTGAAAAATATCACAGCTACAGTTCAGAAAAATTCAAAAACAAGACCTACTGAGATTAATAAAGAAACCCCCCCCCCCCATGTCAATGTCATTTTGCTGACCCACCTTTTGCTTTAATGACAGCCTTGAGTCTGTTGATTCTTCTCTATCAGCTTTGCCCATCTAGATTGAGCCCACTCAATATTTGCCCCCCACTCTTCTTTACAGTTTGACTGTTCAAGTTCGGTCAAATTGGATGGTGAGCGTTGGTGGTCTGCTATCTTCAAATCTTTCCACACATTTCCAATGTGATTTTAGGTCTGGGCTCTGACGGGCCACACGAGAACATTCCCTTTTTTCTCCTTCAGCCACCGTGTGGTCAATTTTGCTATGTGCTTCAGGTCGTCATCGTGTTGAAAGGTGAACATTGTGCTCGTCTTTAACTTTCTGGCAGAGGGTAGCAGGGTTTCCTCCAGAATTTGATGGTATTTTGGCCCATCCATTTCTCCTTCTACCCTAACGAGAGCCCCAGGCCCCCCGCAACAGGATGCTGCCCCCTCCATGCCTTAGTGTACGTATTGTGGATGGTGAGCTGCTTTGGGGCACCATTTGGTATTGAGGCCAAATAGTCTGATTTTGGTCTCATCTGACCAGAAGACCTTTTTCCACTTGGCATCAGAATCTTCAAGGTGCATTCTGGGAAAGCTCAAGCGAACCTTAATGTGGCCTTTCTTGAGACGTGGCTTTTTCCTTGTGACCCTACCTAACAAACCACCATGGTGAAGCGCTTACGAAATTGTTATCACATGCACACCATTACAATCCTGTAACTCCTTCAAAGTGGCCATTGGCCTCTCGGTAGCCTCTCTTACCAGTTTCCTCCTTGCTCTTCCATCCAGTTTGGAGGATCCAGGGAGGGTCGTAGAAGTACCAAACACTTCTTTACGATGGACTTCACTGAGCTCCTTGGGATTGATAAAGCCTTTGAGATTTTTTTGTCTCCATCTTCTTCCTTAGGTCTGTCCACAACTCTGTCTTTGAGATCTTTTGAAAGTGACCTGCCACTCATAGTCAGTTGTTTGCTGTCAGTTGGTCTATCAAGCAAGGGAATGAATGGACCAGGAACAGCTTCACTAATCACACCGATTACAATTGATCACAGGTGGAAGGAAGCCATTAACCATGGTCTGCAATGGGAATGGTGGGCACTGACACCTGACTGAGTTTTTGGGGGGGGAATCCTTTATTAATCTCAGTATGTCTTGTTTTTGATTTTTTCAAATTCTTCTGCACTGTAGCTGTCATATCTTTCACTTGGATGTTGTTGATTGCATTGAGTAAGTAATGCTGGAAAAAATATTGGTTTGTGTGTTTTCATTTAGGGCCATAAAGCAAAAAAAAAAAGGGAATATTTCGAAGGGGGGGATTCTTTTCTGTACCCACTGTAGTTAGTACCGATTGTCGGCACTGCTATTATGATGGCAGTGTAAGCTACAGGAATCCATTGGCATTCAGATTGGAGGAGCACCGGCGAGACTCTACAATACATTATAATAATGTGACAATTGTTTCACGTCAGGGGAGTTTTGCTGCGAAACAATGTGAAAGATTAATATTTTTCCATTAGTGTTTGGGGAATAATTGCACTAAGCGGCAAACTGAATCATAATGAGGGTTCAGGGAATGTGCTTTCTGGATCTGGGCTCATGTACAGTAAGGGAGGGTGTTAGATAAAGTGCCAGTACATTCTCCAAAAAGAAGGTTCCTTAATGGTATTTTACTATTCCCTGTGGTTTCTTGTAGAACCCGTGCTCGACAAAGAACCGATTTATCCTTGCAAAGGTTCTTTGCATGTGAATTTGGTTCTTCATGCTTTCAAAAGATTCCCAGTAAGTGGACAAAACAGAACCCTTGAATGTATAACAGCCTACCTAGCAGAATAGCAATGGATCAAGAGAAGCTGTCTATGTTACCTGTTATGGATCTAAATATGTAAAATATTCTATCCGGAATCTTCACGTGGATGGTTCTCTGGTTAACCAAAAATGGTTACTGTATGGTATCTGTCTAAAGGACAACTTCGGCACCTTTACTTTTAAGGAGGTACAGTAGCTACACTATTAACAGTGCAGGTCAAAGCCCATCTGGAGCTCTAGGCGTGGTGTCCCTCAGCATCCTTGAATTGTGAGTTGTAAGTTGTGGGACCCTGGAACAAACCACCGAGACAAGAAGTTGAAGCAGAAACCTCGACAATCTTTAAGAAGGATCAGGATGAGATATTGGGGACAGCTTAGCTATTAGCTAAGCAAATGGACTTGGTGGATTAAATTATCTCTCATTTGTCAAATTTCTCATGTTCAACATATCAGTCAGTTGATGGATTGGGAGAGCATGAGGAGGGGTCATGAGGTCACTGGAAAGGGGTGTGTGGCCCTCCCGATATCTCTGCAAAAGGACGAAGGTCCAAGTCTTTAGAGTCCTGGTGCTTCCTGTTTGTGAGACATGGCCGCTATCCAGTGACCTGAGATGAAGACTGGACTCCTTCATGTGTGTCTCTCAGGAAAAATCGCTGGTTTGGCTTTGTGTCGCTCACGGAGTCCCGAATGAGGCACATGACCTGCACTGTGAGGGAGCGTCAGTTACGGCACTACAGCCATGTGGTGCCATTCCCCAAGGGTGATTCTGCTCGAAGGATCCTATTTTGTGAGGACCCAAATGGCTGGACCAGACAAAGGGGACGCCCGCATAACACCTGGCTGCGGCAGATAGAGGGTCATTTCCGTAGGGTGGGACAGGACTGCGTGTCTACCTTTTTGCCAACCAGGATCCTGAGATGTTTCATCGTGTGGTGGGTGCGGCAACATGTTGTACCAGTGCATGCTCCCCTAACCTGACTTGAACAGGCAAACAGAAGATCTTCATGGAGATAGTGCCTACAAATGAAGGTAACAGACTTCAATGAACATACAAAGAATGTTTGCCTTTTTAATCATTTATTTAGGAAAAAAAAATCAACAGATTGTAACCAGAAGAGGATGCCACTGTGCCCCAAACCACAGACACAGTAATAACCAACACAATTCCAGGTTCAGATAAATGATTTTTATTTGATAAAACATTTGATATTCAAGTCAGTGGACTGTGATGGCCATTCCAGAACATTGTACTTCTCCCTCTGCATGAATGCCTTTGTAGATTTCCAACTGTGTTTTGGGTCATTTGTCTTGTTGGAATATCCAACCCCTGCACAACTTCAACTTTGTGACTGATGCTTGAACATTATCCTGAAGAATTTGTTGATATCGGGTTGAGTTTATCTGACCCTCGACTTTAACAAGGGCCCCAGTCCCTGAACTGGCCCCACAGCCCCACAGCATGATGGACCCTCCACCACATTTGACAGGAGGTAGCAGGTGTTTTTCTTGGAATGCTGTGTTCTTCTTCCACAATGCAAAGCGCTTTTTGTTCTGACCAAATAACTCCATTTTTGTCTCATCAGTCCAAAGCACTTTGTTCCAAAATGAATCTGACTTGTCTAAATGAGCATTTGATACAACAAGCGACTCTGTTTGTGGCGTGAGTGCATAAAGGGCTTCTTTCTCATCACCCTGCCATGCAGATGTTCTTTGTGCAAATTGCTCTGAATTGTAGAACGATGTCCAGATACACCATCTGCAGCGAGATGTTCTTGCAGGTCTTTGGAGGTGATCTGTGTGTTGTCTGTATCCATTCTCACAATCCTCTTCATATGCCGCTCCTGTATTTTTCTTGGCCTGCCAGATCTGCTGTGTTGGTTTAACAGTAACTGTGCCTGTGGCCTTCCAGTTCCTGATTCCATTTCTTACAGTTGAAACTGACAGTTTAAACCTCTGAGATGGCTTTTTGTAGCCTTCACCTAAACCAGGAGACTCAACAATCTTTGTTTTCAGATCTTTTGAGAGTTGCTCTGAGGATCTCATGCTGTCTGTCACTCTTCAGAGGAGAGTCAAAGGAAGCACAACTTGCAATTGGCCACCTTAAATACCTTTTACCACTCGTGATTGGACACTCCTGTCTATGAAGTTCAAGGCTTAATGAGCTCATCCAACCAAGTAATCAGCATTGAGCAGTGACAGGCATTCAGATCAGCACAATGACAAGGGGACCCACATTTTTGCACAGCCAGTTTTTCACATTTGGTTTAATTTCATACAACTAAATACTGCGTCATTAAAAATCTTTGTTCTGAAAACACCGCAGTGCTCAGATGTTCCTAGGAAATGAAAGACACACCACTGTTATCTTTGTGTTGAAAGGAGAGTCAAGTATTATACAGGCTGAGAGGGGTTCACAAACTTTTTCATATGACTGTAACTACCTAACTGATAGTGGCTGTTAAGTTTTGTAAATCTGGGCCTTGTAACTCACTTGTACTTGGGGTAATCAATTTTGTACCCTTGTCCTATTACATCTGAACCCAAAAGGTCACCTCACTGATGTTACTCAATTATGTTGACCTCTTTTGGAAGTCGCTTTGGAGAAAAACATCTGCTAAGCAAATAAATGTAAATGTTGAATGATCCATTTTCGGCCCAACTTCAACTTTTGGATAGATGGTCTCATATTCTTCTCCAGCTAACCTGTTGCAGAATTTACGGTTGAATCGATGACTGCAAGTCACCCAGGACCTGAGGCAGGTAAGCAACCCCCAAACCCAGTCTCGTGGGGCCAGATGTCATTCTCAAAATGAGAATACACTTTTGGGGAAATATCGTTAGAAAGTGTGTAGTGAATAGCAGTGAAATCCGAAGGTGCAAGAGCTCCGCCCACAAGGTGTTTTCTTAAAAAACCCACCCCCAGTTTCTGCAGTCCATTAACGTTAAACCTGCAGAACAAAAGAAATGGAATTAACAACAGGAAATCAAAAGCTACAATTTATGTTATCAATTCTGGAGCTCAGCAACACAAGGTATCTGAAGGTCAACGAACAATTTGTACATTTGAATGAGCGTGGCGACCGGAGAGACAAGACACACACACACACACATACACATAAACCACTGCAACTCCTGGGCTCCACGTGTTTGTAGCCTCTGTCGGCTACGATATCTTTCTGTTATTTTAGCTGTTGCGTCCTTATTTAACATAACAACAGCAAATCGGGTTTAGATAAGTATTGTGGCCTAAGGATATACCACATGTCAAAATGAGGCTGCCATTTTCTCACAGCCCGTTTGCATTTCCAGCTTGACAATATGTCCGACAGAAAAAAGATGAACGAATGGTTGGGATACCATCAGGGTCGTCCCGTTTAATTCTACAGTCCAAAATAAAATAGATGCTTTATGGCTTCAAAATGCAGATCAACATAAGAAATATAGTAGGCTTTTCAGCCGTCAAATTCCAGTTGGCCGTGGTATAAACGGTGCGTACACACAAAAATGTTGTGTACTCCTGTTTCCACGCTCAAATCGCGATGTATAAAACCTAAACTTGGCGTAAAGCCACGCACATTTCCACGGTAGCTCATACCCTGGCGTACGCAAGTTCTCTGCTTGGTTTTGCAAACTGGCGGCACCCAGCGTCAAAGCAGTGCTACTGTTCCAGTGTGGTTTCCCTTTCTTTTTTAGATCCACATCCCTGAAGCAGCTTTATAAATACTCTGAAATTAAATGCATATTGTTTATTAGTTTAAGGTATCTGATTGTAATTAACCTGCAACAATATAACGGTCCACAGAATGGCCAAACTATTCCAAATACCATAGCTGCTTTAGCGTTGTTACTCTCACTGCACCTTCGTCTTTCAGCTGCTCCTGTTAGGTGTTGCCACAGCGGATCATCTTTTTCCATATTAGTCTCACAGCACCACTCTGAGTATTTATATCACTGTATCTGAGTGTGAATCACAGCTCTACAGCAGCTGATCAGAAAGAGAATTATCGGGATACAGCATCAAGCACACTCTGCCTCAGCCATGCTGTCTATTTGAACTGCTCCCATACGGCAAACGCTTCAGAGCCTTTCCTGTACGGACCTCGTGGTTCAGAAACAGTTTCATCCGAAGAGCTCTAAACGCACTCAATCAGTCCATCAAGTGCTCCTTGTAGAAATGATTGGACTTATAAGTACAATCAACTCACTGTAAACTTGCGATGTGGTTATAATATTACACAACCTGAGCCACTTTATAAAGCGCGTATTTACATATGATGACGATATCATTTTTAACTCTTTTAGGGCTAATTTTTTTTTTTTGTTTCTTATCTCCCAGGGCTGAATATTTTTCCAAAAACTAACATTTTTTAAAAAAGAACACAAAGCAATTGTTTAACATATCAAATCAACCAAAAATATTTACTTTTGACAAATGTTACTGTCGTGCATGTTGTATGAGCCTGCATACTCTATGACTTCACATTCATTTTACACAGCACAGTCTGATGTCGCTCAAAGCAGCCAATTTCAGTCATTGCCACATTGCACTGCTCACAATACGTGTTGCTTTGGTGCCTACTTTTCAATTGTCTGTTGCTGCACTTTCTCACATATATTGTTAGTGTGTACTGTAGAGAGACAAGTCACCCTTTTGCCATCGTGCCATTGCACTGCCACCAAGTTTTTTGCCAGCATGAAAACCGTATTGTCACCTCTTTTCATCTTCTGAAACTTTATGAACTTTATGCATGGCATTATAGCCTGGCTCACCCCATGGGATTTGCTTCTGTTTATTACAGAAGATTAATAAAACTTTGCAGCAGCACATTGTACCTATCAGCATGCTGCATAACCTGTCCAAAGCCACCAGGGGACAAAGCACGTTTGGACCAATGCTCCCTGAAGTTATATATACCAGTTCTGTCCCATCTCTATTTGTAATACCACAGCACGCTTCATCTCGTCTTTTGTTGTGGGTTTACACTTTGAAAATCGAGAATGAGATGCAAACGCAGCCCGCGATTCAAAAAATTTTTCTGCCTACCTGTTTGTCTCGTCTGACGGTAGCTGAAAAGCAGCATCAGGAGAGAGCAGCCTGAAGTACAGCAGCTGGTGATCTGTCGTGTCCAACAGCGAGCCATGCCGTCTTGTGAAGTCCAGTAGCCAGATCGGCTCTCAACGGATCAATGTCTGTGTATTTATCCCACGCGAACCTTGCCGTAGATGCATCGGCTGCGCGAAGCGCTCAACTGGCAGCAGATCCGCATCAGCTGGTGTTTGATCAGCTGATGGCGGCTTCTCACTCTCTTGCTCGATCTCCTGATCACTGTCAATAAAATCCGATTCTGAAAAATCAGAGTCCGACTCCGCGATAATGCGCAAAACATTGTCTGCCGAGTGTTTTCTTTTCTGTTTCACTCACTTTGCTCCCTTGTCACATGTCGATGCCATCTTGACATTGTTTATATTTCGCAACTCACGCACACGCTAGGATTAGTTGCAGAGTCAACGAGTCTAGCATTCCTCCAAGCACAGAGGGAATGCCTGTGACGTGACGGTGAGATTTGTCTCCATTAACAGCTGATTATCGCCCTCTATCCCTGGATGTCGACTTTAGTCGACATGCGCCCTCAACCCCTCCTGTCGACAAAAGTCGACATCCGCCCTAAAAGAGTTTAGATGAAATGCAGCACAATATGTTTATTATATTATACAGATAAAACTTTAACTTCATTTAAATAATCTATATTGTTAATAATTAAACATGCCAGGACATGGTGCTGCAGCACTAGCAAGGAGCCTGCGCCCTGTTTTGGGATTGTTCCTGCCTCGCGCTGTATTCTTGCTGGTGCGACACTGGAAGGATAGATGAATAGAATAATTAAACACATACTACGAAGATATTTCAAAGTTCCTTAAAAGTTGTGAAGAATCGGCGTTCTCAGCTTGCAGATGACTTAACGTCTATTACTGAGCTGATTGTGTGTAGTGATGGGAAGTTCGGATCATTTTACTGACTCGGATCTTTGAGTCTCGTTCAGCAAAATGAACGAATCATTTTTCAGTCATTTCGTTCAATTCTCTTCCGCTCAGACTGCATAGGTTAAGCTTATGGGGCTGTCACGTGATGAACGAACGACTCAAACCCAAGACTAGAGATGAACTAATCAATTCTGTTTCCGGCTCAGACTGAGTTGGTTCAGCTTATGGGGCTGTCACGTGATGAACGAACGACTCGAAAAACCCGAAGACTCGAAACAGGTGAATCAATAATTCCAATACAGAAACTATAGGAAGTTGCGCAAATGTGCATGCGCGACTGAACGAATCACTCCCACGAGACGACTTGTTCTTCCCGAGTCACATTAAAGATTCGTTCAAAATGAACAAATCGTTCAAGAACGACCTATCACTAATTGTGTGGCGATTGGGCACTTGGAGAAAGAAAAGGAAGAGACAGTACTTCTGCAGGAAATTATTTCATCAAAGGTCACGCTCGGCACAGCAAGCATTTTGCGTGAGGCAGGAACAATCACTGCACCACCGTGTTCCCGTGTTTAATAATATGCTTTAACTCCTATCATCATGAAAATGATATCACGTATACATCTCAGTATTTTAATTATTCAGAGAGCTGTAATATCACGAATGTAATGGATTCTGTGTCCTGTCGGAGGAAGAGAAAGCCCGTTTTTGAAGCTCATAGTGATTCGCACACAGAGCACATAGAAGATCAAATACAAAACAAAGCATTTAATGTGCTACTTTAGTTACGATGGCATTTGAGAAACTAGTTAATTAAATGATTTTAAGATGAAATTGATGATGTTCTACTTTAATGACAAAATAAACTACGTGATTAAAGTGGAAATTTTAGTTGACATTTCGTGCTTTTTTCCCACTGTGTGCCTTTTTTTTTCTCTGTACCCTAATAAGCTTCCATACGACACAATTTTTCATGCCGACTTTGATATCTGACAACTTCTTTTTTATTTCGGCACTGTGCGACTTTGTGAACGTAAGCTTTCGAGTTTCTCCGACACGCTATGTCACTCGATCGCCTTCCTTTTGTTGTTTATACTACTGTTTAAACCAACAAATAGTACGTTTTTCTTTGCCTCCACTTGGTATTCACTGAAATTCTTCTATTTTTCCCCCCTGTGCTTTTGCCATTGTCTTTTCACAGAACGCTTAAGGGCTATTTATATTGATTTGCATATTCAAAGAGGCGTAATTCTGGGAGGAGTTTGGAGCGGGACAGCAGGCGCGTGCACGTGTGTTACTTTTCACGCTGCCCGAGATTTATGGAGCGAAAGAACGTGGAAGTTGGCGAATGCACAGATTTATGCATCTGGATTTTTTTGTGTTTACGATCATTTCCCCTTTTGTCTGTACGCCATGTTTTAGTGTGAATTCTATGCACGGCGTTATGCATGAGGCCCCATCCGGTGGTCTGACCTGTAAAAAAGAAGCCTCCTAGCAGGTGGCCAGGCTTCTTATATTGCATGGACAGGACGGGGCGGGGCTAAATGCCCTCACTTGACAGTTTCACAGTGCTGTGGGGATAGAAGGAAAACTACATGTTAGCAACAGTGCCCTCTCTTGTCCCAGTAGGTTATTACATACCTTGAACAAATCGGTGAGGAGATCAATGGATGCACATGAATGATAACAGTAACAGCTTCCTTTAGTTACTCGTTTAGACGCCGGAAGGTGGATCTTGTGCATCCTCATCTGTGCTTCTGCTGGTGTCATTAGGCAGGTTTGCCGAATCGGGTATTTTGGACACTGAAATCCGCATTTCCTGTGGTTCTTCGTGATCAGCTTTCTTAACAGCAGTCCTTTTGATAGAGTGTGACACATCATTTACATAGAATGCTGTCACACAAGTGTGCTTGAACAACAATGACAATATTACCCCAGGCCACCTGAGGGCAGTGTTCAATAATGGTATGTCTTCTTCTTTCCCCTCTGTAGAAAGAAAGATTGACGGGCCACCATCCATGATGTCAATTCCGGATACCGACCAACTGTACCCGCTTCTTCCTTCCGTAAACCATCATAGTCGAAGTCCATCTCTTTCCGATTGGAGATGCATTTTGACACCAACTGTTCCAAGAGTTATTTGCAGATCACATAATGAAATTTGAAGGTTCTTGGAAACTTCTTTTAGTATCAAATGGTCAGCTCTTGGACCGAATTTGCTGGGCCAGGCAGTCCTAGACAAATTAGCAGTTGTTTGAAGTCTATGCTACTTCTAGATGATTTTCCTTACAGTGGAGTGATTGATTTACTAATTTATTGATCTTTTGAAATTCCATGCCAGATGCCCAGGCATCCACAACCTTCTTCCCGAGGGCCTCAGAGAGCTCTTTTGATCTTGGCATGATGACACCACACATCAATAGCCAATATGACAAGACGTTTTAACCTTTTAATACCTCTAATTTGAAATCTGCTTTCAAAATGCTGAAATTATGAGTTTTACATTTGATATCACCAATTATAAAGTTGATGTCAGGCTTTTAATATTTGATATCAGCTCTACAATTTCTACAAATACTCTTGGGAATTTGATATTAACTGTTATATCCTTGATGTCTGTTTCTGGAAATTTGATCTCAAATACTAAAATGGCGTTTACAGATTTTGATAAAAAAATGCTGTACATTTGATATTAATGTTTTTAAATGAGATATCAAGCCTATGATGTTCCTAAATTTGATATCAAAGTTGTAAAAATGGAAATCAACATTGTAATGTTTGATATCAAGCATTCTAAATGAGATATGGAAAAAAAAATATTTGAAATCAAGTATTTCAAATTCAATTTCAGTTTTAAAAATATTGACATCACAATTTTAAAATGTGATATTGGGCTTTGGAAATTTGATATCAAGTTTTTAAGATTTGCTATCACAGATTTGAAATTTGATATCACAAAGTTGAACCCTGATAACATTGTTCCGAAATTTGATATCAAGGTTTTAAAAATGGATAACAACATTGCAATGATTGATATCAAGTGTTTTAAAGGAGATATGGGGGTTATTAAATTTGAAATCAGTTTTTAAAAATTTGATATCATACTTCTAAAATTTGATATTGAGCTTTTGAAATTTGATATCAAGTTTTTTAAATTTGATATCACAATGTTGAACCCTGATAACATTGTTCCGAAATTTGATATCAAGGTTTTAAATGAGATATTAAGGTTATTAAATTTGAAATCAGTTTTAAAAAATTTGATATCACGCTTTTAAAATTTGATATTGATCTTTTGAAATTTGATATCAACCTTTCAAAATTTGATATCAAGGTTTAAAAATTGATAAAAAACATTGTAATGATTGATGTCAAGTGTTTTAAATGAGATATTAAGGTTATTAAATTTGAAATCAGCTTTTAAAAATTTGATATCACGCTTTTAAAATTTGATATCAAGATTTTTTAAATTTGATATCAACCTTTCGATACTTGATATTAAGTTTTTAAAAATATGACATCAAGTTTTAGGATGTTGATAGAAAATTTCAAAAGCGTGAAATCAAATTTTAAAGATTTGATTAGAAATTTCAAAAGCTCAATGTCACATTTAAAAGTGTGATTTCAAATTGTATACGCCTGACATCAAATTTCATAAACATGATATCAAAATGACGAAATGAGAGTTTAAAATCAGCATTTATATTAGAACTTAAGCTTAAGCTTGTATCTTTTTTGATATCAAATTTCAAAAGCTCAAGATCAGATTTTAAAAGTGTAATATCAAATTTCCAAGGGTTGATATCAAATTTTTTAGAGTTGATAACAAATTCCTAACTTTTGGTATCATATTTGAAATCAGCGATATCAGCATTGAAACTGCTGATACCAAGGAAAATGGCCTGCCCTGGAGATCTGCGGTTTAAGTAAGACAGTCAGGTCCACATACACTCACCCTAAGGAGGTTTTCATCATCGCCACCTCATCTGAAACACCTCATTCTAATCTGAAGGGTATGAAGTGGTTAGAAATGGAGAGGTGGTCTTAACTTGTTACATGTGATAAATCCTCATGTTTGTTCATTTAGATGATCAGAATGAACACACTTTGTCAATCGGATGTGCCATTTCTTCAGGTAGATCACCATCATCTGTAGGCCCTGTTTGGATGAAGATCTGAATGATTCCCTATTCAAATGTTCTGGAAGAGTTAACAGTTTCCATGGGGTGTACTTACTTTTTCACAAGACTGCAATTGCAGGTTAAGGGCCTTGCTCAAGTCCCTATTGGCATTTTACGGGATTCGAACCGGCAACCTTCCGAATGCCAGTGCAGATCCACCACTCCACCCTATTTCTAAGCGAGATCTACAAGAATACTTATCATTAGCCCACCATAACACAAATCATTTTTAGCAATTAGATTAAAGAATTCATTTTAGCTCATGGGGTCCAGACTGCTAGCACCATGCGACACTCAGAAAAGAAACAGAGCGAAAGAGACGGCGCCCTGGCCTGAAATCCATGCTGTCAGCTCCGACGCCATTCCTAAACTCAGTACCTCAACTAATTGAGCTGCCACCACCACCGCTTGTCATAATATCAGTGCTGTAAGTCACATCACGTTGGCAATGAGGAGTGAAGTTTGACAGAGCAACTGACATGATGAAAGAGACCCCGAGCATGACACACAGTCTTCACGCTTGAGGTGGGCAAACAGCGGCTTATTAATGCATTAGCTGCCGGCGTTTAAGTCGTTTTCCTGTTCTCGTTTACAATTTTACATCATCAGCACCATTCCGTATTACCGGAGCACGGGAAAGGCACTATATAAATACAGTGTATTATTATTATTATTATTACTATTACTATTATTATATAGCTCAATGGTCAAGAGCTGGCTGTATTACAGTAAAAGATGACCCCCAAAAATTTCATTAAGGGATCCACAGGCAAATGTTGGTGTCAATCAGAATGAGATGGCACAACTTTGACTAGGTGTGCCAGGAAAACACCTTTGCCATCCAAAAATAAAATCAGAGCAGGATTATGGTTTGCAATTGAACATCTAGACAAAGAGCAGATCTTCTGGAACAGTCTGACCTGGACACCAAAATCAGATGGATCAAAGATGGAGTTGTTTGGCCATCGTAACTGTAGACATTTCTGTCAGTATTTCAGGAGAAGAACTTCATAATCACCGGGAAGCCTGGTGGTGGACATGTTCTTGTTTGGGGTTGCCGTCATGGAATCAGCTATGATCATGAAATTCTGATTATCAGGGTCGAGCTTCAGGTTGGCATTCGGGGGTCTGCTCTTAAGAGGTTCATGGATTACCTCAAAGCCAGAACGTTTTCTGCACATGTTGGTAGCTCGACGTCTCCTACTGCTTCCATAACCTGTAAGGTAACTCAGGGGATCTGCCTTTGGTCCGGTCCTCTTCTCTCTATATGTGCTTATTGTTCTCCTCCATACTAAACCAGTAGAACATCCTGATGATACCCAAATTTGCTTTCCACTGCAAACGGGTGAAATGGAGGCGGTGACAAAGTTTCAATGATATAAAATCCTGGATGGCACTAAACTTCTTGCAGTTAAAACTGAAGTCATTCTGTTTGGTCAACCCACCATTACCCGAAACACTGCCAGCACATTGGTTCCACTTATCCAGTACTAAAAGGCACGTGGGTGATTTTTGGATTCAGATTTGAAATTTAACATACAGATCAATGCTTTTTCTACCTCAGGGCGATTAACAAAGTCAAGCCGTTTCTGTTTTTTAATGTCCTACAAAACCTCACTCATGCTTTTGTTGTGTCTTATCTGGTGTGAACGCTGGCCCCGGCACAGACAGACGGACAACATTTTTGCACCCAACACACTTTTATTTACACGACTATTATATACAAATGGCTCACGTGCACCCCCAGTGCCTTCTCGCACCGATTTCCCAATGTCCAGGCCCACAGTCTCTTGTGCCTTCCTGGCCGCCTCCTGTCCTCTCTCAAGCTTCGCCAACACTGCCTCCCGACGTCCACCCCTGACTGGAGGGAGGCGGCCCCTTTTATGGGGAGCCGGATGGGCTCCAGCTGCTTCCCCACTTAACGGTGGCCACACCCCTGTGTGGCGAAAGTGCCGGCTGCGCACCCGGAAGCCGTCTTCCGCCCGGCACTTCCTGGTGTGGCGGAAGTGCCGGGCTCCCGGAATAATTAGGCCCTGGGGCACCGCCTGGCGGTGGCCACGGGTCCCTACAGGGCTGGGCTTCCAAGCCCTGTACCCGAGGCCCCCTGCATAACCAGGACGGACGCCCCCACTCGGTCTGGAGGAGGCACTCGCTCTCCTCTGGTCCTCCAAAGTGTCCCGGCCGGGCTCCAGCCCCAGCCGAGGACCGTACGGGATAAACCGGCATCGGGGCGCCGCCTGGCGGTGACCACGGGCCCCTACAGGGTAGGGCTTCCATGCCCTCGACCCGTGGCTCCCAACAGAACCAGGACGGACGCCCCCTCGCGGTCTGGAGGAGGCACAAGCCCACACTGGATTATTGTAATAATAATAATAATAATTATTTTAAAAATAAAAAGGGGATCACATCACATGTTGACCTGCCTTCATTGGCTCCCTTTTAGTTACACGGTGGATGTTATGATTGTGCTTTTTGTTTCTAAAGCCCTGCATGTGTCCGCTCTGCGATACTTAAGCTGATCTTCTCGCTCTGTACTCGTCTACGGGGGGTCTTCCCAGATTGTCTTAAGACTGCTGTAGTTAAACCCTTACTCAAGAAAAATAATCTTGACTCCTCTGCTTTTGAAAACTCTAGCCCTATTTCTAACCTGCCTTTCTTAAGTACAATTCTAGAGAAGGCAGTCATTATACAGCTACAGTTAGTTACATTAGTTAGTTACATTACAGTTAGCTACAGCTGTCAGTTATAATCATCAAAATTAAAAGAAATAAACATTTGAAATACATCAGTCTGTGTGTAATGAATGAATCTAATATACAGGTTTCACTTTTTGAATGGAGTTACTGAAAAAAAATCAACTTTGTCATGATATTCTAATTTTATGACCGGCACCTGTAAATGTCCACCTCAATAATCCTGCTATTCTTGATAAATTTCAGAACAAATCACAGTACAGAAACTGCACTTGTTAAAGCAGCGGTTCTCAACTTTTAAGTATTTGCGACTCGGGTTTTCATAACAGTTTTAATTGTGAGCCCCCTAACATTTTTTTGAAATGTAGATGCATATTTTATTATACCTACTTAACTTTTACTGACATTTATCTAACTCTATATTTATTGTTCTAGTATCAGAACGTAGTTTAAGTTAATTTGTTTTGGTTTCAACAGTTGTTTCTTTCATATTTTTGATTTTTGTTTTCTTTTTTTCACATCTTCGCGTCCCACAGGTTGAGAACCACTGCGTTAAAGTAATAAATGACTTGGGGGTCAATGCAGACAGAGGCCATCTATCTGTTCTCATCCTCTTAGATCTTAGGGCCACATTTGACACCGTTAAACACAATATTCTTAGAAATCACCTTAGTCAGTAGGTGGGCCTCTCTGGCAGGGTCTTAAATTGGTTTGAATCCTACCTGGCAGGGAGAAAACTCTTTGTAAGTTGTGGTAATTATACTTCTAAGACACCTGATATTCTATATGGTGTTCCACAAGGTTCTATCCTGGGTCCGCTGCTCTTTTCGATTTACATGCTTCCGTTAGTTCAGATTATCTCAGGGCATAATGTGAGCTACCACAGCTATGCTGATGACACTCAGCTGTACTTATCAATAGCGCCTGATGACCCCGACTCTGTTGATTCACTGACACAATGTCTTACTTGTGTTTCTAAATGGATGAATAGTAACTTTCTCAAACTAAATAAGGAGAGAACAGAAATAAGGATTAAAAGTCAAGACGGAGCTAAAGAATTTAGAGGTAACTGTTGACTCTGACCTGAATTTTAAATCACATATTAATCAGACCACTAGGACAGCATTTTTTTCACTTAAGAAATATAACAAAAGTTAGACCTCTTATATCATTGAAAGAAGCTGAGGAATTAGTTCACACTTTCGTTTTGAGTTGACTAGATTACTGTAACGCACTCCTCTCAGGACCACCCAAAAAAGACATCAATCGTTTGCAATGAGTGCAGAATGCAGTTGCTAGAATCCTAACTGGGAAAAGAAAATCCGAACACATTTCTCCAGTTTTAATGTCACTAAACTGGTTACCTGTGTCATTCAGAATCGACTTTAAAATTCTGCTTATGGTTTATAAAGCCTTAAATAATCTCGCCCCATCTTATATATCGGAATGTCTGACACCTTATATTCCAAATCGTAACCTTAGATCTTCAAATGAGGGTCTGCTTAGAACTCAAATCTGGAATAGCCTGCCAATAGGAATTTGCCAGGCTGATACGGTGGAGAACTTTAAAACACTGTTGAAAACACATTACATTAACATGGCCTTCTCATAACTTCATTTTAGTTTAATCCTGATGCTCTGTATATTCAATTAATTATCATTACTATTCATGGTGGCGCCAAAATCCATACTGACTCCTACTTCTGCTCTTTTTCCGGTTTTCTGTGGTGGCGACCTGCACCATCACCACCTGATCAAAGCACCGTGATGTCCCCACATTGATGGATTAAAGGCCAGAAGTCCACGTGACCGGCATCATCAAGTTCTTCCATGAGAACCCTGAATACACAGAGGACTGATTGAGGTCATTGATGTTAGGTAGAATGCCTAGAAGGGGCTGGGTGTTCTCATAGTCTAGGACCCCCTGCAGATTTTATTTTTTCTCCAGCCATCTGGAGTTTTTTGTTTGTTTTTTCTGTCCTCCCTGGCCATTAGACCTTATTTTTATTCCATGCTAATTAGTGTTACCTTATTTTAATTCTTATTTATTTTGTCCTTTTTCTCTTTCTTTAGGATGTAAAGCACTTTGATTTGTATGAAAATGTGCTATAGAAATAAATGTTGTTGTTGTTATATATATATATATATATATATATATATATATATATATATATATATATATATATATATACACAGTGGGTACGGAAAGTATTCAGACCCCTTCAATTTTTCACTCTTTGTTATATTGCAGCCATTTGCTAAAATCATTTAAATTAATTTTTTCCCTCATTAATGTACACACAGCACCCCATATTGACAGACGAATTTTTGAAATTGTTGCAGATTTATTAAAAAAGAAAAACTGAAATATCACCTGGTCCTAAGTATTCAGACCCTTTGAACCCTCAGTATTTAGTAGAAGCCCCCTTTTGAGCTAATACAGCCATGAGTCTTCTTGGGAAGATGCAACAAGTTTTTCACACCTGGATCCTCTGCCATTCCTCCTTGCAGATCCTCTCCAGTTCTGTCAGGTTGGATGGTAAACGTTGGTGGACAGCCATTTTTAGGTCTCTCCAGAGATGCTCAATTGGGTTTAAGTCAGGGCTCTGGCTGGGCCATTCAAGAACAGTCACAGAGTTGTTGTGAAGCCATTCCTTCGTTATTTTAGCTGTGTGCTTAGGGTCATTGTCTTGTTGGAAGGTAAACCTTCGGCCCAGTCTGAGGTCCTTAGCACTCTGGAGAAGGTTTTTGTCCAGGATATCCCTGTACTTGGCCGCATTCATCTTTCCCTCGATTGCAACCAGTCGTCCTGTCCCTGCAGCTGAAAAACACCCCACAGCATGATGCTGCCACCGCCATGCTTCACTGTGGGGACTGTATTGTACAAGTGATGAGCAGTGCCTGGTTGTCTCCACACATACCGCTTAGAATTACGGCACAAAAGTTCTATCTTGGTCTCATCAGACCAGAGAATCTTATTTCTCACCATCTCAGAGTCCTTCAGGTGTCTTTTAGCAAACTCCATGCGGGCTGTCATGTGTCTTGCACTGAGGAGAGGCTTCCGACAGGCCACTCTGCCATAAAGCCCTGACTGGTGGAGGGCTGCAGTGATGGTTGACTTTCTACAACTTTCTCCCATCTCTTGACTGCATCTCTGGAGCTCCGCCAAAGTGATTTTTGGGTTCTTCTTTACCTGTCTCACCAAGGCTGTTCTCCCCCGGTAGCTCAGCTTGGCCGGAAGGCCAGCTCTAGGAAGGGTTCTGGTCGTCCCAAACGTCTTCCGTTTAAGGATTATGGAGGCCACTGTGCTCTTGGGAACCTTAAGTGCAGCAGAAATTTTTTGTAACCTTGGCCAGATCTGTGCCTTGCCACAATTCTGTCTCTGAGCTCTTCAGGCAGTTCCTTTGACCTCATGATTCTCATTTGCTCTGACATGCATTGTGAGCTGTAAGGTCTTATATAGACAGACAGGTGTGTGGCTTTCCTAATCAAGTCCAATCAGTAGAATCAAACACAGCTGGACTCAAATGAAGGTGACCTCAAGGATGATCAGAAGAAATGGAAAGCACCGGAGTTAAATATACGAGTGTCACAGCAAAGGGTCTGAATACTTAGGACCAGGTGATATTTCAGTTTTTCTTTTTTAATAAATCTGCAACAATTTCAAAAATTCTTTTTTGTCTGTCAATATGGGGTGCTGTGTGTACATTAATGAGGAAAAAATTAATTGAAATGATTTTAGCAAATGGCTGCAATATAACAAAGAGTGAAAAATTGAAGGGGGTCTGAATACTTTCTGTACCGTATACTGTACATATATTGTCACACACGTGCAAGTAGGGGGATATTGTGTGGACCAAGCAAAGGTAATTCCACACCAGGCCGGGGAGGGCAGGGTGCACTAAACCTTCTCCTGTTATCTCTACAAAACAGCCGCGGGAAAACTTATCTGAGCCAGTGATGACACTTCCAGTTCCCGTGCCCAGGCTGATATCAGAAGGACATCACTTCCAGTTACCCTTCATCACTTCTGGTCTGATCCCTTAAAGCCGCCATCTTTTCCAACCCTCATCAGTTCTATCTTGGACTCAGTACTGTCAACAGCTCTGTATCGTGTGAAAAAAAACATTTGCAGCCAGGAATATTATACGGGTGGCTGCCCCAAACCTTTTTACGTGTGTTGTGTCTGTTCATTTTCACAATACACACACTATATATATATATATATGTATATATATTGGACAGGCGCGGACACCCCTGCACACTGTATTCAAGGGGATCAGCCCTGGACAGTGCAATACCTCCCCCTGGATGCTAGATGGCCGCCCCCCTGGGCTGGAGTAGTGCCTCGGTTTCCCACAGAGCTCCCTGGGAATTGGAGTTGGGGGCAGCCCTGTTGGGTCCCACAGGTACCGCCATGGGGCGCTGTGTTTGGGACTCCTGAGCCCGTGTGGGCAACAGCTTCATCACACCTGGAAGTGCCGCCAGATCTTGGTGATCAAACACCTGGAGCACTTCCAGGTGACCTATAAAAGGGAGCCAGCAACCACCACCCATCGGCCAGAGTCTGGTGGAGGAGGACAAGGTTGCGAGGGAGGAGTGGTGGTGCCAAGGAAGAGAAGAGTGCTTGTGCTGTACTGGTGTTTGGGACTGTGTTGTGGCTGGGGGGAAGTACGGGAAAGACGTGCCCTACAGCTGAAGAGTAATAAAAATCCTTTCATTTTACACGTGCGTCCCGTGTCCAATCTGTGTCGGGTCAGGCGCTATATAGTGCCTTTCACTATATATATATATATATATATATTTATATATATCTCGTGTCACGCACACGCGAATAGGAGACCGTGGACGGGCCTTAAACCACTTCGGAAGATGTTCGCCGGCAGGGAGTGGTGGGGTACTAACCTTTCTCCTATTATTTCTTCTAGGAAAAAAGACACTCCGCCATCATAAGCCTTCCCGCAGTACGTCTACTTCCGCCCTTCCTCCGCCATCTTTCCTGACGTCATCAGTCCCATCCACCCTCACGGTTCCTTCCCAGCATTCCTCCACTTCCGGCTCCTCCCCTATAAAATGGCCGCCGACGCCTAGAATGGCGTCGCACGTATGATCTGTTTGTTTATATTTTTTGACCAGATTTTGAGTTTCTGAATTGTGGATTGTCTACAATATAAGGGGCGGATAACCCCAAACCTTTATGCTGCTTGTTGTTGTCTCTCTTACAATATATATATATATATATATATATATATATATATATATATATATATATATACAGTAGGCGCCTTATGGGGATGGTTCTTTATCCAGACAGGAAGCTCCTAGAAGGCAGTCATGCATCCTGACCAGGGAAGAGAGAGGAACCCGACCTGGAAAAGATGGCTAAAACAGAGGGTCAGACAGCCCATTAAAGAATGAAGATGTTACTGGGGACTTTTTTCTCCCCCCAGCCCACTAGATGGCAGCAGCCCCAGATATCGGTCCCAAGGGGAAAGCCAACAGGGCATGCTGGTAGATGTAGTCTGGCAGAGCAGCCCTGCTGGGGTCACTGGGTGCCACAAGATGACGCTGCAGGGAGACAAACTCCCTTTTATAATAGATTTCCATATGACCCGGAAGTGCTTCCGTCGAGCAATTGCCCTGGCACCGGAAGTACTCCCGTATCCGTAATATAAGAGACTGCCCTCCCTTATCCAGACGAGCTGGACATGGGAGGAAGAAGGGCAACACTCGACTGGACGAGGGCATTGCGGTGGTAAGAGATGGAAGGAGAAGAGATTTTGTGAATATTGGAGAGAGAAACCTGTTTTTTGTGCTTTTGCAACTGTGGAGAGGACATTGGTGAATAAACCAACCTTTATCTGAACCCGGGACTGTGTTTGTGTGTTCATGTCAGGGTTTGGGCTCGCTGACGCCCACAATATATATATTGTGACAAGGAATACACTCCAGACATTATAAAGGTTTGGGGCAGCTACCCGTATATTATATCCTGGCTATAAAAGTTTGAAAATAATTGAACAGAGATGTTCACACGACTGAGTCCAAAACAGAACTTCCAGACTGGAGATAAGATTATGGCTTTAAAGGCCCGGAGAGGAAGTGACATCATCGGGCCCGATGACCGGAAGTGACATCGTCAAAGGCACCGGGCCTGGAAGTGATGTCATCAAAGGCTCCGGAACCTGGTGGGATTTCTTGATAAGGGTCTGCAAGGAACTGAGAAAGACAGTCAGCACACCCTGCCACCCCCTGGTCTGATATGGTATTACTGTTACTCAAGCCCTTTAGCTGCCTCCTATTCGCACTTGTGTGACAATATACGCATATGTATATTTTCAGAAGTCCACTTTATTTTTCTGAAAAAATAAAATGAATCAATTTACTAAGTAAAGCAACACATTGCATTAAAAGTGCCCATTGAATCCATCCATCCATCCATTTTCTAACCCGCTGAATCCGAATACAGGGTCACAGGGGTCTGCTGGAGCCAATCCCAGCCAACACAGGGCACAAGGCAGGAACCAATCCTGGGCAGGGTGCCAACCCACCACAGGACACACACAAACACACCCAGCACACACTAGGGCCAATTTAGAATCGCCAATGCACCTAACCTGCATGTCTTTTGACTGTGGGAGGAAACTGGAGTGCCCGGAGGAAACCCACGCAGACACGGGGAGAACATGCAAACTCCACGCAGGGAGGACCCAGGAAGCGAACCCGGGTCTCTAACTGCGAGGCAGCAGCGCTACCACTGCGCCACCGTGCCGCCCCCACTGAATCCAATTAGTACATAATTTAATTACATTGCTACACCAAATGTAAAAATAAACCTTGCTGTGTTTCTCACATGAATACAAATAGCTCCTGGACCCCATAGTGTCTGAAGTGCTTGATTTGTCAGAGGCCTAAAACTGTCCTGACTGCAGCTGGATACTTCTCATTTGTTTGCTCAAGTTATTATTTATTTATTTCTTTATTTATTGAGTTGAAGAAGATTGCACTGCATTTATGTTTTTTTTGGTATATCTGAATTTTTGAACCCGTGTTTGGGTTTTATTAATAAAAGCACCGGCACTTTTTACACCCCAATTATCCATTGCTGACTCTGTGTCCTCACTTGCCAGAGCCCATCTGGGAGAAGGTTTCCGGGAATGAGGAGTCAAACTGCACCGCCACACAGGGTCTCAAAGAAAAGGGAACAGAGTTGTGGGCACCGCAAATTCCAAATGAGGTGACGTTGGATTATCAAGCAGCTCTGCACACAAGCGTACAAGAATGGGATTAAACAGCAGAAAAGAAAAGCCGCGAACGCTGAAACAAAGAAGCAGTGCTTGCAGAGTCGCAAAGGAGGTTCAAAGATGATAACAGCAGTGAGAAAGCATTCTCCCCATTGGATACGAAGGCAAGAAAGGGAAGCCATCTGCTGCCGTCATGCATGTTAATGGAGAAAGCATTGTCTTTGAGATAAGCGCCGGATGTAGCAAAGACTCCAAACAGGCGGAAAAGAAAGGGAAAAAGAAACAATGCGATGTCCCGAAAAGGGGGAGGCACATATTTAATTAAAAACTTTTGAGAGGAGAAAGTCAAGGTGATGAGCATGGCGTGATGAAGATAAGAAAGTTTGTCGCATTCTGGGGTGCTTGTTGTTGCCCGTAGCCATGTCTCACCTTCTCCTTATGATGATGATGATGATGAGACAAGAGCAGAGGAAAGAGAGATTCAGAGGGGCAGCAGAATTGGGAGCTGTGGTCCGGAGTTAAAGATAAGAAAACAGGCTGCTAACCTGGAAGGCAAAATCCTTATCACAAGACGTGCCGGGTTGGGGGTTCAAGGACACACAAATAACAAAAGACTCAAAGTGAAGTTCCAAAATAACAGCAAATAAGTCAAATGAATCAGGAAAAGCTGAAGAGAGAAGTGAAGGATAGGAAAATCATCCAAAGGAAAAGCCTCTCATCAATGATCCATAAATCATCTCCATAGATAACTGATGTCACACACGTGCACCTAGAAGACAGTTTATGGGCTCAAATAAGTGCATGTTCCTGCCAGACCAGGGGTTGGCGCTGTCCTCAAACTCTTTCTCCTCTTCTCCTGCAGAACAACCGATGAACCATCAACTTAACACCACTTCCAATCCCCAGATGACAACCTAACAGTACTTCCTGTTCCAGTCCCGAGACCCCACCTACTTCTGATGTCATTTCCGGTCCCAAGAACCCACCTACTTATGATGTCATTTCTGGTCCCAAGAACCCACCAACTTCTGATGTCATTTCTGGTCCCAAGAGCCCACCTACTTCTGATGTCATTTCTGGTCCCAAGAACCCACCTACTTCTGATGTCATTTCTGGTCCCAAGAGCCCACCTCTTTCTGATGCCAGTTCCGGTTCCAAGAACCCACCTACTTATGATGTCATTTCTGGTCCCAAGAACCCACCTACTTCTGATGTCATTTCTGGTCCCAAGAGCCCACCTACTTCTGAGGTCATTTGTGGTCTCAAGACCCCACCTACTCCTAATGTTATTTCCAGTCCCTCATTTCTGGTCACAAGAGCCCACTTACTTCTGGTGTCATTTCTCATCCCAAAAGCCCACCTACTCCTAATGTTATTTCCGGTCCCAAGAGCCGCTACTACTGATGTGATTTCTGGTCCCAAGAACCCACCTACTCCTGATGTCATTTCTGGTCCCAAGAACCCACCTACTCCTGATGTCATTTCCGGTCCCAAGAACCCACCTACTCCTGATGTCATTTCTGGTCTCAAGATGCCACTCTACCATTACATCACTTCCTGTTTTCTGATTATTATATGACCACCATTTTGTAATCTGTTCAGCTCTGTTTTGAACTCCTGTACGCCTGTAAAGCCGTATGTTCACACCTGCCTTTCCAAGTATATTGGTATTGGGTATCCCCCTCTCTTTCACGTGGTTTTGTGTCTTTCCTTACACAGATTAGATAACAACAACTGGAGTGGCCAGTGACAGGCCCACCTCTGACCATCAATATGGACTCTCCATAACTAAACACATAACTAAACACTAAAGTGAGGAGAAAGCTGAGGATGCAAAACACAGAAAAAGCTGCAGGACAAGATGTAGTCTGTCCTCAAGATCTCAAGGTCTGTGCTGGCCACCTTCGTGGTGTCCACAGTCATCTGTGCAGTCCGTCCCTAAAGCTCCAGAAAGTGTCACTGCTGTGGAAAGCAACCTGCATTGTAAGATGGGCACCTCTTCATATCATGACTGGAGACCAGTGTTACTTACGTCTCACATCATGAAGACCTTTGAGAGGGTGGTCCTGGACTATATGAGTCCTCTTGTGGGAGAACACCTGGGCCCACTGAAGTTTGCCTATCAGAGAAAGACTAGAGTGGAAGATGAATTATCTACCTGCTCCACAAGGCTGGACAAAGCTGGCCGCACCATATGGATACTGTTTGCTGATTTCTCCAGCACCTTCAATACCATCCAGCCATCCCTGTTAAGGGGTCAACTGAGAGATATGCAGGTGGGTGAGCGTGTGTGGTCCTGATGATGGACTATCTGTCAGAAGACTGCAGTTTGTGAGACTCCAGGACTGCATGAGCAACACAGGAGCACCACAAGGGACAGACCTGTCTGCTATATTCTTCACTTTGTCTCCTCAGACTATAAATACAACAGCAGCTCAAGTCATCTGCAGAAATTCTCAGATGATTCTGGGGTGGGTTGATAAAGGGGGATGAGACAAAGCAGAGGAGTCAGAGGTAGAACTTTGAGAACTGTCTGCAACTCGACATCAGAAAAACTGAGGAACTGCTTACTGACTTTCACTGCACCAAAGAGCCACCATGTCTGGTCACTATTCAAGGAGTTGATGTACAAGTGGTCCACTGCTACAAGTACTTGGGGGTCCACATCAATGACAGGTTGGACTGGTCTTGAAACACAGATGAACTATAGAAGAAAGGATAGAGCAGGCTCTTCTTCCTTAGGAGACTGTATTATCATCTTCTACAACTCTGTGATGGCCAGTGTGGTCTGCTGGGCTGGTAATGTCACCTCAAGAGAGGACCACCAGATCAACAAGATAATTAAAAGGGCCTACTCAGTTATAGGACACACTCTGGACCCTTGGGAGATCATAGCGAAGGACAAAATTAAAACAAAACCGAGTGCCTTTGTGAACAATGCTGCACATCCTCTCTGTGACTCACCAACACTGAGGACTTTCAAGGAAGGAATCATTCAGCTGAAGTGTGTTAAGAAACACAGCGGGGTCCTTTATATTAACAGTAATACACCTGTATAGTGTCTCACTAGGACTGGGGTTGACAAATTAAAAGCTTTGCTTCATTTTTAAATTTTCTTCCTTTCTAGTCATTTTGGTGTATGTTCAGTGTGCTTGTATATATACTGTGACAGGTGGCCACAGCCATTACCTGCCCCGGATACCAATGGAATAGAAGGACCAGGGTAATCAGGATCACTGAGGCAATACATCCCCTGGGACACTTGAGGGCAGCCACCTTGGGCGGCTGTGGCACCATGGATTCCTGCAGAGCACGCTGGGAGCTGGAGTTTGGTGCAGCCCTGTTGGGTTCCATGGGGTCTGCCGGAAAGACCTGCAGAGCCATATAGAGGATTTCCACCACACTGGGGAGTGATTCTAGGTAATACTGATGAGCCACCTGGAACACTCTTAGGAGGAGAATAAAAGCCACCTCACTCCATTCAAAGAGCCAGAGTCGTGTGGTGGAGGACAAAGCTTGCTGGGAGAGGAGTGGAGGTGGCAGAGAAAGAGAGAAAGAAGAAGAAGAAAGAAGAACAAAAAGAAAATACATCACTGAGCATTACTGCTGGTGCTTTTGCACTGTGCTATGTAGTGGGCAGCGGGGAAAAGCGCTGCCACACGAGGAATAAATGTGTGTTGCTTTGGACTTGTGTCTCTGTGCCTGTCTGTAACTGGGTTTGGGGAGCTGTACTCCCCTGGTATTCCACAGTACATCTATATATGTGTGTGTGTGTGTGTTTATTGAAATAAATCCAAATTTCCCCCTGAAGACAAATCAATTTCTGCAGCCACAGGGGATCCCAAGACTGAGCTTGGGAATCACTGTGCTCGGGGATGGACTGGCACCCTGACAGGGATGAAAGGTGATTCCTTACCCATACAACAAGCCAGTATAGCGAAAGGACCTGAGGAGACAACCTAGCTGGGATATATGCTCCCCCAACAAGCCAGTTTGGCAGAGTCCCTAGGCATCAGTACTTGTGCAGACACCTGCAAGACACACTGGGTATTGTAGTCCTGTAAGGCAGCCTTGTCAGGTTCTGTGGGTGCTGCCAGGGAGTCAAGTAGAAGAAGGGCAAAGCTTGTCTGGAGAAGTGGAAGGAGACAGGAAAAGGGAATTGTCTTCTCATTGTGTTTCTTAAAGAAGCCTTTTATGCTAGGTATTTGTCAAAGTAAATCTTTTTATTGTATCAAGACATTTAGTAGTGGTAGTTATGTCTGAGGTTCAGGTTGCTGCAATGCTTCCTAGTTTTAACATTATCTATCTATCTATCTATCTATCTATCTATCTATCTATCTATCTATCCTGCCGACTATACTAAAATGAATATCTATCTATCTATCTATCTATCTATCTATCTATCCTGCCGACTATACTAAAATGAATATCTATCTATCTATCTATCTATCTATCTATCTATCTATCTATCTATCTATCTATCCTGCTGACTATACTAAAATTAATATCTATCTATCTATCTATCTCCTATTATTATTAGTAGTAGTAGTATTATATAGTGCCTTTCATATCTATCTATCTATCTACATAGGCAACTAGTGTGGTGACCACTAACTGAATGTTCAAGTGCTTAGAGCCCCCATGACCACACCTGGTCAATTGAAAACACCAGAGACCCCCTTTTTGGGCTTCATTGTGGTAGGATTTCTGTTACGATTCATGAAAAGGGCACCTTCGTCTTTTCTTTACCCCACCGGTGTGTTTCCTTCTCCACAATGTAGCAGACGGGCATCACAAGGATTCCCTGAATTCTGAGGAAACCCTTTGCTCTGCTTGACCAGGTAGATCTTCTGTGTGTTGTTTCAGGGATTTTAATTCAGGGGGTCTGATGACGTTTTGCCTTGTAAGCGGTACTCAGTTGTCCAACTTGTCCCAATGGTAATCTTGATCCAAGGTCACCCCGCGTGAACCCTAATTCATCTGACTTTGCCAAGCCCCGTCATCAGCTAACCTTCTCCAGAAAGATTTTAACTCGGCCCATTCGACTGGAGGCAGAATGACTGTGCAGAAAATCAATGCAAGCAAAACAGACAATTGTGCAGCCAAGACTCCCACCTGACACGGCTGCTGCCCCCCAGACAGCAGAGGTGGCAGAGCTAATCAAATAACTCGAGTCTTGGTCCCAAATCGTCTTTGACATTATTTGGCCATTTTACTTAATGCAGGGGGGGAAAAAAATAATCTTAATTTGTCCTGATGCCTCACTGTTCCGTGACGCAGCCGGCCCTTCTGGCAGAAAGCAAAGATGCAAAAGGGGGGGTGGCGGATGGGGGGGGGGCGTAGAGCAGGTGCCAGGACTCGGCCATGAATCATTATTAGAATTGTTACATTTCGTTAATCATCCAATTAATCATTCTTAATTAGCAGTAGACCCCCCATGACCCTGGTGGGGATAAATGGAACAGAAGAAACAGGGAAAAAAAATTCCTTTGCAAGCCATAATAAGGCCCTTGTGATGCGCTTTTCTCATTTACTTCATCTTGCAGGTCTGCATTTAGCAGAGTAACTTAAAGCTCACGGAGGACTAGCGGGAATCAAGGGGACGCTATGACAAGTCAAGTCAAGTCAGCTTGTGGGTCATACACTGGTACAGCACGTTGCCGCACCCACCACACGACAAAACAACTCGGGATCCTGGTTGGCAACCCCCCCAGGCAGACACGTGGTCCAGTCCCACCCTGCAGAAATGACCCTGTGTCTTCTGCAGCCAGGTGTTACATGGGGGTCCCCTTGGCCTGGTCCAGCCACTCGGGTCCTCAACAATGATTATCACCCTCGGGTAATCGTGCCACATGGCCGTAGTGCAGTAACTGACGCTCCCTCACAATGCAGGTCATGTGCTTCATTCGGGACTCTGTGAGCAACACAAAGTCAAACCAGCAGAACCCAAGGATTCTCTGAAGAGACACAGTAGTGAAGGAGTCGAGTCTTCATCTCAGGTCACTGGATAGCATCCATGTCTCGCAAACAGGGAGCACCAGGACTCTAAAGATTTGGACCACGCACCCCTTTCTAGTGACCTCATGACCCCCCTATGCTCTCCCAATCCATTTACTGACTTCATAGGAAGAGTCACCAGAGCCATGAATGTCACTGCCGAGGTCAGTAAACCTCTCAATGACGAGATCGACACTCTCTCCGCAGACAGACACACTGCTGATGGCCGTGCCCAAGAGGTCATTAAAGGCCTGATCATGACAAGCATTGGCTTTAATTTCTGTAATCGGGTGTGGCAATGACAGACTCCAAAGCCAATCATTTCTGGGGCACCAAACCTTTTTAATTCGTCCAAGAAAAATAAGCAGAAAGATAACGTAAAGAGTGAGTCTTTGCACTTATCCTATAACGAGAGTTTCAAAAAGATGCCCTGAGGTGGTCTGGCTCCATTCTGCGGCTTGCTGGGGCCATAAGTGACGTCTCCTGTTGTGTTTTATGACAATGGGGCTGGAAGGGACGGGGTTATTTGTCATCCATGGGTATGGAAAACAAAGAAGAACAAGGTGGTAGTGGCAGCGCCCCCTCTTGTCCTGGCAGGCTATTCCATACTTCAAAAGAGCAGGTGAGAGAGTCCTTTGACACACATGTGTGACACTTCCTTAGCGTTATGTTTACAGGTCAGGTCAGGTTGGGCGGCTTGCACTGGTACAGCGTGTCGCCGCACCCACCACATGATGGCACAGCTCAGGATCCTGGTTGGCAACCCCCCGAAGGCAGACATGTGGTGCAGTCTCGCCCTCTATCAGCAGAGCCTCACCTGTCATCATGAAAAGTAGAAAAACTAATAATGATAACATAACATACATTTGTCCACCGATCTATGCTATAAATTTGTTTTCTGTGTGGTTCCAATAATTTTGACCAGTACTGTACTGGTAGCAGTCGTTGTTTACTCGGGGCTCGACCAATCCGGTATGGAAATTTGTATTGTTTTCCGCATATTGATTTGGCAAAATTTTACAATTTTCCTGACGTAACCCTCCCCATTTATCCGGGCTTCAGACCAGCACGAAGAAATTATTATAATTATTTCTTTATATTCTTATAGCACTTTTCTCACTTCATAAAGTGCTTTTTATAGCACCACTGCATAGCATCCACCTGGATGACGTGATGGCAGCCATTTTTTGTGCCAGTCTGCACACATTAGCTGTTAGGTGGTGAAGTAGTGAGAGATAGATAGCCAATTAGAGACAGGATATGATTAAGGGGATAAAATGACCAGGCCGTGGTGGACAATTTAGCCAGAACATTGGGATACACCCTGCTCTTTATAAAGGATGCCCAGGGATCTTCAATGACCACTAAGAGTCAGGACCTCAGTTATACGTCTCCTCTGAAGGACGGCACCATTTTTACAGCACTGGGACATTGGGATCCACATTCAGACCACAGGGTGAGTGCTCCCTGCTGGCCTCACCAACACCAACTCCCAAGTACTGGCTGGGCTTATCTTCAGGTGGATGACCTCTCCACAAGTGTGGGTCGAACAGCCACTGGCCATTTCTTATTAGGTGACTTTTTCCAGTGATTTGTAGCCTCAGACTTCCATCCATCCATCCATTATCCAACCCGCTATATCCTAAGTACAGGGTCACGGGGGTCTGCTGGAGCTAATCCCAGCCAACACGGGGCACAAGACAGTAAACAAACCCCGGGCAGAGTGCCAGCCTACCGCAGAGTGTGCACACACACCCACACACACACACACACACACACACTAGGGACAATTTAGGATCGCCAATGCACCTGACCTCCATGTCTTTGGACTGTGGGAGGAAACCCACGCAGACACGGGGAGAACATGCAAACTCCACACAGGGAAGATCCGGGATGCGAACCCAGGTCTCCTTACTGCGAGGCAGCAGCACTACCCACTGCGCCACCGTGCCACCCAGCCACAGACTTCGTTTACATAATCTTAGTGAGTCGGAGGCAGTCGGCAGTGTACCCCAGGGAATGTCAGTGGTCTAGTCTGATATCCTCAATGACTGGTCCATGACTCGCTCCTCAAACTGGTGTAGGCTGGGTAGGCTGTACGTGCATGAGAGGTGACAATCCATGAATGCTCATTGGGAAGTACAGTGCAGATAATGAAGTGACGAGAAACAAGGGACGTTAGCACGGGCTATTCATCCCAAAAAAGCTTGCCAGTCCTGTCCACTTAATTCTTCTAAAATAACATCAAGTTGAGTTTTGAAAGTCCTACTGTCCACCACACCACTTGGTCACTTATCCCAAGGGTCTGTGATAAACTTTGCATAAAGAAAAACTTCCTAATGTTTGTGCCAAATTTTCCCTTAACAAGTTTCCAACTGTGTCCCCGTGTTTTTGATGAATTCTTTTTAAAGTCACCGTCTCGATCCACTGGACTAATTCCCTTCATAATTTTAAACACTTCACTCAGGTCTCCTCTTAATCTTCTTTTGTTTAAACTGTAAAGGCTCAGCTCTTTTCATCTTTCCTCCTAACTCATCCCCTGTAGCCCTGAATCAGCCTCGTCAACGGGGCACGTTTAACCTTTCTCTATTTTCTCTGCAGGCCAAACATGGGAATACCTGCCTGATTTCTCATACAAGACATCACTTCCGGTTTCCTGTCGACAAGAGTGACATCACCCAACAAGACATCACGTCCAGTTCCCGCACCGAGAAAGACATCACGTCCGGTTCCGGCCCCAATAGTGATGTCACTTCCGCCACAGACATCGATGACATTGCTTCCTTGGATGGCTTTTAATGCCGCCATCTTTGCCACTACTCCTCAGTTCACGTAAGGAACTCATCCTGAGCACATCTGTGCGAAAGAGATGCTGGGTATATTGGGAGAAGGATGTTAAGACGGAGGTAAAAAATTTAAGGGTAACTATTGAATTTTAAATTGCATATTAATCAGATCACTAGGACTGCATTTTTTCACTTAAGAAATATAGCAAAAGTTAGACCTCTTATAACATTTCAAGATGCTGAGAAATGAATTCACGCTTTTGTTTTTAGTCGACCCACCCAAAAAAGACATCAATCGACTGCAACGAGTGCAGAATGGAGCTGCCAGAATCTTAACTAGGAAAAGAAAATCCGAGCACATAACCCCAGTCTTAGCATCACTACACTGGTTACCTGTGTCATTCAGAATTGACTTTAAAATTCTGCTTATGGTTTATAAAGCCTTAAATAATCTCTGCTCCATTTTATATATCGGAATGTCTGACACCTTATATTCCAAATCATAACCTCAGATCTTCAAATGAGGGTCTGCTTAGAATTCCAAGAGCAAAACTTCAAAGAAATGGTGAGACGGGCGGCCTTCTGCTGTTACGCACCTCAAATCTGGAATAGCAGACCGATAGAAATTCACCAGGCTGATACGGTGGAGCACTTTAAAAAACTGCTAAAAACTCGTTACTTTAACATGGCTTCCTCATAGCTTCATTTTAGTTTAATCCTGATGCTCTGTATATTCAATTGATTATCATTACTATTCATGGTGGCTCTAAAATCCATGCTAACCCCTTTTCCCTCTTCTGTTTCTTTTCCCGGTTTTCTGTAGTGGCGACCTGCACCACAACCACCTGATCAAAGCACCGTGATGCCCCTCCATTGATGGATTAAAGGCCAGATGTCCACGTGACCGTCATCATCAAGTCCTTCCATGAGAACCCTGAATACCATGAGGACTGATTGATGTTAGCTAGAATGCCTAAAGGGGGCTGGATGGTCTCGTGGCCTTGGTGCCCCTGCAGATTATGTTTTTTCTCCATCCGTCTGGAGTTTTTTTATTAGTTTTCTCTGTCCTCCCTGGCCATCGGACCTTACTTTTATTCTATGTTAATTGGTGTTGTCTTATTTTAATTCTTACTTTGTCCATTTTTTCTCTTTCTTCATCATGTAAAGCACTATTTGTATGAAAATGTGCTATAGAAATAAATGTTGTTGTTGTTGTTGTTAAGGATAGAGCTGCCAGGTAAGAGGAGGAGAGGAAGGACTAAGAGGAGGTTTATGGATGTGGTGAGTGAGGACATGCAGGTGATGGGTGTGACAGAACAAGATACAGAAGACAGAGAGATATGGAAGAAGATGATCCACTGTGGCAACCCCTAACAGGAGCAGCCGAAAGAAGAAGAAGAAGATGCTAGGTACAATATATGAGTGGCTGCCCCAAATCGTTTTGTGTGTCCGAGGGTGATTATTTTCACAATAGTAAAAAGCTAAGGCGTGTGTGAGTGTGTGTGTGTGTGTGTGTGTGTGTGTCCAGTCCCTCCAAGCAATCTGATTGGTTAGTTTGACTTTGATGTGCTTCGTCAGTTTGGATTGGGTGACGCAATCAAATGGAGGAAGTGCAAGTGGGAGACACACAATGAGGAGTAAAGGCATAGGAGGGACGCTGAGAGTTGCAATCAAAGACTGGAAGGATAAAAGCAGACAGGAGGTGAGCGAGGCGCCTCGAAATGACCGAGTCTGAGAAGCAGGCTTTACGTTAATGAGTTCAAGAGAAGGATGTGGTATAGTGGGTCCACAGCTCAGATCGAAGATAATCGCCGGGCGGCGTGGTAGTGTGGCTGGAGCTGTTCCTGGAGGCTGCTTGAGGTGGGCGTTTCCTCGCTTATGTGCACAGGTGAGGAATCATCTGCATCCGTTGTCACAGACGGCTGGGGTTCTTACCCGGCCGGGATGCCTAAAAGGACCGGAAGGTGGCATAAAAAGCTTCCGGGTCACGAGGGGGTGACCACCCTGGATAAAAAGAGGACCACGGGAAAGGGACAAAAAAATTTTAACCCTTTGGGACCCGTGGCCACCACTAGGGGGCGCCTTAAGCCTCAACAGACCAGGAGAATTGTCACGTCCACCACACCAGGCAAGATGGCGGATGAACCATCCAGGGATGCCCGGAGTGCTTCCGGGGCAAAGGGCAGCACTTCCGCCACGCCAGGAAGTGCTGCCGGAAGGACGTCATCAGCCACCTGGAGCACATCCGGGCAGGAATAAAAGGGGCCGCCCTCTTACACTTGAGGAGCTAGAGTCGGGAGTGGGAGCAGCACGAAGCTCCCAGGAGGAGATTGGCGGCTAAAGACTGAGATATTGAAGAGATTATTGGGGTGATTATTGCTGTGTGCATTGTGTGGTGTTCTGGGACTGTGTTTATTATAATTAATAAACGTGTGAACTTTATAAAGATGTGGTTTCCGGGCAAGTCTCACACCGTAATTGAAATCAGCAGCTGCTAATCGGCACACCTGAGCCACGTCCCTGTAATAAATAGGAGAAGTGCGAGTGCGGAAGGGGAAAAAAAAAAGGACAGAGAGAAAAAAAATGAACGGAGGTGAAAGGAGAGAAATGCTGGAAGTGAAGGAGCCGGTGCGCTAGTGTGAGAGAAAGAGAGAGCAAGCGAGATCAGACTCTCTGGGAGAGGCGAGCCCTAGCGGGGTGTTTGGCCGACACCCGGGGGCCACTGTAGTGGTCGCTCCTGCTGAGAACTTGTGTGGAGCAGGAGTGACCGGGAGAAGGCTGGCTCACTGCATAAGGCCAAGAAGGCAGCGGGAGTCGGAGATTTGGAGTGGAACCCCAGCGTGAGCGCACCGGCCGTTGGTGGAAGTCAAGTCTCGGTCTGGAGGAGGGCTGAATGAAGCCAGGGATCGGGAGACCACCAGACAAGCAGAAGTAAGAGGAGGTCAGCTGCAGGTAGGGTGACTCCCCTGCTTCTACCATCCAGGCTATGCACCAGGGGAGTCACCCTACCTGCAGCTGACCTCCTCTTATCTGGTGGTCTCCCGATCCCTGGCTTCATTCAGCCCTCCTCCAGACCGAGACTTGGCCAACAGAAAGAAGGCACCGGGCTTTGTTTTTAAAAGGATCTATTTTTGTGATTTTAACCTCCACATTTTCCACTTGTTTTTAACGGACTACAGTTGATTCCACTTAACTGGGGCACATTAGGACTAGGACAGTTTGGCCCAATTAATCGAATTCCACACAAAATTAAACAATAAATCATTTTCTTTCAAAAATTTTAATAAATTACTGAACAGAAATATAAATTACAATAAAATAATTATAAACCGTGAAGAAAAAACAATAATAAATTCTAAAATAAAATAATAAGTAGGTACGTATTTTAATAAATTATTGAACCAAAATATAAATAAGAAAATAATCTAAACTGTGAAGAAACAAGAATAATAAGTTCAAAAGTAAAATAATTAGGTACAGTGGTGTGAAAAACTATTTGCCCCCTTCCTGATTTCTTATTCTTTTGCATGTTTGTCACACAAAATGTTTCTGATCATCAAACACATTTAACCATTAGTCAAATATAACACAAGTAAACACAAAATGCAGTTTTTAAATGATGGTTTTTATTATTTAGGGAGAAAAAATCCAAACCTACATGGCCCTGTGTGAAAAAGTAATTGCCCCCTTGTTAAAAAATCCCCTAACTGTGGTGTATCACACCTGAGTTCAATTTCCTGATTACTGCCACACCTGTTTCAATCAAGAAATCACTTCAATAGGAGCTGCCTGACACAGAGAAGTAGACCAAAAGCACCTCAAAAGCTAGACATCATGCCAAGATCCAAAGAAATTCAGGAACAAATGAGAACAGAAGTAATTGAGATCTATCAGTCTGGTAAAGGTTATAAAGCCATTTCTAAAGCTTTGGGACTCCAGTGAACCACAGTGAGAGCCATTATCCACAAATGGCAAAAACATGGAACAGTGGTGAACCTTCCCAGGAGTGGCCGGCCGACCAAAATTACCCCAAGAGCGCAGAGACGACTCATCCGAGAGGTCACAAAAGACCCCAGGACAACGTCTAAAGAACTGCAGGCGTCACTTGCCTCAATTAAGGTCAGTGTTCACGACTCCACCATAAGAGAGAGACTGGCCTGAAAAAACGGCCTGCATGGCAGATTTCCAAGACGCAAACCACTGTTAAGCAAAAAGAACATTAGGGCTCGTCTCAATTTTGCTAAGAAACATCTCAATGATTGCCAAGACTTTTGGGAAAATACCTTGTGGACTGATGAGACAAAAGTTGAACTTTTGGAAGGCAAATGTCCCGTTACATCTGGCGTAAAAGGAACACAGCATTTCAGAAAAAGAACATCACACCAACGGTAAAATATGGTGGTGGTAGTGTGATGGTCTGGGGTTGTTTTGCTGCTTCAGGACCTGGAAGGCTTGTTGTGATAGATGGAACCATGAATTCTACTGTCTACCAAAAAATCCTGAAGGAGAATGTCCGGCCATCTGTTCGTCAACTCAAGCTGAAGCGATCTTGGGTGCTGCAACAGGACAATGACCCAAAACACACCAGCAAATCCACCTCTGAATGGCTGAAGAAAAACAAAATGAAGACTTTGGAGTGGCCTAGTCAAAGTCCTGACCTGAATCATTTGAGATGCTATGGCATGACCTTAAAAAGGCGGTTCATGCTAGAAAACCCTCAAATAAAGCTGAATTACAATAATTCTGCAAAGATGAGTGGGCCAAAATTCCTCCAGAGCCTGTAAAAGACTCATTGCAAGTTATCGCAAACGCTTGATTGCAGTTATTGCTGCTAAGGGTGGCCCAACCAGTTATTAGGTTCAGGGGGCAATTACTTTTTCACACAGGGCCATGTAGGTTTGGATTTTTTCTCCCTAAATAATAAAAACCATCATTTAAAAACTGCATTTTGTGTTTACTTGTGTTATATTTGACTAATGGTTAAATGTGTTTGATGATCAGAAACATTTTGTGTGACAAACATGCAAGAGAATAAGAAATCAGGAAGGGGGCAAATAGTTTTTCACACCACTGTATGTACATGCAATTTAATTCTGTAAAAATACATCCAGTGTAGCCTGTCTTTTGTTTTTGTAAGTTTGCACTTCTACAAAATCAGCTCAGATATTCAGTGTGGATGTTGGGCTCCCTTCATTGCCTTCCTTCATAACATAACGCTGTAACAGGTGGATCATCATCATCATCGTTTTCTTCATCAAATTTTTGGTGTTTCGATTTAATGGCTTCAACAATTGTATCCTCACAGTCTTCGTTTTCATCGTAACATGGTAAATTGTCATCTATTGTAGAAAATTCTTTGTTATTTACAATATGAACTCTCCTCAATGCTCAAAATTTCGGGAATCTCCAAAGGTCTTAAGCCGCAAACAGCAAAGCAGTTCTGTAGGTTGCTGGTTTTTATAGCTCGACAACTGCCATTCCTCACACAGCTGATTTTCTTGCTGTAAGAGACGCGCAATGGCAGATTTTGGTCCACCAGTTATCTCAGCGAGCCAATGATGGCATATATTAAATGGCTTTTCATTTTATCCAGCAAAGCAATTTTACTTGAAAGTGTAAAATCATTTCTTGGCATCTTGACAAGGGTTATAAATTTTTAAATAAAGTCGACAAAAAAACAAGTTTATTCATACGTTATACGCGCGAGGCAGTGTAGGGTGTGGCAGATGGCTGGGGGTCCTGGAGGGATCAATACCTTACCCGGGCCACACTAGTCTGCGGGTGGGCCACGGGAGCAGAGCTTGGAAGTTCATCCCGGGTTGGGACACGTGGTCACCGCCAGGGGACGCCCAGATAATTATGGAGCCCTGGAAGGCAGCACTTCTGCCAAACAAGGAAGTGCTGCTAGGAGAAGATCAGGAAGTAGCTGGAGCACATCCAGGGGATGTATGAAAAAGGCCGCCTCACTCCATTCAGGGCCGGAGTCGGGTGGAAGTGGACGAGAGCTTTGAAGAGAGGAGTTGGGGGCAGCTGAAGAGAGAGAAGGAGGTCTAAAGGACTGTTTTAGTGGTGATTACTGCACTGTTTGTGGTGTTGGGAAAGGGGTTGTAAATAAACGTGTGTGATTTGAGACATTCTGTGTCCGGGTCTGAGATCTCCACAAAGTGTAACTGAATACGGTACGGTAGTGGTGACGGTAGACTATTAAGTAGACGCGTGCGACTCCACTCTAAGATTGTACTAGCCGAACTTACTCGTACTTCTTCGACAGGCGACGGTAGATGACGGACTGGCAGCACACACTACTGTCCCGATTAAGCGTTTAAAGTATCCATCCATCCATTATCCAACCCGCTATATCCGAACTAGAGGGTCATGGAGGTCTGCGGGAGCCAATCCCAGCCAACACAGGGCACAAGGCAGGAAACAAACCCCAGGCAGGGCGCCAGCCCACACCGCAGGGCCGTTAAAAATATGTTTGAGTTTATTAGTTTGGTTTTGGGTGGCACGGTGGCGCAGTGGGTAGCGCTGCTGCCTCGCAGTTAGGACACCCAGGTTTGCTTCCCGGGTACTCCCTGCGTGGAGTTTGCATGTTCTCCCCGTGTCTGCGTGGGTTTCCACCCACAGTCCAAAAACATGCAGGTTAGGTGCATTGGCTATCCTAAAACTGGCCCTAGTTTTGTGTGTGTGTGCCCTGCAGTGCCTTGCGCCCTGTGCTGGAGGGGATTCACTCCAGCAGACCCCTGTGACCCTGTGTTGGGATATAGCGGGTTGGACAATGATTGACTATTACTCATGTTTTAGTGCTAATGACTGACAACACGGAAGCTTGGTGTGTGTGTTTGCGCGCCGTGCCCAGGGTTTGTTTCCTGCCTTGTGCCCTGTGTTGGCTGGGATTGGCTCCAGCAGACCCCCTGTGACCCTGTAGTTAGGATATAGCGGGTTAGATAATGGATGGATGGATGGTATGGTTTTCGTTCCTTGAGATTGGGCCCAAATAAGCGGCTGCCCCAAATAACCGGTGGCCCAATTACTCGGAATCGACTGTATCTATTTTTTGAACCTTATGCACTGCAATATTTCTTTGGACACAGTTTTTGATTTCATTTACATTAAAGCACTTTGCACATTTTGCACCATCCTCTTGGTTCGTTGTTGACGTCTTCACTGTCCAGCTCATCCGGTTACATTACCGACGGTGTCACTAGGATCCGTGATCACTTGCTCACCTACCAGCGACCGGAACAGTCAGGTTTTACGACCGCATCCTAGCACTGAGGGTTCTCATGGAGCACAAACGTGAATATCAGCAGAGGTTCTTTGCAGCCTTTGTCGATTTTCGTAAAGCGTTCGACTCAGTTGATCGAGCTGCCCTGTGGGACATCCTGAGGGTTCGCGGGATCCTCTTTAAAGTTGCTGCATATCATGGACGGCCTGTACACTGGTACTGTGAGTGCTGTGCAGAGTGGAGGCAGGACCTCTGCGTTTTCCTCAGTTCTCTCTCTCTCTGTTCTGCTCCTACTCTGTTCAATGCTTGTATGGACCGGGTGGTGGGCAAGGTCGTGGGGTCCAGCGGCTGTGGGGCATCTCTTGGTGAAAAGAGATATACTCATCTTGACTTTGCCGATGATGCTGTGATCTTCGGGGAGTCAATGGAGGCTCTGATCGGGGCACTCGAGAGAAACTGAGTGAGGGGTCCGAGTGTCTGGGCTTGTGAGGGTCCTGACAAAAACCAGCATCCAGGCCTTTAATGACCTCTTGGGCGCGGCCATCAGCAGTGCGTTTGTCTGCGGAGAGAGTGTTGACCTCACCGAGAGGTTTACTTACCTTGGCAGTGACATTCATGTGACTCTGGTGACTCTTCCTATCAAGTCAATAAACGGATTGGGAGAGCATGCGGGGGGTCATGAGGTCACTGGACAGGGGTGTGTGTCACTCCTGATATCTCTGCGAAAAGTCTTTAGAGTCCTGGTGCTTCCTGTTTGTGAGACATGGACGCTATCCAGTGACCTGAGGCAAAGATTCGACTCCTTTGGTGTCTATCTGGAAAATCCTTGGGTCCCGCTGGTCTGACTTTGTGTTGCTCATGGAGTCCCAAATGACGCACATGACCTGCATTGTGAGGGAGTGTCGGTTACGGCACTACGGCCATGCGGCGTGTTTCCCCGAGGGTGATCAGCTCGTAGGATCCTCACTGTTGGAGACCTGAGTGGCTGGACCAGGCCAAGGCGTCGTCCATGTAACACCTGGCTGCGGCAGATAGAGGGTCATTTCTGGAGGGTGGGACTTGACTGTGTATCTGCCAGGGGGGTTGCCAACTAGTATCCCGAGTTGTTTCGTCGTGTGGTGGGTGCAGCAACGCATTGTACCAGTGTATGCCCCCCCACAACTTGACTTCACTTGACTTGTCGGGTTCAAGAGCTCCACAAACTGGAGACGGGAGCCTGGAGCAGAACTCGCATCGTCTCATAGAGGAGTGTTGGCCAAGAGAGGTTTCGGACATGCGAGGACCCTGAGGAAAGGTGCTGAGGGTACACGTAGGCCAAGAGATGTCCAATTTCTTTTAAATGTATCATATTACCTGTTCCCAACAGGTGACAAACATATTCTTACAGAAGATGAAGCACACACTGCCCTCTTCAGGCGCACTGTGGTTTATTTTTGGTCTTTTCGCCAATAACTGGGTGAGCGACCATCTCACTCACATGGCTGCCATTAGGACACCAAATTGCATTTTTTTTATACAGGCTAATCTAAGACAGCTGTTACTGTCATTCTGTTCGCTATTCAGGGGGCTTTAATAGATGTCACAAATGGCTCATTTTTTTCCTTTTCTTTTTCCTTTTCTCATTACTTGCCACTGAGCGCTGCTGCCCAATCTAAAGTTAATTAAGTGATCGCTCTCCCAGCTGGCCATTAACACAATAACACCAACAATAGCACTAATACACTAATTCACCGCCCAAAGGCACGAAGCAATTGATTGAGTCCCCGAGTCCGCTCGACTCCTGAAGAGACTTCCATTAAATTGATCCCCGTATAGCGGGCCACGCGTCTCGTATTTATTCCGCGCAACAGGTTTCGCCATAAATAAATTCAGCTAAAGGGGCTCCCGTCACATCCGTGCCCATTTAAATGTGATTTTCTGCTTTTAAGAGGAGAAGAAAGCGGAATGTGTTAAGATCTGGGGAGACGCTTCCCTGCAAAACAAAGGGAAGATATTTTTATATACGCACACATCGGCCTTGCTAGTACCCGGTTGGACCCCCTTTAGCCTTCATAAGGGCCGTAATTCTACGTGGCGTAGATTCAACAAGGCGCTGGAAACATTCCTAAGGGGATTTGCTCCATATTGACATGACGGCATCACGCAGGTTTGGTAGCTGCATATCCATGATGTGAATCTCCCGTCCCACCACATCCCAAAGGTGATCTACTGGATTGAGATCTGGTGACTGTGGAGGCCATTTGAGTCCAGTGACCTCCTTGCCATGTTCAAGAAACCAGCTGGAGATGATCTGAGCTTTGTGACATGGTGTGTTATCCTGCTGGAAGGATAAAGGGATGGACGTGGTCACCAACAATACTTAGGTAGGCTCTGCCATTTAAGTGATGCTCAGTTGGTACTAAGGGGCCTAAAGTGTGCCAAGAAAATGTCATCCACACCATCACACCACCACCAGCAGCCTGAACCGGTAATATAAGGCAAGATGTATCCCTGCTTTCATGTTGTTGACCTCACCATCCAAATGTCACAGCAGAAATTGAGACTCATCAGACCAGGCATCATTTCTCCAATCTTCTGTTGTCCAATTTTGGTGAGCCTGTGTGAATTGTAGCCTCAGCTCCCTGTTCTTGGCTGACAGGAGTGTCACCCGGTATGGTATCCTGCTGCTGCAGCCCACCTCCTTCAAGGAGCTCAGTTGGTAGTAAGGGGTCCAAAGTATGCCAATAAAATATCCCCCACACCATCACATCACCACTGGCAGCCTGAACCGTCGATACAAGGCAAGATGGATCCCTGCTTTCATGTTGTTGACCTCACCATCCAAATGTCACAGCAGAAATCGAGACTCATCAGACCAGGCATCATTTCTCCAATCTTCTGTTGTCCAATTTTGGTGAGCCCGTGTGAATTGTAGCCTCAGTTGCCTGTTCTTTACTGACAGGAGTGTCACCCTTTGTGGTCTCCTGGTTCTCTAGCCCACCTGCTCCAAGGTTCAGCATGTTGTGTGTTCAGAGCTGCTATTCTGCCCACCTCAGCTGTAACGAGTGCTTATTTGAGTTCCTGTTGCCTTTCTGTCAGCTCGGACCAGTCTGGCCATTCTCCTCTGACCTGTGCCATCAACAAGGCATTGTCACCCAGCAGGGAACTGCCATGCACTGATATTTTTTCCCTTTTTCAGACCATTCTCTGTAAACCTAAGAGATGGTTGTGCGTGAAAATCCCAGTAGATCAACAGTTTGTGAAATACTCAGACCAGCCCGTCTGGCACACACAGCCACACCATGTTCAAAGTCACGTGCTCTGTTTGAACTTCAGCAGGTCGTCTTGATAAGATCTACAGGCCGAAATGTGTTGAGTTGCCACCATTTGATTGGCTGATTAGAGATTTGCGCTAACAAGTGGTTGAACGGGTGGACCTAATAAAGTTATTACTGCAAAATAACTGCCATTTGCCATGATCGTCATTTTCATGTAGTAGCAGCTCAAGACGCCATACCACCCTGTCTTACATATCCATCCATTTTCTAACCCGCTGAATCCGAATACAGGGTCACGGGAGTCTGCTGGAGCCAATCCCAGCCAACACAGGAACCAATCCTGGGCAGGGTGCCAACCCACCGCAGGACACACACAAACACACCAAGCACACACTAGGGCCAATTTAGATTCGCCAATCCACCTAACCTGCATGTCTTTGGATTGTGGGAGGAAACTGGAGCGCCCGGAGGAAACCCACGCAGACAACATGCAAACTCCACACAGGGAGGACCTGGGAAGCGAACCCGGGTCTCCTAACTGCGAGGCAGCAGCACCGTGCCGCCCTCTGGCTTACATATCTGTTTGTAATTTGTTCAGTTCAAGGCCAGTGCCCACCATGCACAGTCCAGGATAGCTCAGGGGTGGTCTTCCTACCTCGTCATCATGAGCCATCCATGGGTCTCCAGGACTATACCTTGGAGATCAGCTTGTTTCATCTTAGGCAGCGACCAGTGAAATACAGATGACGTCTTTTAAGCGTTGGAGTTATCTTGGGAGATGTGGCCACACAACTCAGCGTTTGTCATATACAATTGTTTTATCTTGATAGTGTAATATATATTGCTCTACTTTTCCCTATTGTATTATTAATATGTAGCCTTAGAATGCCTAATCTCACAGACTTACCACTGTTTATAAGGTATTATCTATATATATATTTCACTAAGGCAAGACACCCATGGAAATCACGCCAGAAGGAGCGTGGATTCACTAAGCTGCCGACAAGTAAGACACCTATGGCGCACACAGGAAGGAGCAACGCCGGAGGTGAATCGCCATATGCAGCGTGTAAAACGGTTTGCGAAGGGTATCACATGGGATCCTTAAAACAATCCTTTACAACTGAGGTTAAAACACAATGAAGTGAGCAGTCTTTTTAAAAACCGAGTTTTCGGTTACGACGCACGACCGTGTACACCATAGCAAACTGTTTTACACGCTACATACAGCAATTCACATCCGCGACAAACGTGCGTCTTCTTAGATGCTCCTGCAGGAACACGGAAAGTCTACGTGAGTCACAGGTGCATCTGGACTGTGCAAAGACGACAACGACTCAAGTGACGAGTTGGAGGTGGGCACATGAGCGATGGCGGTCCGCCAGTTTTCAGTCACGGACGATTGTGTGTTGGTTCGTTCCGTGCATTGTTATAATGTTGCTTTTCTTGCTGATTTATTGCATTACCAATTTTTCAAATTTTAATTTTCTCCCTCTGCTTAGAAATCATTAAAAAACCTGCCTGATTATGTGGCGTATGGTACGCCGCGGGTTGGCTATTGTATATAACTTAACCCCACCTTCCCTTCTATATCTATAACCTCAGGCAATTAGATGTAGTAAAAACAGAAGCAGGAGTTAAGTTACACATAAAATAATGTATTACTGATGTTCATAAATAATAACAAAATGCAAAGTACATTTGAATATTGGCAACCATACAACCTGATAAAATGGTGATGTGTAATTCAGGTGTCACACAGACTTGTAGTTACTTAATGTCTCTAGTTAAGGCATCGTTGGTGCTCAGCTTTCAGCCACATGTCTGTTCAAAATGGCTGCTGAGCTGTGCTCTTCATTGTGTTGTCTTCAGTTCGTGGTGTGATGGTCTTCTTCAGTTGTTAGCAAGAGAAAGATACTTCTACGTCATCACAGGTTAGCAAGAGAGATGCTTCTTCATCATATGTTGGTTAGAGAGAGAGAATGTGGTTGAGCAAGCAGATTGATAGGTTTTCTGTCCAACCCCTACAGCCAATAGGACATCATGGTACTTAAAGGCCTCTGAGACAAGCCAATTCCAAACAGCCATATCTCAGACCAATGGGGAGAAATAGTACATCTTAATACCTGCAATACCCCCCCAAGATCATATGTTAAACTAACCTGGCTTTATGTGGGGGATGAGAGAATTACTCAAACTGGTTTAAGAAACATCCCCCAAATCCTGTCGTAAAATTACAAAGAAACTTAGTCATAAATGGAGGGCAAACACGAATGCCTCTCATCAAAGTAACACTAAATGACATTGCTTTGCCTAAATTACAAATAAAGACATACAAAACATTTATCAAGTTATATGCAAAATCTCACATCACTACAACAATACAATACAATACAATTTATTTTTGTATAGCCCAAAACCACACAAAAAGTGCCACAATGGGCTTTAACATATCCAAACCAACACAATCTCGCCTCTCTGACTTTGTCTCCCAACTGTCCCACCTGAGCTGACCCTTTAATGTCCTCATTTCTAATTCTGTCCATCCTCGTCACACCCAATGCAAATCTTAGCATCTTTAACTCTGCCACCTCCAGCTCCGTCTCCTGCTTTCTGGTCGGTGCCATCGTCTCCAACCCATATAACAAAGCTGGTCTCACTACCGTCCTGTAGACCTTCCCTGTCACTCTTGCTGATACCCGTCTGTCACAAATGCAATACAATACAATACAATTTATTTTTGTATAGCCCATAATCACACATTTAACAGGCCCTGCCTCTTGACAGCCCCCCCAGCCTTGGCTCTCTAAGAAGACAATTAAAAACTTGCAAAAAAAAAACCCTTGTAGGGAAAAAATGGAAGAAACCTTGGGAAAGGCAGTTCAAAGAGAGACCCCTTTCCAGGTAGATTGGACATTCAGTGGGTATCTAAAAAGGGGATCAATACAGTACAATACACAGATCAGAACACAAGTAATCCTCAATACAATACAATAGAAATATAAATATTACAATTACAGAGCTCAATTCAACAGTGGATGATATCCCATAATATGATTTGGATTTGTTCAGAGACCTGGAGACCTCAGCCATCATTCTGCCTCCCCCTATTGGCCATTGCACAGCTCAGTCAGCTCTAGGCCAGCCAATCCGATGAAAGGACCCCTCTACCCCACGATTTCTGTGATCCTCCATCAGGGATGACTTTACCATAGGCAGGCAGAACAACTTGGCAGGTGGGCAGGGGCACCAAGTGCCACATTTGAGTACCGAGAAAAGAAACAGAATAGGTGAGGGTTCCATCCATCCACCCATTTTCTAACCCGCTGAATCCGAACAGGGTCACGGGGGCCTGCTGGAGCCAATCCCAGCCAACACAGGGCACAAGGCAGGAACCAATCCTGGGCAGGGTGCCAACCCACCGCAGGACACACACAAACACACCCACACACCAAGCACACACTAGGGCCAATTTAGAATCGCCAATCCACCTAACCTGCATGTCTTTGGATCGTGGGAGGAAACCGGAGCGCCCGGAGGAAACCCACGCAGACACGGGAGAACATGCAAACTCAAGCAGGGAGGACCGGAAGCGAACCCAGGTCTCCTAACTGCGAGGCAGCAGCGCTACCACTGCGCCACCGTGCCGCCCTAGGTGAGGGTTAGTAATAAATTATTACTATCATATTACTTATGTGGGCAGCATGATGGTGCAGTGGGTGACGCTGCTGCCTCGCAGTTAGGAGACCCGGGTTCGCTTCCCGGGTCCTCCCTGCGTGGAGTTTGCATGTTCTCCCCGGGTCTGCATGGGTTTCCTCCTACAGTCCAAAGACATGCAGGTTAGGTGCATTGGCTATCCTAAAACTGGCCCTAGTATTTGTGTGTGTGTGTGCCCTGCAGTGCCTTGTGCCCTGTGCTGGAGGGGATTCGCTCCAGCAGACCCCTGTGACCCTGTGTTGGGATATAGTGGGTTGGACAATGATTGACTATTACTCATGTTTTAGTGCTAATGACTGACAACACGGATGCAGTCCGTACAGTTAATCAGCAGCTCTAGTCAGGGTGTGCTAAACAGAAGTCGTGAGTCTTTCGCCAGGATCTGAAAGCTGAGACAGAAGGGGCATCTCTAATAGTAGCAGGCAGACCACTCAATAGTTTAGGGGCCCTGTAGCTAAACGTTTGATCCCCCACTGTTATTTTATTAATCCTTAGAACTGTTGGCTCCAATGAACATTTAGGGCTTCGACCAGCATGTAGGTGTAACAGCCATCCAGTTTCATTCAAGACTCAAGCCTCTGAGCCATACATTAATGTGTTCTCCACTTTAATAATTGGATAATTGTCTGTGCTTCCATCCCATTGCTATGTCTCTATCATACATAATTTGGTATGAGATTCATAAAAGCAGAGCTAATGTTTGGGTTGTGTCACCTGTTGGAATGGAAAAGGGAGACATTTTGGTCACACCGCACTTTTTCTATGTGGTCTCCCCATTTCAGGGCACAGCAATGGCAGGTCCATTAAGGCCGCTGTCATATTTAGGACTTTGTCGCACATTACTTGCATACATTTACTTATTTGGCGGTTGCCCTTATCCAATTGGTTTCATTTCTTTTGGCTTTCCAATTGGAGACCATGGCAGGTTAAGTGACTTGCTCAGGGGAACACAGTGTCAGTAGTGGGATCTGAACCCACAACCTCAGGGTTTGCACCACACTCCCTGCTTGCAAGGACTGCTTGAAGTCCACAATTTGTAGACATCACCAGGTGCTGAGGGTCTTCTCTGGTGATGCTCTACCAAGCTTCTAAGGCAGCCATCTTCAGCTCCTGCTTGTTTCAGGGAGCTTTTCCACATAAGTTTTCTCATCAGCATATCGAAGGCCTGCTCAATTGGATTGAAATCGGGTGACTGGTTTGGCCATTCAAGAATTTCCCATTTTATAGCTTTGATAAACTCCTGTGTGTCCTCAGCTGTGTGTTTGGCTCATCATCTTGTTGTAGGATGAAGTACCATCCAGTGAGTTTGGAGGAGCAGATCAGATGTTTGTACACCCCTCAGAATTCACTGTGCCATCAGCAGTTCCATCACCAATAAAGAGAAGTGTGACGGGGCCTGTGGCAGCCTTACATGTCCAAGCCGTAACACCCCCAGCACCGCCACGTTTAACAGATGAGGTGGTCCTCTTTGCATCTCAGGCAGTTCTTTTTGGTCTCCACATTTTGCTCTCGCCGTCACTCTGATGAGGTTCATCTTTTTATCGTCTGTCCACAAGACCTTTTCCCAGAATTCTGCAGGCTCTTTGAAGTTTGTCCATCCATCCATTATCCAACCTGCTATATCCTAACTACAGGGTCACGGGGGTCTGCTGGAGCCAATCCCAGGCAACACATGGCGTAAGGCAGGAAACAAACCACGAGCAGGGCACACACACCCACACACCAAGCACCCACTAGGGACAATTTAGAATCGCCAATGCACCTAACCTGCATGTGTTGCAGGTTAGCGCCCGCGAGCACCCGGAGCTAACCCACGCAGACACGGGGAGAACATGCAAACTCCACGCAGGGAAGCAAACCCGGGTCTCCTTACTGAGAGGCAGCAGCGCTACCCACTGCACCACCGTGCCACCTGCCAGTAGGATTAATAGAGTTTAAAAATTTGGTAGGCTAATCAACTGAATCGTTGTGTTGTAAAATGGTTTTTATTAAAGTGTATGTCCGAGACAGCGTGTCATATAATTTGAGCACCAATTGATTCATTATACAGTGGTGTGAAAAACTATTTGCCCCCTTCCTGATTTCTTATTCTTTTGCATGTTTGTCACACAAAATGTTTCTGATCATCAAACACATTTAACCATTAGTCAAATATCCATCCATCCATTCTCTAACCCGCTGAATCCCAATACAGGGTCACGGGGGTCTGCTGGAGCCAATCCCAGCCAACACAGGGCACAAGGCAGGAACCAATCCTGGGCAGGGTGCCAACCCACCGCAAGACACACACAAACACACCCACACTAGGGCCAATTTAGAATCGCCAATCCACCTAACCTGCATGTCTTCGGATTGTGGGAGGAAACCGGAGCACCCGGAGGAAACCCATGCAGACACGAGGAGAACATGCAAACTCCACGCAGGGAGGACCCGGGAAGCGAACCCGGGTCCCCTAACTGCAAGGCAGCAGCGCCACCGTGCCGCCCTTAGTCAAATATAACACAAGTAAACACAAAATGCAGTTTTTAAATGATGGTTTTTATTATTTAGGGAGAAAAAAAATCCAAACCTACATGGCCCTGTGTGAGAAAGTAATTGCCCCCTGAACCTAATAACTGGTTGGGCCACCCTTAGCAGCAATAACTGCAATCAAGCATTTGTGATAACTTGCAATGAGCCTTTTACAGCGCTCTGGAGGAATTTTGGGCCACTCATCTTTGCAGAATTGTTGTAATTCAGCTTTATTTGAGGGTTTTCTAGTATGAACCGCCTTTTTAAGGTCATGCCATAGCATCTCAATTGGATTCAGGTCAGGACTTTGACTAGGCCACTCCAAAGTCTTCATTTTGTTTTTCTTCAGCCATTCAGAGGTGGATTTGCTGGTGTGTTTTGGGTCATTGTCCTGTTGCAGCACCCAAGATCGCTTCAGCTTGAGTTGACGAACAGATGGCCGGACATTCTCCTTCAGGATTTTTGGTAGACAGTAGAATTCATGGTTCCATCTATCACAGCAAGCCTTCCAGGTCCTGAAGCAGCAAAACAACCCCAGACCATCACACTACCACCACCATATTTTACTGTTGGTATGATGTTCTATTTCTGAAATGCTGTGTTCCTTTTACGCCAGATGTAACGGGACATTTGCCTTCCAAAAAGTTCAACTTTTGTCTCATCAGTCCACAAGGTATTTTCCCAAAAGTCTTGGCAATCATTGAGATGTTTCTTAGCAAAATTGAGACGAGCCCTAATGTTCTTTTGCTTAACAGTGGTTTGCGTCTTGGAAATCTGCCATGCAGGCCGTTTTTGCCCAGTTTCTTTCTTATGGTGGAGTCGTGAACACTGACCTTAATTGAGGCAAGTGAGGCCTGCAGTTCTTTAGACGTTGTCCTGGGGTCTTTGTGACCTCTCGGATGAGTCGTCTCTGCGCTCTTGGGGTAATTTTGGTCGGCCGGCCACTCCTGGGAAGGTTCACCAGTGTTCCATGTTTTTGCTATTTGTGGATAATGGCTCTCACTGTGGTTCGCTGGAGTCCCAAAGCTTTAGAAATGGCTTTATAACCTTTACCAGACTGATAGATCTCAATTACTTCTGTTCTCATTTGTTCCTGAATTTCTTTGGATCTTGGCATGATGTCTAGCTTTTGAGGTGCTTTTGGTCTACTTCTCTATGTCAGGCAGCTCCTATTGAAGTGATTTCTTGATTGAAACAGGTGTGGCAGTAATCAGGCCTGGGGGTGGCTACAGAAATTGAACTCAGGTGTGATACACCACAGTTAGGTGATTTTTGAACAAGGGGGCAATTACTTTTTCACACAGGGCCATGTAGGTTTGGATTTTTTTTTCTCCCTAAATAATAAAAACCATCATTTAAAAACTGCATTTTGTGTTTACTTGTGTTATATTTGACTAATGGCTAAATGTGTTTGATGATCAGAAACATTTTGTGTGACAAACATGCAAAAGAATAAGAAATCAGGAAGGGGGCAAATAGTTTTTCACACCACTGTATGTCTCCCTCTCCCCTCGGCCCGCTTATAAATCGCTTCCACAACAACAACATTTACTTCTAGAGCACATTTTCATACAATTGATGTCGCTCAAAGTGCTTTACAGAACGAAGGAAGAGAGAAAAAAAGAAAAAAAGAAACAAAATATAAAAATAAAATTAGGCAATACTAATTAACCCTTAAACCGCCACATGCTTGGGGGTTAATGCACCCTCCGGACGCCAAATACTTTTTTGTTGCACTTTTTAAGTAAACGTCACAAATCACCAAGAAGAAGTGAAATTTTAAAAGAACACAATTTTTTTTTAATGCAAAGAGCATCACAATTACTGCAACCCTGATCATTTTACACCCTGCCAATGAACTGTAAAGACTACTTTAAAAACTACTGCAACAATCAATTATTATAAGTACAGGGTGACACAGACAAACAGGAACTTCTGAGATGCGTAGTGGCAGCCATGTACAGTTGGCAGCACTGCGGCACAGGGACCTTGAGCTGTAAATCTCGCCATTTAGTAATTTAGTAATCAATTGCAAGGCAATCAATGGCAGCTGTGCGAGAATTGTTCGGTAACCGTGTCATCTCAAGATTCGGTGACATTCCCTGGCCCTCAAGATCACCGGATTTGTCCGTTTGTGATTTTTTCTTGTGGGGCTACCTTAAGAGTCGGGTCTACGGGACTCGGCCAAGGACACTGAATGAATTGAAACAAAGAATTCAAGATGAAATTCGTGGTATCCCAGCTGAGATGTTGCAGCGATCAATGGGGAACCTCAACAGCAGATTGGAAGAATTGGAGGACGCCATCTACAGGGCGTCATTTTCAGCCATTGATAATTTGGATTACTGTCTCTTAAAAGGCAAGTTGTAGTGGTTCAATTGCTGTCAATAAAAAGTTTTAGTTGGATTTCTTCTATTTTGTATTGGGTTTTTCTGTGTCACCCTGTACAAGGAGCAACTGACACCATTGATGACATTTAGTAACTCACCGAGAAAACTGCGCTTGAACTGACTGAACGCAAACACACAGAGGCCAACGCTGATGCTGGCAGGCCGGTCAAGTGCAGTGGCTCAATCCCAGTGATGCTGATTCTCTAGGGGGCGCCAGCGGTCCTGAGCTGGCTGCTCAACTAATATACGGCACGGACTGATCAGCACCGGCGTGCTGGCAAATTCCTCTGGGAGGCGACTATAGCTGGTTGTGGCATTCAATGAATGTATGTCGCTGTCGCATGCTGCCAAATTGCATTCGGAGCCGATTATAGCCAGTTCCAGCGGTTTAAGGGTTAACATAGAATAAAAGTAAGGTCCGATGACCTGGGAGGACAGAAAAAACAAAAACAAAAAAAACTCCAGACTGCTAGGAAAAAAAAAAAATCTGCAGGGGGTCTGAGGCCACGAGACCGCCCAGCCCCCTCTAGGCATCCTACCCAACATCAGTGACCTCAATCAGTCCTCGTGCTTTTCAAGCTTCACATGGAAGAACTTGATGATGATGGTCAACTCTGGCCTTTAATACCTCAAAGTAAGTAGTACATGGTGCCCTGATGAGGTGGTGGTGGCACAGATCGCCACCACAGAAAACTGGAAAAAGAACAGCAGAGAAAGTAGGGATTAGTACGGATTGTGGAGCCACCAGGAATGATATTGATAATTAAATGATAATTCAATGCATATACAGAATATCAGGGTTAAACTAAAATTAAAGCTCTGAGAGAGCCATGTTACAGTAACAAGTTTTTAGCAGTTTTTTAAAGTGCTCCACCGTATCAGCCTGGCAAATTTCTGTCGGTCTGCTATTCCAGATTTGAAGTTCATAACAGCAGAAGGCCGCCTCACCGCTTCTTTTAAGTTTAGCTCTTATAATGACAAACAGACCCTCATTTGAAGAACTTTGATTCTTAGTGCGGTGAGAGAAGTTGCAAAGTCAACCGCATTGTTCAAGCAAATTCTAGATAAAAGCCTGATCTAAATCTGTTAAGTAGTTCTTGCATTCACTAGCTAAGCGGAGGAAACGAACAGCCCAAGGCTGGCGAATGAGTGAGAGAGGAGGACCCCGACCCCGACCCCCAACTCAGACCACTGTGTCTCTGTCTCGGATTTTCACAAATAAATCGGTGCTGCAAGTGAATTATAATACTTAGCGCAAGTCGCAAAATCAACCGGAATGTTCAAGCAAATTAAAGAAAATAACCTGATCTGAATCCATTAAGTAGTCCTCTCGTGAAAAGCAGAATGACAGACAGACAGACAGGCAGACATTGGATTTTATATATACCGTATATGCTCCAATAAACGCCGAGTCTCTTATTGTTGCCAGTCTCTAATAAGCGCCGGGCTTCAGAGGGGACGCGGCCAAATAGTAACCGGTCTCTAATAGTAGATAGATAGATAGATAGATAGATAGATAGATAGATAGATAGATAGATAGATAGATAGATAGATAGATAGATAGATAGATAGATATGTAAGGCACTATATGATAGATAGATAGATAGATAGATAGATAGATAGATAGATAGATAGATAGATAGATAGATAGATAGATAGATAGATATGTAAGGCACTATATAATAGATAGATAGATAGATAGATAGATAGATAGATAGATAGATAGATAGATAGATAGATAGATAGGAAAGGCACTATATAATAGATAGATAGATAGATAGATAGATAGATAGATAGATAGATAGATAGATAGATAGATAGATAGATATTTAAGGCACTATATAATAGATAGATAGATAGATAGATAGATAGATAGATAGATAGATAGATAGATAGATAGATAGGAAAGGCACTATATAATAGATAGATAGATAGATAGATAGATAGATAGATAGATAGATAGATAGATAGATAGATAGATAGATAGATAGATAGATAGATAGATAGGAAAGGCACTATATAATAGATAGATAGATACTTTATAAATTCCCATACTCCAGCAGCAGCATACTGATAAAGAACAATATTAAATTAAAGAGTGATAACAATGCAGGTATAACAGACAATAACTTTGTATAATATTAACGTTTACCCCACCCCAGTCACATAGTGTGGGGTCTCCTCAGTCTGTCAGTGGAGCAGGATGGTGACAGCAGTCTGTCGCTGAAGCTGCTCCTCTGTCTGGAGATGATCCTGTTAAGTGGATTCTCCATGATTGACAGGAGTCTGCTCAGTGCCCGTTGCTCTGCCACAAATATCAAACTGTCCAGCTCCATGCCTACATTAGAGCCTGCCTTCCTCACCAGTTTGTCCAGACGTGAGGCGTCCCTCTTCTTTATTCTGCCTCCCCAGCACATCACCGTGTAGAAGAGGGCGCTCGCCACAACCGTCTGATAGAACATCTGCAGCATCTTATTGCAGATGTTGAAGGACGCCAGCCTTCTAATGAAGTATAGTCGTCTCTGTCCTCTCTTACACAGAGCATCAGTATTGGCAGTCCAGTCCAGTTTATCATCCAGCTGCACTCCCAGGTATTTAAAGGTCTGCACCCTCTGCACAGTCACCTCTGATGATCACAGGGTCCATGAGGGGCCTGGGCCTCCTAAAATCCACCACCAGTTGCTTGGTTTAGCTGGTGTTTAGTTGTAGGTGGTTTGAGTCGCACCATTTAACAACGTCCTTGATTAAGTTCTTGTACTCCTCCTGTCCACTCCTGATGCAGCCCACCATAGCAGTGTCGTCAGCGAACTTTTGCACGTGTCAGTTCTCCGAGTTGTATTGGAAGTCTGATGTATGTTGGCTGAACAGGACTGCAGAAAGTCCAGTACCCTGCGGTGCTCCTGTGTTTCTGACCACAACGTCAGACCTGCAGTTCCCGAGACGCACATACTGAGGTCTGTCTGTAAGATAGTCCACAATCCATGCTAGTAGCCGGGTCTTTGATATTTGCCTACTAGCGTACATTGTAAGAGTCTGTATCTTTATAGACGTGTGTAATACATGTGCATGTCAGCACGTTGCATACTGTATATAAGAAGTACGGACATACCTTCATGATGTCTGATGGTGATATGGATCATGTCTGCATGGGATGAAATCTCAAATGAAATGGTTCGGGAATCTTTCAAAAATTGTGGCATCACCAATTCTACTGACGGAAGTGAGGATTCATTAATTCGTTACCTCAAAGAAAATCATGCCGTGTTTTGAAGGAAGAGAGAAATTTCAAAGCGTCGTGACAAACCTGGAAGAAGAGGAAGACTGGACAACAACGAAGCCGTCATTGCGGATTCGGGCGACGAATAGCAGCGAAAGGTACAGAAAGACATTGCCATTTATCTTTAACAGTCTTATGCAGCATGTGAAATTCAAATAAAGTAGCTGTTTGTAATATAAGCCGATATTTTTGTGTACCTACCTGTACCGACACGCACGAAAAAATATTGCGTTCTGAAGGTTTTTGTTAATAATGGCCAGTCTCTATTAAGTGCAGGGAGCTGAGGCTAGTTTTGCAAATAAACACCGGGGGCCTCTATTGGAGCATATACGTTATATAGAGATACTATAATTATGAGGAAATAACTTTGACTTGCAAAATACTGGGGTGTTGCAAAAATGCCCCCTTTTATTGGCTAACTTAAAAGGTTACAATATACAAGCTTTCCATGCAACTCAGGCCCCTTCTTCAGGGTTAGGGTTAGGGTTAGGGTTACCTTTAAGAGCAGCTGCAGGGAGCAGCAGGGAGACATCCCCATTGAGCCACTGCCCCCACCACCACCACCTGGGGATATACTGGGCAAAAGGGGGTGAATGGTGTGCCTCCCAGCTGGCAACCTGACCCTGAAGCTGGCCCAATGGACCCGGCAGAAGTGCAACCATCAGGAATGCCGAAGTAGGACCAAGATTTACCTGAATGAAGATCTGTGAAATTTCTTATTTTTAATAAAGAATAGTGACAGAAACTGCTTGGCAGAAAAGAACTGGAGAATCTCTTACTGTTTTGGGGTATTAAGAAGTAAACCAACTGCGCCCACTATCTCGAGAGCCATGAAAAGTACCTGGGGGCCTTCGTTCTTATTTGTGACTTCTTCAAACTCCCATCCCGATTACATGAATGGCCTCCTCCACGGCGTGCTAATACCTTCAAACCATTGCCGGTCGTCATCTTGAGGAATGTCATTCAATAAAGAGAACAATGTCCTCGCGGTGACAATGACTCTTATTGTCCTTTTCATTGAGTCGTGCTTATGTGCTGGGGAGAATGGCGACCATTTTCTTCAATGATTCGCATGTCTCTCCTATTAATGGCTCCTGCTCTTTCGCGTCTTCCCAGGAGGAGTCGCACACATCATTGTTGTTCGCTTAAGAAGACAGAGAGGAGCCCACATGTCCTGCTGGGCAGGTGCTGTGCCAGTACAGGGCCCGGTAGGCAAAATGAACCAACCTTTTTAATAGCTTAGCTTGTTTATGTACTTATTTATTTTCAAATGAAAGTGAGCCTGTACTGCATAAATGCATGTTAGTACTGTGAGCAGTAGGGGGCGTCACCGAGCCCCCAAACCCCAGAAAGACGAGACCTACAGCACAACTACGGGTTCAATAAACAGATTCTTTAATACACTAAATACAGCCAAAAACCTTCTCTCATCTCTTTCCATCCTATAAACAAGTTTCACCCTCTTCTACCCGACTCCCTGAGGTATGGCAGTGCTGGACGAGGGAGTACAAGCGGGACAAGGGGTGGCACAATGTGGCTTGTTGAAAGCACTGCAAGCAAGAGTTGTCTCGTCTTCTGATTACAAGTAGGAGTTTTGGTTGATATTCTCTTTAGTGTTTCGTTGTGGTTTTGAACCCCTGCTCATCGAGACTCAGCTTCATTCCCTGGTCCATTCTCTTCTATGACCTGCCTGTGTTTCACCCAAACAGAGTTTTAAGTCGACGTTGTTCTGCTGTACTGTCCGTCACTTCCTATCATGAATTGGTTAAGAAAAAATAAAACCAACTCCTCTAAACACACGCAGATGTATGCCGCATATCTGCAATTTCTTTCAAATGCCTCATTTATCACTCACCTGTCTTTTTATACCTTTAGGGATATTGCCAGTGTAGAAATCATCAACTGCCAGGTATGCATACAGAATCACAAGTTGTGAGCGAGAAAACCGCAGCACAGGATCTGACTGACTGCTGCCTGATTGTTCAGAAACCCTGAAAATCTCATTGCAATATAATGGAGTCCTCTTTTAATTCTGTATTGTGCCTTTCGGACTCAGGTGAGAGCCAGGAGCATTTCAGACAGCAAAATAGTAAACTCTCTTGATAAAACTTTAGCCCATAACAGATATTTTACATGATAAAGTATATGGACTCATTATACATCCATTATCCACCCCGCTATATCATAACACATATCATGCACAGGGCGCAATGCAGGAAACAAACCCAGGGCAGGGCACCAGTCCACCGCAAGGCAGTGGTCTCATTATGCAATTAATAATTAGTAAAGTCTGTATTGCCATCTACCCCAGTGAAGTGCACTATGGGAAAAGAATGGAATTATATTGCATTGCCTTTTCATATCTACCTCTTGTCACAATAAGGTACAGGAAACGTCAGTGGTTTGGGGCAGCCACCTGTATAATCCATCCATCCATTATCCAACCCGCTATATCCTAACTACAGGGTCATGGGGGTCTGCTGGAGCCAATCCCAGCCAACACAGGGCGCAAGGCAGGAACAAACCCCGGGAAGGGTGCCAGCCCACACACCCAGACACCAAGCACACACTAGGGACGATTTAGGCCTGCATGTCTTTGGACTGTGGGAGGAAACACACGCAGACACGGGGAGAACATGCAAACTCCACGCAGGGAGGACCCAGGAAGCGAACCTAACTGTGAGGCAGCAGCGCTACCCACTGTGCCACCACGCCACCCATCCGTATAATATTCCTGGGTATTTTTTCCACGTGTTGTGCATGGCACAATGTCCAAAACAGAACTGACTTGAGTTTGGTAAAATGGCGGCTTTAAAAGCCCGTGACCGGAAGTGACGTCATTTGGACCAGGACTAGAAGTGATTGGCCGGATCACTGTGACTGGAAGATGTGTCTTCAGGGACAGGAAGTGACATCATCCATGGCACCGGTACAGGAAGAGGATGGAAAGAAAGGGAGAGTTAGTGCAGCTCACCACCTCCTGGTCTGGTGTGGTACTACTATTATTTAAGCCCTTCAGCTGTCTGCCATGCTCACGTGTGTGACACTCTATATCTACATCTAGTCCTAAACTCAGTCGTAGACAGATGGCATACACAGGCCTAAAAATCAAGGAAAGGTTCACAAAAAGAGAAAATCCACAGACCCTCAAAACAAAAAAAGTTTACTTACCTCGGCAGTGACATTCATGTGACTCTGGTGACTCTTCCTATTAGAACATTAGAACACTCAAGACGAGAACAGGCCATTCAGCCCCAGAAAGCTCACCAGTCCTGTCCACTTATTACTTCCAAAAAAACATCAAGTCGAGTTTTGCAAGTCCCTAACGTCTTACTGTCTACCACACTACTTGGTCGCTTATTCCAAGTGTCTATCGTTCTTTGCGTAAAGAAAAACCTCCTAATGTTTGTGCGAAATTTACCCTTCACAAGTTTCCAACTGTGTCCCCATGTTCTTGATGAACTCATTTTAAAGTCACCGTCTCGATCCACTGCACTAATTCCCTTCATCATTTTAAACACTTCAGTCAGGTCTCCTCTTCCTCTCCTTAAGGCTCAGCTCTTTTAATCTTTCCTCCTAACTCATCCCCTGTAGTCCTGGACTCAGCCTAGCCGCTCTTCTTATGACCTTTTCTTGTGCTGTTATGTCCTTTTTGTAGCCTGGAGACCAAACCTGAACCCAGGACTCCAGATGAATCTTCACCAGTGTGTTATAAAGCTTGAGCAGACCCTCCTGTGACTTGTACTCCACACATCAAGGCGCTATATAATGTGACACTCTGTTAGCCTTCTTAATGGCTTCTGAACACTGTCTGGAAGTCGATAGCTTAGAGTCCACTACGACTCCTAAGTCCTTCTCATAAGATGGACTCACATTGCTTATTCAAACCTCGCATTTTTACTTCCTACATGTAATTCTTTACATTTACAGTCGTCTGCCACAGATTTACCCAAACCTTTATTCTGTCCAAGTCCTCAAATCAGCCTATTTGCTCTTCTCTGGACCTTTTCTTGTGCTGTTATGTCATTTTTGTAGCCTGGAGACCCAAACTGCACTCAGTACTCCAGATGAGGCCTCACCAGAGTGTTATAAAGCTGGAGCAGAACCTCCTGTGACTTGTACTCCACACATCAAGGCGCTATATAACCTGACATTCTGTTAGCCTTCTTAATGGCTTCTGAACACTGTTGGGAAGTCGATAGCTTAGAGTCCACTATGACTCCTAAATCCTTCTCATAAGGTGGATTCTCGATTTTCTGACCCCCATTATGTATTCAGACCTCACATTTTTACTTCCTATGTGTAATTCTTTACATTTACTGACATTAAATGGTTAAAAGTCTCAACTCCATCAATCTTCTCTCATAACTCATCCCCTGTAGCCCATTTAATCAGCCTCGTTGCTCTGCTCTGGACCTTTTCTTGTGCTGTTATGTCCTTTTTGTAGTCTGGAGACCAAACCTGCACCCAGGACTCTAGATGAGGCCTCACCAGTGTGTTATAATACTTGAGCAGAACCTCCTGTGACTTGTACTCCACACATCAAGGCGCTATATAACCTGACATTCTGTTAGCCTTCTTAATGGCTTCTGAACACTGTTGGGAAGTCGATAGCTTAGAGTCCACTATGACTCCTAAGTTCTCCTCATAAGGTGTACTCTTGATTTCCTGACCACCCATTGTGTATTCAAACCTCACATTTTTACTTCCTATGTGTAATTCTTTACATTTACTGACATTACATTTCATCTGCCACAAATCTGCCCAAGCCTGTCTGCTATCCAAGTCCTTCTGTACTGATATAACGAATTCCAAATTATCTGCTAATCCACCTATCTTGGTATCATCTGCAAACTTAACCAGCTTGTTATTTATATTCCTATCTAAATCATTTATATTTATTAAAAATAGCAGTGACCCCAGCACTGCCCCCTGCTGGTCACCACTCTTAATATCAGCCAGTTCTGATGAGGTTCTTCACACCGTCACCCTCTGCTTCCTGTGTCTGAGCCAATTCTGCACCCACCTACACACCACACCCTGAACTGCCACTCTATTTCATTTTGATGCCCACCCTCTCATGTGGCACCTTATCAAATTCTATCTGAAAGTCCAGATCAATAACATCATCTGCTCCACTCTGATCGTATCCTTTTGTTGCCTCCTCATAGAATTCCAGCATGTTAGTAAAACACGACCTCCCTCTTCTGACCCCATGCTGACTGTTCCTAATAACTACTCTCCTTGCCAGGTCTTGCTCGATCTTAACATCAATAATTCCTTCCATTAATTTTCCTGTGATGCTTGTTAAGCTTACTGGCCTATAGTTGCTTGGCTCTGCCCGGTCACCCTTTTTACATAATGGGATGATATTTGCCGTTTTCCAGTCCTTTGGAATCTCTCCAGTGTGCAGTGACTTCCTAAAAATACGTGTCAAGGGTTTATATCTGTACTCACTTGGCCTCCTTAAGAACTCGAGGGTAAATATTATCTGGTCCTGGTGATTTGTTTGATTTCAATGAAGTCAGTAGATGGATTGGGAGAGCATGGGGGGTCATGAGGTCGCTGTTAAGGGTGTGTGGCGCTCCCGATATCTATGCAAAAGGACGAAGTCTTCAGAGTCCTGGTGCTTCCTGTCTTGCTATCTGGTCGTGAGACATGGACGCTATCCAGTGACCTGAGTTAACTCTTTGGACTCCTTCATTATTGTGTTTTCGGAGGATCCTTGGGTACCGCTGTGACGGTACTGGTCCCTTCACAAATGGGAGTCTCTAGAACCAACACTGTCGACAAATATGCTTGAGCTGAGCTGACAAATGAGGACAAATCTCAGATGAAGCAAGGGGATGGTGGAAAGTGCTCAGGTGTTTTATTAAAAAGTCAAAAACAAAACCAAAAGTGTCCACTGTGCAGTGTTCTAAAAAACTGTACATAAATCTCTCTACTATAATAATTTTGGGAAGAGAGACGAGACATGACTTTCCCAGAGAGACCCCTTCACGTCCCACGAGACCGGAAATTAAAGACAAAGAGTAGAGGGCAAAGGAGAACGTCGTACAGAATTCAGAAACGTCGGCGTGATACACATGCGGAGCAGGTTAGAGATAATGGAAGTATGAAAATGTGAAAGTCCCGAAAAAATGAGAGTAAAGATCACATTTGCGCAAACAAATGGAAATTATTACTCAGTGAAATAACGGAACAGCGAAAAGAGATCAAATATATTGTTTGGATTTAAACTTTAAGCCAGAGACTTGTAGATCGTCTAATTCGTAGTGTTTGTACAGAATGAGCAGGCCTAACCGCGAGAATTAAAAGATGTGTTGTTTGGTGAAAGTGAAACATAAAACCAGGTGAAAAGTGGGGAGATAAAAACCATAATGAATCCAAATCCAAATCCTCCAAACTCAGAGGTTAAAATCCATCCATCCATTTCCCAACCCGCTGAATCCGAACACAGGGTCACGGGGGTCTGCTGGAGCCAATCCCAGCCAACACAGGGCATAAGGCAGGAACCAATCCTGGGCAGGGTGCCAAACCACCGCAGGACACACACAAACACGCCCACACACCAGGGCCAATTTAGAATCGCCAATCCACCTAACCAGCATGTCTTTGGACTGTGGGAGGAAACCGTAGCGCCCGGAGGAAACCCACGCAGACAACATGCAAACTCCACGCAGGGAAGACCCGGGAAGCGAACCCAGGTCCCCAAACTTCGAGGCAGCAGCGCTACCACTGCGCCACCGTGCCACCCGAGGTTAAAATGCAGTCTCTAAATCCTCCCGATCTCAGCACACCTCCATCTTTGTCTCCCCGGCTCACCCATCACTCGGCGGAGACTCAGCAGCTACATAATCCTTAATGCCGACATTTGTCTTAGCTGCGTCCACACTACACAGCCAGACCCTCCGAGGTCGGCTCTCCTCCCGTCTTACTTCGCGCTCGCTCAGTCACTCCTCGGATGCCTAGGGAGGTCATCTACCTTGCTTGCCCCATTCCAACCAAATATTCAGTGGGGTGAGCTAGCCCCAAGAGCGCAACAGCCTACACTTCTTCACGGGACCCCAGCTCGTACCACCTTCTCTTTCCAGGTGGCCAGATTGTCCTCCCAAGACTGTCTTTCACGTCCTTTAACCTCCTTCTCTTTCTTTCAATCATTTTTCCTTTTTTTATCCCCGATCTCTTCTCCTCCCAATCCCCCTGTTCCAGCCCATACATATAGGGCTCTGTGGGCGCAGAACCTTAATCACACACCGCAGGAAGCCGATGAAGCAATTGAGAACGATTGCACCTACACGTGCAGGTGCGACTCGCGTCAATTACACCATTAACTCCCTGCGGTCGTGCAATCGCACCCACGGGGACTGACACGGCTGTCTGGATTTAAAACTGGCCATATTTTTGAAGCCGCGGACCCGCTATGCCACAACTGATAGTTTGACTTTGTGTTGACCCTCACTGTTGAGTGGCTGGACCAGGCCAAGTAACACCTGGCTGTGGCAGACAGATGCTCATTTCTGGGGTGTCTGCCTAGGGGTACAACCAGGATCCTGAGCTGTTTTGTCATGTGCTGGGTGGAACAACAGTGCATGCTCCCCAACCTGACCTGACCTGACACTCAAAACAAAGCAAAGTTCTTTTAATATTTAAAGATTTATTATGGCCAAAGAACAACAAAAAAAAGACAGCAAGAAATCCAGAATTCTGCCTTTAAAAACAGACAGAAGGGCAAAACCAGGAATCTAAAATCAGATTTGTAGCCCACTTCTAGCCCTGCCCTGCCCCACCCTACCTACTGCCACATTCTCATATAGCCCCGCCCAGACTGCTGTCAAGCTATTCTTTAGCCCCGCCCAGTGTTCTGCTAGTCAAACATCTATCCCCATCCAGCATCCTTCCACATTCCTGTATTGCCCCGCCTAGTCTACTGCCACACTCTCAGTTAGCCCCGCCCATTCTGCTGTTACACTCTCATCTAGCTCTGCCCCATCTGCTTTCATTTAAACATCTGAACCTGCCCAGTCTGGTGCCAGTATAACTTCTAGTCTCACTTAGCCTGCTGTCACACTCTCCTTTAGACTTGCCCAGCCTGCAGCCAAATTCTCATTTAGCCTCACCCCTTCTGCTGTGAAACTCCTGTCTAGCCCCGCCCAGCATGTTTCCACATAGCCATATAGCCCCACCCAGTCTGCTCTCACACTCTCATCTAGCCCTGCCCAGCTGGTTTCCAGTCAGTCATCTGGCCCCGCCCTGCCTGCCACCAAATTCTCATGTAGCTCCAGCCAGTCTGTTGTGCCATTCTTGTCCAGCCCAACCCAGCCTGCTGCCACCATTTCACCAAGCCACACCCAGTTTGTTCTCACACTCTCATCTAACCCTTCTGTAGGGGATTTCCACTCAAACATCTAGTACCTTCCAGCCTGCTGTCACATTCTCAACTAGCCTCCATCTGCTACCAAATTCTCATCTAGCCCCTCCCAGTCTGCTGTGACACTCTTTCCTAGCACCCCACCAATCTACTGTCACATTGTCATTTAGCCCCAGCCAGACTTCTGCCAGTCGAATGTCTAGCCCTGGCCAACCTATTACCATATTTGCATGTAGCCACACCCAGCTTGCTGTAACACACTCATCTAGCCCTGGACAGTATGATATCACACTCTCATCTATCCCTGCCCAGACTGCTGCCACATTTTCATTTAACCCCGCCCTGAGAGGTTTCCAGTCAAACATCTAGCCCCTCCCAGTCTGCCTCTACATTCTCATCTAGCTCCGCCCAGCCCACTGCCAAGCGAACCCCACTCAGTCTGCTGTCACATTCTTGCCTAGCCCCGCCCTGTCTGCTGCCACACTCTCACTATTAGCCCCGCCCAGACTGCTCTCACCCCGCCTACTCTGTGATGTGCCCACAGCCTGCCCGCCACCTTCCAGTCCCACCTTGGACTCTGGTAGAATTTGTTCTCAAATACTCAGCAATGGGCACTGAGTAATTAATAACAATAAAATAATATAAATACTAATTCAAAGACCACATTTTTAAGGGGGTCTTAAACTTCCAGGCTCACCCCAAAGTTTGCACCTAAAGTCCTCATCTCCCTCATAATTACAGTGCCTTGAATCCATGTGTCTGCCATAAGCCCTCACTTCACTCTCAATTTACCCAATGTAATGTCACCTCAATTTTCACCTCATCATCATCTCATTTTCTCCGTGATCATCATCATCATCATCATCATCATCATCATCATCATCATCGTTCTTTTCTGTCAACAGAAAGAAATGAGCATGTTGATTCTTCAAGAGTAAAATTGCAGAGCCTGAATTGCCAAGAAATTACAGCTAGGTGTTCAGCGGGCCCTGCGGCATTATGAAGAAGCTGAAGCGCAAAAAAGGACAAATGAAAGAAGAATGGAGAGGCACGCACAGCAGAAGACGTCAACAGATGTGAACTCTCCCACCGCTTCAGTGCGCCGCCGTGCCTACGCTGTGCCCTCTAAGCTGTGCTGACAACAAGAGCAAGTTGGGCACTAAAGCTCATTCTGCTGTAGGGCACCAGCAGCCCACCGTGAGAGGAGGCCAGCAGCGAAGATCTGCTCCTGTTTCTATAGGAGGGTGGGTTGGTAGATGTGAGCTGAGCAATGTCAGCCCACCATAGCCCCCCGAGACACCTTGTGGAGGTGGGCAGGACTGAAAACAAGACATCTTTCTAAGTAGCAGCAGAAAGACAATGAGATCAAAATCCCAAAGAGAGAAAAGAAGAACTGCATTCGATGAAATAACCCTTATGATATATAGCGCCTTTCTACAGTGGACCTCTCCCCACTGCAGTGATGTAGTACAGCATTTTACAATTTAATTAGTTAGGTTGGATAAACGACTTCCTCAGGTTTGCACAGGGAATTAGAAGCAGTAGACTTGTTGATCAGAATGTAGGGCATTAACCAGTGTGCCACCTTATGCCATTTTACACTTTCACACTTTGTCGGTGACCCTGAAGTGGTGAACATTTGATCTGGAAAAACAAAAAATAACACAATCCTGGTTGAACATCTTCTTGATAATCCCTTTTCTCTGTAGGGGACAAATCATCTTATTGCTCCTCTCTGTTTGTTGCTAAGTGGCCGGTCACTCTCTCTGCCACCTTCCTTCATACAATCCATCCATCTCTTCCTTGGTTCTCCTTTCGCTCTTTGTCCTTCTCCTTTCTATTTTCCTGCCCATCTTATCAAATCTGCTGTCTCCAATCTTTTCTCGTACCAACACCATCTCAGCCTTGATTTTTCAGTTTTCTGTGCCACAGTCCATACTTTCTCCTCCTCTCTGATTTCCTCATTACAACCTAAACCTTCAGGTTTAACCCCCACCACCGCTAATTGGTATGTCATCTTCATGGCCTCCGGTCTTCTTATCTCTTCTTATCTGGTCCCTCTTTCACAGCCCCTGTTTGTGCACCAAACACCACAGCAGGTCAGGTAGGAGTGCTGCAGTCTTAACTGGGGGCCATTTGTCCCACATCACTCCTTTGATCTTTGGCCTTGTATTGCCTACTCCATATGAACCTGTGACATTCAAAACAGATCAACATGGACAGAGAAATTAAACATGGCAGCTTAGGGAAGGCAGGGCTGGCACCGAGCCCAGAGTGTATACCAAGTGCCAAGTGCTCTGGAAGGGGCACCAGGAACGCAAACAGGTTTATTGACAATGCATGGCTACCATACATATCTATCTATCTATCTATCTATCTATCTATCTATCTATCTATCTATCTATCTATCTATCTATCTATCTATCCTGCCTACTATGCACAAATATCTATCTATCTATCTATCTATCTATCTATCTATCTATCTATCTATCTATCTATCTATCTATCCTGCCTACTATGCTAAAAGAAATATCTATCTATCTATCTATCTATCTATCTATCTATCTATCTATCTATCTATCTATCTATCTATCCTGCCTACTATGCTAAAATAAATATCTATCTATCTATCTATCTATCTATCTATCTATCTATCCTGCCTACTATGCACAAATATCTATCTATCTATCTATCTATCTATCTATCTATCTATCTATCTATCTATCCTGCCTACTATGCTAAAAGAAATATCTATCTATCTATCTATCTATCTATCTATCTATCTATCTATCTATCTGTCTATCTATCTATCTATCTATCTATCTATGCATTCACCTAAATATAGTGCCTTTTATAACTATCATTACATAGTGCTTTATCTATGTTAATTAATTATAGTGCCTTTTAGAACTTGTGATGAAGTGGTGGTATATAATGTATGCATATTTACAGTATATATTTATGTATATATATATATATATATATACTGTATATGTGTGTGTATACAGTAGGTAAATAGTGTATGGTACATATATGTCATGTGGTACAGCAACAGCGCTTTGTTTCTTTCACATTAGAACATTGTATAAGAGTGTCCTTTAGAGGCAAAAGCTGTGTCAGGGGATGAGGTGTCGGGTGAACACTCAATGTGTATTTGATATTTTTATATTTTTTTATATATATATATATATATTGTGAGACTTGCCCGGACACCACCAGTCGGAGACCACATCTTTATAAAACTCACACGTTTATTAAGCACCATTACACACAGGTTTCAGTCCCCAACACCACACAATGCCCTCAGCAATTAATCACCACAATTAGTCTCTTCTTATCTCTGTCCTTCGCCGCCTCTATTCTCCTCCTGGGAGCTTCATCCTACTCCCACTCCCAACTCTGGCTCCCAGACTGTTAGGAGGCGGCGCCTTTTATTCCCGCCCAGATGTGCTCCAGGTGTCTGGTGACGATCTTCCGGCAGCACTTCCTGGTGTTACAGAAGTGCTGCCCTATGCACCGGAAGCACTCTGGGTGTCCCTGGCAGTTTCATCCACCATCTTGCCTGGGGTGGTGGAAGTGACAGTTCCCTGGGTCTAACGAGGCTGAAGGCACCCCCTGGCGGTGGCCACGGTTCCCAACAGGCCAGAACCTCTTTGTCCCTTTCCCGTGGCCCTCTTTTTGTCCAGGGCGGTTGCCTCCTTGTGACCCAAAAGCTATTATTGTCCCTTTCCGGTTCCTCCAGGCATCCCGGCAGTCTGCACACACACACATAATCTATATTGTGGTCAACCCTGTATGTTACAATGTCCAACCAAAACAACGTTCAGTACTGCAAGAAAACAGAAAAAAAGGCAGTTTGGCTTCTGATTCATTTGGCTCTGCCAATGGGTTGTCAGACCTCCTTTGGTCAGGTTGTCTCCATGATAAGTGACACCTGCTTCCTGGAGGTTTCCCTGTTGAAGCTCCAGGACCGGAAGGGGTAGGGTTTGATGTTCTCATTGGGCAATTTCTCAAGACCACGGAGGAAGAAAAAAACAAGACAGTTAGCGGCAGTGCCCCCTCTCTGCCTGGGGTGGTACCACATACCTGAGACCAGCTCAAATGGTGATCCTCAGATGCGCATGTGTGACTATACATGCACTGCTCAAAAAAATTAAAGGAACACTTAAATCACACATCAGATCTCGATGAACAAAATATTCACGTGTAAGATCTTGACTGAGTAATGCTGTGTAATAGAGAACAAAATGATGGAACGACGGTCAATGGACACGATTCAACATCACACCGAAAATCAAAGTCAACAATGGAAATCCCAGGCTGATCCAACTTGTGTGAATTTCATCAGGGCAACTCCTAATCTGACCCAGTAGCGTGAATGCCCCCCACCCAACCCCTCACCCCCCACGCCCTTGCCTGTATGGATCCCTGACAACGTCTGGTGAGGCTCATGATCAGGGCATCAGTGAGCTCCTGGACAGTCCGTGACATTGCTTGGCAGCATTGAATGTACTGACACATAACGTCCCAGAGCTTCTCAATTAGATTCATGTCTGGAAAATGTGCAGGCCAGTCAATGCCATCATTGCCTTCATCATCCAGGAACTGCCTACACATTCTGGCCACATGAAGCCGGGCATTGTCCTGCACCAGGAAGAACCCAGGGACCACTGCTCCAACATAAGTTCTATCAATGGCCCTGAGGATATCATCCTGGTACCTAACTCCAGTCAGGGTACCATAGAGCAGCACATGGAGATCTGTGAAAACCCTCCAAGGATATCCATCACTGACCCAGTGGCAAGCCGGTCCTGTTGCAGCCTGCTTAACGTTCACCAAGACTCCTGACTCTTTCATGTCTGTCAGATGTGCTCAGCGTGAACCTGCTGTCACCTGTGAAGAGAACGGGCCCCAGTGGTGGAGCTGCCAACTGTGTATTCTCTGGTAAATGCCAATCGAGCTGCATGGTGATGGGCTGTGAGCACTGGTCCCATTAGAGGATGTCAGGCCCTCATGCCACCCTCATGGAGTCTGTTTGTGACAGTCTGATCTAAACATGCACACCAGTAGTCAGCTGGAGGTCATTTTGTAGGCTCTTCCTGGTCCTCCTCACACAAAGGAGCAGATACCAGTCCTGCTGCTGGGCCGATGCCCTTCTACGGCCCTGTCCAGCTCTCCTGGTGTAAAGGTTCATCTCCTGGTATCTCCTCCACGCTCTTGAGACTATGCTGGTAGATACAGCAAACCTTCTAGTGATGACACATATGAATGTGCCATCCTGGAGGAGCTGAATTGCTTGTGCCACCTGAATGGGCTGCAGGTACCACCTCATGCTACCACTAGTGACAAGGACACTAACAGAACATAAAAGGATAAGGAGAGAGCAACTGTCTGTGGCCACCATTCCCTTTTGATGGGGTGTCTTGTTGTTGGCTCTTCAGGTCACCTGTTGTCACTTTCATTTGTACCATAGCAGGTGACGTTGATTCACAGTCGCTTGTGCTTCCTCACTGGACAGACTGATGCCCCTGAAGCTTCACTGACTTGGTGTTAGACTGTCATGAGGAAGTCTTCCCTTCATTTATTGATCAGTGTATCTATGTGTGTGTGTGTGTATGAACAGGTATACATGCTGTATATATTAGCAGCGCGTAACACCCATTTATTAAAGTGGGCACAGTGGTACAATTGTAAGCCCCTCTGTTGTGACTACATCATGTACTGCATTTACAAACCACTCTTCTCCAGATATGCCAGCCTTTATGTCCCTCTTTCTTTGTTCATCTTGTTATCTTTCTTCTTTGGACATTCTTGTCCTGCTGATTATGGAGGACATGATGCATGGACATCTGCCACACAGTCTACTATTTTATGCCAGCCACGTCGTACATTCCCGCCCCCTTGTGAACACCAGACGATATTACACCTGGGCAAGGATGCCAGATGAACCAATGTTTTATCTGTTTAATATATACAGAGATATTTATATATTGCTATTGTGACCTCCAGGGGGTGCCACCGAGCCCCAAACTTCTGACACAATCACACCAAGACCACCTCGGGTGCAAATAAATGTTTTTTTTAATTCATAATAAGTTCTTTATTTCAAAGTCCGTACCACAATCTCCAATGAACCTCCCTCTGCTCCTCCTCTGCCTCCCAACTCCAACTCCATTCTTGAAATAAGATGGCCTCCTTTTATTCTAGACCCTGGAGTGCTTCTGAAGCCATATAAAACAGTAGCATTTCTGGGTCATACGGAAACCTACAAGACCAGGAAGGTGTATTCTCAACAGCACCCTCTGGCAGGGCCATCCTTACGCATGGGCACGCTGGGCAGTTGCCCGGGGGCCCTATGAGCATAGGGGCCCCATGCTAATCCATGTATGTTGTGACTTGCTGAGTGGCTGTGTAAGTAGGGGTCCCAGTGCACTGCTTTGCCTGGGGGGCTATAATGGCATCCAAGGACCCCCAACAGGTTTGCCCTCGAAACTACCACCCTGCAGGTGCTGAGGGAGAACCAGAGGATCACTGCAAACTCATACTGGGGGATGAACTGTTCCAAATTCCCTCAGTCCATCCGTTACTCTTTTATCCCGACTGGGACAGGAATCAGTAACCATCTCGAACAGGATGTGACACCTGTCACGTTATGGCTTCCCAGCCTGGTCAAATATTCACCTTCCATCCTGGTCTATCCACTATAGCACTAAAACCACATTGTGGCCAGGCACAGAAATGACAGGTCACAGCAAAAATGAAAACTCTGCATGCCAGTTAGGGTGGTCCCGTTTAATGACAGCAGTCCCAACAAAAATCACACCACTTGGGGACAAAGTAAGTTTTTCATCTCTTTGCCATAGAATCAGGGGTCCCTCACTGGAGATCCATCCAGTGGGTCACTCTTAGTGCAAATGATGCCTCCTTCCTTATAATGCACAAACCTGAAGGGGCGGAGCCAAGTGCCGTCACTGGGTGGGTTCTCGGTGCTGCGGGAAGAGAAAGAGAAGAGAAGATTAGTAACGGCGCCCCCTGTCACCCCAGCGAGTTATCACATACCTCAATCGGGCCCATGGGGAGATCCTCCGAGACGCCTGTGCGACAATATCCATCCATTCATTATCCAACCCACTATATCCTAACTACAGGGTCAAGGGGGTCTGCCGGAGCCAATCCCAGCCAACGCAGGAAACAAACCCCGGGCAGGGTGCCAGCCCACCGCAGGGCGCACACCCACAATTTAGAATCGCCAATGCACCTGACCTGCATGTCTTTGGACTGTGGGAGGAAACCCACGCACACACAAGGAGAACATGCAGGCTCCACGCAGGGAGAGCCCGTGAAGCGAACCCAGGTCTCCTAAATGCAAGGCAGCAGCGCTACCCACTGCGCCACCATGCTGCCCCTTGTGTGAAAATATACAGCATTAAATTTAAAAAAGTTCAACATAGTGATTCTTCGGAGGCTAACCCAGAAATATTGTCATCTGCATCCCCGCTGGTCCACACGGAGACGACCATTAGGTGCAAATCCCTTAATAATGCATTTGAGTAAAAACACTAGAATGTCTCATTAGCAAATCACCGAAGGGGGGAACAAAAAAGCCATTAGTGGGCAGCTTTGCTGTGCAATCACATTCATTTGTTGGCCTATTAAACATCCTCAGTTCTTACTTTCTGGGAAATAAAATTGGACTGAAAGAGACGTCCGATGCATTCATCAAACCCCAACAAAAATGAGCCCAGTGAGTTGTGCCAGGCCCCTGCCGTTACCCCTCAATGCATGCCATGACAGTTTGCAGGACTGCAAATCCTGCCGGAGTTCGGCCTTTCTAACCGTTATTACTTCTTAACCGATGATTCATGCATCAATATATGGAGCCTTCCCCCAAGAGAGAGAACATTTATGCCTTTATGTCAATGAAGACAAAGCTTCTGCCAGACGCACACAACAAGTCCACATGCTTGGTTTCCCTCCCACCACATTACCGTGGGCACGACCGCTTCATGGGGTGGGGGGGGCACGGTGGCACAGTGTCAGCTCTGAAGAGTCAGCCTGTTGACTTCGCCTGCTCTCTTTATGTCATAGTCAAGGAAATGTCTAAATGAGGGTGGGCATGTGTGAGGGGATACACTGGCATCACCTCCTGGTTGTCTCCCGAGATTCATTAAAATCCCACCAGGATAGCCTGTGGCCTCCTGCCAGCTCAGACTCCCTTCAAGTCAAAGGCTGCCTTTTATTTTTGATACCCCATTAGACCTTCAAGGTTCTAGCCCCCCCTAGTGGCACCTCTTCTTTCTGAATATTTTCTCTTTCCATTACCTTTATTACAAATCATTCCAAGCATATCCTTTATTTTTCTTCATGAAGTAGACCTCCATTGACTTTTTTTAAAGAGAACATCACAACAGGCACCCCCTCCCCAAGCCCACCATATGGAACACAGCAACAGTAAAAAGGGCAATCTTGAACATCGCAGAGATATCATTAAAGAAAAGAGCGGCCCCTTCCCCAAGAAAAGAAAATATTCTGAGTCAGTGGCAGCTCTCGGCAAAGCAATTAGATTAGGCGCGTCAATTAAACGGGACAGCCTAGCGTGTCCGCGGCGAAAATGTGAAGCGACGACCCGCTGGTTTCCACACCGCAGTAAAAATCGAGCTGGAACTGCTGGCTCTCATTTTGATTTCTTGAGAAGACTGGCATGGTAGTAAAGCCCTCAACACCGCATCTCCACACATCCGGGGGGATCGCGGTTCAAATTCCCCGCCCCTGTCAGTGCCTTGCGGGGGCTTCTGTTCACCACGTGGCTTTTGTCCGGTTGCCTCCCACTTATATGGCAGAAGAATTTCCATATTCAAATTTGCATATTCAGAAGTTTCAACATTTTCAATGAGGGGGCAGGGGGTTGTCCCCCAAGTGCTTCAAAAGCATCACCGTAACAATCACGCCAAAGGGCTACTCTAAGGCAATTTGACAGTCCCACTTCCCAGGTCAAGTTTGCCTGTTGTTTTCCACCTGGAAATACATTCGTTCTAACTATATAGATACTAGCGACTGGGAGGCCGATCAAATCGGGCTACAAATTCTACGTTTGTGAAATCCATACTTTCTCTGCAAAGAATTATTTGTTTTTTTAAGTCCTTGAAATGATTTTGTTATCATGGCACTGATTTGTGACCTTTTCGGCCGATGTAATAAAGAGCTTCCTGTTTAAACGTGAACTCAGCTCTTCGGCGAACCTCATTTGATTTTTTACGGCAAACAAATTTTCAAAACAAACCGTATTTTACGATTCTAATCAGAGTAATAATTATGTTGCCGTGGCCATTTTAGATCTGAGATCGGCTAAAATTTAAACAATGACCATTGTTAATACCCAACCATCATTACTCAGTTTACCAATAGATGTCAAAAGGACGGATGCCAAAACCGAACTGCCCAAAGATAGATTTCGACATACCAAGCAAATGGTGTTACGTTCTAAATTACTTACGGTTCCGAAGCTGTCGAAGGGTTTAAGTCAGTCGACGATGTTAGTCCTGGAAAGTACGCCCCATCAAACCAACGTTCCAAAAACCAACCGAACTTACTGTTACTGTCTGCTCGAACCACCGACTTATTATACTCGGCCGTCAGCGGCGTCACTGAAGCATTCGAACATTCTTAGCCAATCACGCAATACTGCGTCCGCGTTTGCTACGTTATGTTCTAACTACAGAGGCAGAGTCCCATTGCAGGGTTCTAACTTGTATTGAGTCGAAGTTTTGACACAAACACCATACATACGGATAGTATTAAAATATATACTGCTCAAAAGAATTAAAGGAACACTTTTTAATCAGAGTATAGCATAAAGTCAATGAAACTTATGGGATATTAATCTGGTCAGTTAAGTAGCAGAGGGGGTTGTTAATCAGTTTCAGCTGCTGTGGTGTTAATGAAATTAACAACAGATGCACTAGAGGGGCAACAATGAGATGACCCCCAAAACAGGAATGGTTTAACAGGTGGAGGCCACTGACATTTTTCCCTCCTCATCTTTTCTGACTGTTTCTTCACTAGTTTTGCATTTGGCTACAGTCAGTGTCACTACTGGTAGCATGAGGCGATACCTGGACCCTACAGAGGTTGCACAGGTAGTCCAACTTCTCCAGGATGGCACATCAATACGTGTCATTGCCAGAAGGTTTGCTGTGTCTCCCTTCACAGTCTCAAGGGCATGGAGGAGATTCTAGGAGACAAGCAGTTACTCTAGGAGAGCTGGAGAGGGCCATAGAAGGTCCATAACCCATCAGCAGGACTGGTATCTGCTCCTTTGGGCAAGGAGGAACAGGATGAGCACTGCCAGAGCCCTACAAAATGACCTCCAGCAGGCCACTGGTGTGAATGTCTCTGACCAAACAACCAGAAAGAGCTCATGAGGGTGACCCAAGGGCCCCATGTCCTCTAATGGGCCCTGAGCTCACTGCCCAGCAGCATGCAGCTCGATTGGCATTCGCCATAGAATACCAGAATTGGCAGATGCACCACTGGTGCCCTGTGCTTTTACAGATGAGAGCAGGTTCACCCTGAGCACGTGACAGAAGTGAAAGGGTCTGGAGAAGCCATGGAGAACATTATGCTGCCTGTAACATCATTCAGCATGAGCAGTTTGGTGGTGGGTTAATGATTGTCTGGGGAGGCATATCCATGGAGGGTCACACAGACCGCTACAGGCTTGACAAAGGCACCTTGGCTGCCATTAGGTATCAGGATGAAATTCTTGGACCCATTGTCAGACCCTATGCTGGTACAGTGGCTCCTGGTGCACGACAATTCCTGGCCTCATGTGGTGAGAGTATGCAGGCAGTTCCTGGAGGATGAAGGAATTGATACCATTGACTGGCCACCACACTTTCCTGACCTAAATCCAATAGAACACCTCTGGGACATTATGTTTTGGTCCATCCAATGCCACCAGGTTGCACCTCAGACTGTCCAGGAGCTCAGTGATGCCCTGGTCCAGATCTGGGAGGAGATCCCCCACAACACCATCTGTCATCTCATTAGAAGCATGCACCGATGTTGTCAGGCATGTATACAAGAACACAGGGGCCATACAAAGTGCTGCGTACAATTTGGAGTTGCTGCAGTTAAATTTTGGCAAAATGGATTAGCCTGCCACATCATTTTTTCACTCTGATTTTTGGGGCGTCTTTGAATTCAGGGCTCTGTAGGTTGATCATTTTCATTTCCATCAAACGATGTGGCATCCTTTCGTTCCTAACACATTACCCAGTCTATATCAGTATAGATATCCAGGAGGATTTCTTTTTCCCATTGAGATCTGATGTGTTTTCAAAGTGTTCCTTTAATTTTTTTGAGCAGTTTATATAAAGATAATATTAAAAGCCGATACCCCTCCCTTAGTGATATGGCGGTAAGAAATCACATAGGAGAAAATAACTTTGCTTTCTTTAATGACGATTTACATGGCATAACAGACGAGGAAGACTTTTCACCGAAGTGGGAGGCCAAGGTGTAGAGTCTGCCATTTTCGTCACTGCGTTGGAAGGATTTTCAGGATCGGATGACGTTATCTCCCATCCGTTCGTCGGCTTCAAAGGTGTGCCGGGCGATGTTCCAAGGCTTTATACTCTTTCTTCACGTGCAGGCCCTCACGTCTGTGAATCATGCCACTCCAAACAAGGCAAAAGAGATCCAATGTCATACTGACTCTAACACACAGAAATAGTACGATGCCCATTTTTGTGGTTGTCCCTTTCTTGTCTTCTAATGCTTGCCTAGCAGTTGTAAATGATGAGCCCCTGTGCTCTAAATCTGGCCTTGTGTTAGCTGTACATGGGAGTGGATTTATAAAATATTTTTTGTACAGTGCACAGTGACATATTAAACTTACGCACATATTACACCTGTCACCCCAACAATTTCACTGAAGATGCTATGAACCACTAGGGGGCCATTGTGCCCCCCCAAACCCCAGACACAACAGCGCAGACAACATTCCATATGCCACTGAATCAATTTTATTACCCACAATATCTTATACACCCTCTACAACTTTAATGGAATACGAGTCTTCCCTTCTCCATTCCTCCCAGGTGAGCTTTGTCTGACTCTGTCCCCTGACTCGCGTGAAGCAGAGCGGCTTCCTTCATCCAGGGGTACTTCCAGTGCTAATAATAACAACAACAACATTTATTTCTATAGCACATTTTCATACAAAAAGTAGCTCAAAGTGCTTTACATAATGAAGAAAAGGAAAATAAAAGACAAAATAAGAAATTAAAATAAGTCAACATTAATTAACATCGAATAAGAGTAAGGTTCAATGGCCAGGGGGGACAGAAAAAACAAAAAAACTCCAGACGGCTGGAGAAAAAATAAAATCTGTAGGGGTTCCAGACCATGAGACCGCCCAGTCCCCTCTGGGCATTCTACCTAACATAAATGAAACAGTCCTCTTTGTATTTAGGGTTCTCACGGAGTCGCTTGAAGTTGATGGTCATACAGACTTCTGGCTTTTAATCCATCCATCATTGTTGGAACATCACGGTGCTTTGAGTAGATGGTGGTGGCACAGGCCGGAAAAGGAAACAGAAGAGAGAGTAGGGGTTAGTACAGATACCCTAACCCTAACCCTAATAAAATAAATAGAAAATAAACTTGATCCCTGCGGTGGGCTGGTGCCCTGCCCGGCATTTGTTTCCTGCTTTGCACCCTGTGTTGGCTGGGATTGGCTCCAGCAGACCCCTGTGACCCTGTAGTTAGGATATAGAGGGTTGGATAATGGATGGATGGATAAACCTGATCCATTAGGCTTAAAAGTCAAGACAGAGGTAAAGAATTTAGGGGTAATTATCGACTCTGACCTGAATTTCAAATCACATGTTGATCGCTTTGTGTGTGTTTGTGTGTGTGTGCGTGTGCCCTGTGGTGGGCTGGAGCCCTGCCCGGGGTTGGTTACTACCTTGCACCCTGTGCTGGCTGGGATTGGCTCCAGCAGGCACCCATGACCCTGTAGTTAGGATAAAGTAGATTGGACAATGGATGGATGGATGGATATTAATCAGATTTTTTCATTTAAGAAATACAGCAAGTTAGACCCCTTATAACTTTGCAAGATGCTGAGAAATGAGTTCACACTTTTGTTTTTAGTCAACTAGATTACTGTAACGTACTCCTCTCAGGACCACCCAAAAAAAGACATCACTCGGTTACAACGAGTGCAGAATGGAGCTGCCAGAATCTTAACTAGGAAAACAAAATCCGAGCACATCACACCAGTCTGAGCGTCACTACACTGGTTACCTGTGCCATTTAGAATTGACATTAAAATCCTGCCTATGGTTTACAAAGCCTTCAATAATCTGCTCCATCCTGTATCATCCTCACCTTACACTCCAAATCGGAACCTCAGATCTTCAAATGAGGGTCTGCTTAGAATTCCAAGAGCTAAACTTAAAAGAGGTGGTGAGGCGGGCGGGCTTCTGCTGTTATGAACCTCAAATCTGGAATAGCAGACTGATAGAAATTCACCAGGCTATTATGGTGGAGCAGTTAAAACACTGCTGAAAACTCCTTATTGTAACACGGCTTTCTCAGCACGTCATTTTAGTGTAGCCCTGATATTCTGTTTATGCATTGAATTATCTTTATCATTCATGGTGGCTCCACAATCCCTACTAACCCCTACTTTCTCTGCTGTTCTTTTTCCAGTTTTCTGTGCTGGTGATCTGCGCCCCCACCACCTGATCAGGGCACCATGCAGTCCATTGATGGATTGAAGGCCAGAAGTCCACATGATCATCATTATCATGTAATATGCCCCTGAGCGGGGGAGTGAATGTGGGTGGTATGTGTGTGTCTACCCTGCTGATGTCCCACCTGCCAAGAGGTGATGCTGTCTTTCACATTAAGTTATTTAAGTTAAATAATTTATTTAATTCTTCTTCTTCTTCTTTTTCTTCTGCTGCTGCTTCTGCTTCTTCTTCTTCTTCTTCTTCTTCTTCTTCTTCTTCTTCTTCTTCTTCTTCTTCTTATTATTATTATTATTATTATTGTTATTATTATTATTATTATCATTATCCATCCATCCATCCATTTTCCAACCCGCTGAATCCGAACACAGGGTCCCGGGGTCTTCTGGAGCCAATCCCAGCCAACACAGGGCACAAGGCAGGAACCAATCCTGGGCAGGGTGCCAACCCACCACAGTATTATTATTATTATTATTATTATTATCACACTAACATATTCTGATGCATTCCCCAGAGGTCAACCAGAAGCCCCCAGGCTCTGAACTCAGTTAGCTGTCCATCTGAGGACTCTTCTAAAAGCGCAGGCCGTGCTGAGGAGTTCGTTCTTCTTCATCTCTTTTCACGCTGACTCTACCTGGGAGTTTGTCAGGAAGTTCTCAGAATTCGGTCTTGATGATTCCCAGTGCGCCTATGACTACTGAAGCCACTCCTGTCCTTGTGTTCCACATGACTTTGATCTCAAGGCCTTTATACTTGATGATCTTCTCTGCTGTCACTTGGGATGGCTCCCTCCCTAGATCGACTAAGAACAAAGCTAGTAGAAAGCACAATGAATGTTCTTGCAGCGCCTATTCTTAGCATTATCAATAGCTTATCATTGCATGGTGCTGTACCTGATACTCTAAAATACTCTAAAAGTCATCAAGCCATTACTTAAAACGTCAGCACTAGACACACATATGCTTAATAATTAGAGACCCATTTAAATTTTACCTTAAAATATTAGTCGCCAATCAGCTTCAGTCTCAAATTCTTCTTCTTTTTTTGGGTGCTCCCATTAGACGTTGCCACAGCTGATCATCTTTTTCCATATCTCAAAAAATACATCATTGTTGCTGTCATCGTACAGAACACGGCATCTGGACACTATGTGGCTGACGGCCTACTCAGCTTCACCACACAGACACCGTTTGCAGTTGACTGGTGTGACAATGACATACTTCTGGTGGTGATGGGTGTTGTCACATTGATGAAGATACACGACTTGCTCTTCTTGTCATTGAACACAATGTCCAGCCTGTTGCCCCTGATGGCATGGTCTGTGTCAAAGACCACATCTGCTGTCTGCTCATAGCACCGATCAGCTGTCAGGACACCCAGCTGTTGACACAGTGCCCAGTACACATCCATACCAACCTTGCTGTGATATATGGGGTCAGTACATTAATGTGGCTGTTGACTGCTCTGCCTATGAAATACTTCTGATGATGCCAGGTGATCTTGAGACCTGCACTTCGAGGCCATGTGTTCCTCTGTTCCTTGATGGCCTGTCCAGGTTGATAAAGAACTGGCCATGCAGTGGCTTCTCCTTGTAGTACTGCATCCTCACCTCCATGATCCTGGGCTTGAGTAACTGCTTGGTTTTCTTGCTACTAGGGGTCTTGGTTGAGATATACATGAAATATGCATGGAGGACCTCAAGCGGCCTCAACTAACGTCCACCTTGGGATGGATTGGAACTCAAACTGCGAGTCTGGCCTGCTCATTCAACATCAGTACCTGATCTCAAAAATGCTCCTTTGACTGAATGGGCACAGATTCCCATAAACACACCAAAATCTTGTGGAAAGAAGAAGGCAGGCTGTTATGGAGGGGCCAAATTTACTTTAATACCCAGCTGTTGGCATAGTGCCCTGGTCAGGTACATACTGACCTTGTTGTGACATTTAAGATATCCCTTTGAGGACAGAACACGGTATCTGGACACTGTGTGGCTGATGGCCTCCTCAGCTTCACCACACAGACACCATTTGCTGTTGACTGGTGTGACAAAGACATACTTATGGTGGTGATGGGTGTTGTCACATTGATGAAGATGCACAGCTTGGTCTTCTTCTCATGGAACACAATGTCCGGCATGTTGCCTGTGATGGTATGGTCTGTGGGAACCGTCTTGTCCCACATGATGGCATAGTCTCTGGTGTCAAAGACAGCATCTGGCATCTGCTTATAACACTTGTCCACTGTTCAGGACACCCAGCTATTGACATAATGCCCAGTTCACATCCATACCAAACTTGATGTGATGTTTGGAGCCATTACATGTCATCCAGGAACTCTGTGGCTGATGATCTCCTCAGCTTCGCCATACAGACACCATGGACTGTTGACTGGTGGTGCCAGGTAATTTTAAGGGGCTGTGATGTGTTTTCGATTTGCCCTTTTGAGACCTGCACTTCAAAGTCACGTGTGCCACAGGTCCTTCACAACATGCGGCCTGGTCCGGTTGTTGAAGAACTGGCCGTGCAGTGGCTCCTCCTTGTAGCACTCCACCCTCCTGGACTTAAGTAACTGCTTGCTTTTCTTGCTACTAGCGCTAGGGGTCTCGGGTGACATATAAATGGAGGTCTTCGAGTGGCCTCAACTGACGTCCAATTAGGGATGGATTGGAACTCAAATTGTGATTCTGGTCTGTTCATTCAACATCAGTACGTGAGCTCACAAATGCTGCTTTGATTGAATGGGCACAGATTCCCATAGACACACCAAAGAAATGTGGAAAATAGAGTGCAGGCTGTTATGGACGGGCCAACTTCATAATAACACCCGGCTGTTGGCACAGTGCCCAGTGCAGGTACATACCAACCATGTTGAGACATTCAAGATATCCCTTCAGGGCCAGAACACAGCATCCAAACACTATGTGGCTGATGGCCTCCTCAGCTTCACCACACAGACACCATTTGCTGTTGAATGGTGTGACAATGACATACTTCTGGTGGTGATTGGTGTTGTCACATTGATGAAGATACACAGCTTGGTCTTCTTGTCATGGAACACAAAGTCCAGCCTGTTGCCATGGATGGTATGGTCTGTGGGAACCGTCTTGTCCCACATGATGGCACAGTCTCTGGCATCTGCTCATAACACTTGACCACTGTCAGAACACCCAGCTATTGGCATTGTACCCAGTGTGCATACAGTTTAACCTTGCTGTGACATTTGGGGCCGTTACATGTCATCCAGAAACTATGTGGCTGATGGTCTCCTCAGTTTCACCATACAGAGGCCATTTGCAGTGGACTGGTGGTGCTGGGTAATCTTGAGGGGCTCTGATGAAGCTTTTGGTTTCTCTCTTGAGACCTACACTTCAAAGTCACATGTTCCTCAGGTCCTTGACGACATGTGGCCTGTTCAGGATGTTGAAGATCTGGCCATGCATTGGCTTCTTCTTGTAGCACTGCATCCTCCTCTACATGATCCTGGACTTGATTAACTGCTTGGTTTTCTTTCTACTAGGGGTCTCGGGTGAAATATACATGGAGGACCTCGAGTGGCCTCAACTGGCGTCCACCTTGGGATGGATTGGAACTCAAACTGCGAGTCTGGTCTCCTCACTCAACATCAGTGGCTGATCTCACAAATGCTCTTTTGAATGAATGGGTCAGAAATTCTCACAGACAGTCCAAAATCTGGTGAAGTGAAGAGTGGGGGCTTTTACAGAGGGGCCAACTCCATATTAATGTCTATGGTTTTGCAGTGGGATATCCAATAAGCTCATCTACGGTAGGTGTGACAAATGTTTGGCTCTACTGTATAATTATATGACATCTCCCTGCCCTGGTATGGTGGTGGGCACATACAGTGGTGTGAAAAACTATTTGCCCCCTTCCTGATTTCTTATTCTTTTGCATGTTTGTCACACAAAATGTTTCTGATCATCAAACACATTTAGCCATTAGTCAAATATAACACAATTAAACACAAAATGCAGTTTTTAAATGATGGTTTTATTATTTAGGGAGAAAAAAAATCCAAACCTACATGGCCCTGTGTGAAAAAGTAATTGCCCCCTGAACCTAATAACTGGTTGGGCCACCTTTAGCAGCAATAACTGCAATCAAGCGTTTGCGATAACTTGCAATGAGTCTTTTACAGCACTCTGGAGGAATTTTGGCCCACTCATCTTTGCAGAATTGTTGTAATTCAGCTTTATTTGAGGGTTTTCTAGCATGAACCGCCTTTTTAAGGTCATGCAGGTCATAGCATCTCAATTGGATTCAGGTCAGGACTTTGACTAGGCCACTCCAAAGTCTTCATTTTGTTTTTCTTCAGCCATTCAGAGGTGGATTTGCTGCTGTGTTTTGGGTCATTGTCCTGTTGCAGCACCCAAGATCGCTTCAGCTTGAGTTGACGAACAGATGGCGGACATTCTCCTTCAGGATTTTTTGGTAGACAGTAGAATTCATGGTTCCATCTATCACAGCAAGCCTTCCAGGTCCTGAAGCAGCAAAACAACCCCAGACCATCACACTACCACCACCATATTTTACTGTTGGTATGATGTTCTTTTCTGAAATGCTGTGTTCCTTTTATGCCAGATGTAACGGGACATTTGCCTTCCAAAAAGTTCAACTTTTGTCTCATCAGTCTACAAGGTATTTTCCCCAAAGTCTTGGCAATCATTGAGATGTTTCTTAGCACAATTGAGACGAGCCCTAATGTTCTTTTTGCTTAACAGTGGTTTGCGTCTTGGAAATCTGCCATGCAGGCCGTTTTGCCCAGTCTCTTTCTTATGGTGGAGTCGTGAACACTGACCTTAATTGAGGCAAGTGAGGCCTGCAGTTCTTTAGACGTTGTCCTGGGGTCTTTGTGACCTCTCGGATGAGTCGTCTCTGCGCTCTTGGGGTAATTTTGGTCGGGCCACTCCTGGGAAGGTTCACCAGTGTTCCATGTTTTTGCCATTTGTAGATAATGGCTCTCACTGTGGTTCGCTGGAGTCCCAAAGCTTTAGAAATGGCTTTATAACGTTTACCAGACTGATAGATCTCAATGACTTCTGTTCTCATTTGTTCCTGAATTTCTTTGGATCTTGGCATGATGTCTAGCTTTTGAGGTGCTTTTGGTCTACTTCTCTGTGTCAGGCAGCTCCTATTGAAGTGATTTCTTGATTGAAACAGGTGTGGCAGTAATCAGGCCTGGGGGTGGCTACGGAAATCGAACTCAGGTGTGATACACCACAGTTAGGTGATTTTTGAACAAGGGGCAATTACTTTTCACACAGGGCCATGTAGGTTTGGATTTTTTCTCCTAAATAATAAAACCATCATTTAAAAACTGCATTTTGTGTTTACTTGTGTTATATTTGACTAATGGTTAAATGTGTTTGATGATCAGAAACATTTTGTGTGACAAACATGCAAAAGAATAAGAAATCAGGAAGGGGGCAAATAGTTTTTCACACCACTGTATATCCTAACTACAGGATCACGGGGGTCCGCTTGAGCCAATCCCAGAGTGCAAGGCAGGAAACAAATCCTGGGCAGGGCTCACTCCACGCAGGGAGGACCCGGGAAGCGAGCCCAGGTCTCCTTACTGCGGGGCAGCAGCGCTGCCCACTGCGCCACCGTGCCGCCCTTGCTTTACAATAATAATGACAGCAAAGGTATTTTTACCTCAATAAGATGTGTTAGGTTACTCGTTGCTGAGAAAAGTAATCAGACTACGAAATGTGCGTTACTTTTAACATGTTACCTTACTGCTCTTGAGATTGTGTTGTTAGCATAACATTGTAAGCTCAGCTCATCGACATAATGAATCGATCTCTGAAATAATAATACATTTAACACAAAAGTGTACCGCTGACACGTAAGTGGGGGCGTGGAAAGGGGGTGGAGTCAGAAGAGATGCAGCTGACAGGAGCCTCAGAATGTCTCAGGTGACTGTCCGGACTGCTGCTGGACTCTACTGGAAAATGGAGAGGCGCTATACCCCTCTTTATGTGTTCACTGGCGTGGCATTTATCTTCTAGCCTGTCACACGAACAAGCAAGGAAGGGCTTCTGTGGAGAAGCCGATTAAATGTAAGCCAAACAAATGGAGCTGCAAATCACGACGCTTAGGTTGGGAATCTGAAGTGTGGAGGCGTTGCAGGAGAGCCGACCGCACTCGCAAAGCTCTCTTAATATCACCAGTGCGGCTTTTTGAAGCTGGCGTTTCATTCCGACATTAAATATCTGCAATGCTTCTGCACCTTCCGTCAAATTCGCATCCACAACCAGCACCCTCGACTCATTAACACCCCTTACTTCCAGCAGCGGCTCCCTCGGCCGAGTCACGCAGGCTTCGGGCTTCCAGATTGTTCTGACTGTGAGAGGCATTTAGCTAATCCCCGGCGTGGAACGGCCTCGGGGTTTACAAAAGAAGCGCTTCTGGCAGCGAGCGATAAGTCCTGCCACATGTCAAAGGATTGTGCCGAGTGGATTGCAGACCAAAGGCACGGTGATGTGTGTTCAGGGCTCGAGGACACACGGGGGGGAACTGAGGTGCAAGCACCGGGAGTGCTGCTGTTGAAATCAAAATCACATTGAAATGCTTATCCTGTTGAAAGAGTCGAAACGCAAGGCTGACATAAATGATGCTGCTAAGGTTAGGAAATTCAAGCGTGCGAATGAATGGAGTCATTCACCTTCAGATATACTGTAGGAGGACAAGAAGCAACTGGATCAAGAAAAATAAACTGGCGGGCTCTTGATGATTTCTTTGATGGGGTCTTATAGTGGGGGCAGCACCCTTACATCAGACTGTACACTATAGAGGGGGCAGTGGAGGGAGAAAGTCTTCAGACCCCTTAACATTCTGCACTCTTTATTGTGTTGTTGATTGCATTGTTACCCATCATCTACACCCAGTAACCAGTGCCAGTGTGCCCCTACGCCAAGCTCAGTGTGCCAACTGACTGTTGGGTGGCTAACCCGTGCAGCTGGGTTTCTCCCCCCTCTTATAATCTGCGCTTTAATTTGCCTTAATGGTGGTCACCAGACCTGCTGTTTTCAACGTCAATGACAAAATAAAAACGTGTTTTCAGAAAGGTTTGCAAATGTATTAAAAATCAAAAACTCATCCAATCCTGTCAGTACCTTTAAGTAGCCCCTTTGGCGGCAATTCTAGCTGCTGTGTCTTCATTTTAGGTCTCTACAAGCTTTGCACGCCTGGATTTGGGCAGCTTATACCACTCCGTTTCTGGACAGATATCCCTTGAACCTTCTTTAGATTGGATGGGAAGCGTCTGTGAACTGACATCTTGGGGTCTCTCCACACACGTTTGATGGGGTTTGGCTATATAAACACTCAGAGAGTTGTTCCCCAAGCCACTCCAGCATCATCTTGACTGTATGCTTCATGTCACTGTTGAGCAGAAACGTGAACCGTCACCTCAGCCTGAGGTGGCCTCCATTTTGGAAGTGGTTGCTGTCAAGGACCTCTCCGTGTCGGGCTGTATTCATCCTATCCTCAATTCTGAGCAGTCATTTTGTCCCCGCACCCCCTTATCTTGATGTGACCACCATCATCATGTTTCACCGTAAGGATGGAGTTAAGCAGGTGATGAGCAGTGTCTGGTCTGTGGTCCGATGGTGTAGACCCATTCTGTCACTGTAAAATATCTGAGGGGACACCATTAACCCCTAACCCTCTTGCTTTGACCATTTTCCAGTGTGTCATCTTCTCTATCTCAGGTATTAGGCTATGTTTTTGGGCAAATTTGATATTTTTAAGCTGTCCTTGTTATATATATTGTTCAAGGTCCTGGAAACCCTACAGCACCCCACCACTATGCAGCACGCCACAGAGGGTATTAGACAGGTGATGAGCAGTGCCCGGTCTCCGCTATACACTTAGGGCATAAATGGGCCCCATCCCACAACTAAACACACAAAGACCTGGGATCAAACAAAGTACTTTTAGTATGCAAAAGCCTTCTTACAGGTTATCTCTTTTAACAATTATCCTTAGTTCTTCCTTATTACAGTAAAACCTTCTCCTGTTATGTCCATTTCTCCTCCAAGGTGGCTTACAAAGGTAAGGTAGAGCAGCTCATTTTAGTCCTGAACCCAGGAGTACTTCCTGTGCAACATCAATAACACCAAAAGGCACTTCCGGGTCAAGTGGAACTTCCAGAGGACAGAGGAGTGTCCCATGCTGCCCTGCAGGTGCGCAAATGGCAGCTCCATTACAGCAATGCTGCCACCCAGTGTACAGGGGGAATTCACATCTCTGAGAGGATGTCGCTCAGTGCCCACCAATTTTAATAGTCTCCTGGCTTAGATAGATAGATAGATAGATAGATAGATAGATAGATAGATAGATAGATAGATAGATAGATATGAAAGGCACTATATAATAGATAGGTAGATAGATAGATATGAAAGGCACTATATAATAGATAGATAGATAGATAGATATGAAAGGCACTATATAATAGATAGATAGATAGATAGATAGATAGATAGATAGATAGATAGATAGATAGATAGATAGATATGAAAGGCACTATATAATAGATAGATAGATAGATAGATAGATAGATAGATAGATAGATAGATAGATGTGAGAGGCACTATATGACAGATAGATAGATAGATAGATAGATAGATAGATAGATAGATAGATAGATAGATATGAAAGGCACTATATAATAGATAGATAGATAGATAGATAGATAGATAGATAGATAGATAGATAGATAGCGTGGCCACTAGGGGGCATCACTGAGCCCAAACCTCAGACACAATTACTGCAACAACAGTTCCAGGTTCAAAGAGGAGTATTTTTATTTACAAAGTCCTTTTTCAAAGGCTCTTTACACTCCATATTCTCTATTATTTCTATCTTTACTTTTCTTTTCTTCTCCTCCACACCTCCACAACAAGTGTTGCCCACCTCCTGCCAACTCTGACTCCCCGAGTTAGATGAGGAGGCCCTTTTAATGCTGGTCCCAGGAATATTTCCAATGGCAGGACATTACACATTTTAAGCTCTCCTGGATCAAAGGAAAGCCCCAAAAAGTGGGGACAGTTTTTCCTTTCAGCTCCTCCTGGCAGCACCCATGGAACTCGACAGAGCAGCCTCCTGGGACTACAGCTCTCTGCATGTCCTCGGGTACCTGTCTGGGTATACTAGCCCAAGAATGTTGCCAGCCTGAATATCTGGGAAACATACAGTCTAGGGAAGACAATGAAAGTCTTCCTCTGTCCATCCATTATCCCAGCCTCCCCTCCAGGTATGGGCACAGGGGTCAGCCAGTCTTATCCCACCATCTGTCACAATAGACAGAAACAAATTCTGGGTTCAGCATTATGAATCTGAATATTTATTCCTCATATGGCTTGTTTTCCTTCACCATACATGCAGGGTCTTCCTCTCATATTTTATTTAGTGTGCTCTTTTCAAACACTTGTTGACCTGATGAGAGTATCTGGTTCAACTGGTAATTCCTGTCTTGTACCCAGTGCTGCCAGGACAGAATCTCATGGATCCAGTGGATCTAAAACTGGACGGCCGACTGGACATTAGTTGTGGTTCTAAAGGCCAGCAGCACAGCTTGAGTGCCATGTATTAAAACTAACCATCACAGAGAAATAGAAGAGCATAAAAGAGGATTGTTTTCTAATAAAGATTAAATGATAGTTCGCTTGCACTGGTCAGTATTTCCGAATGCCGCTTGGCCAGATGACGCTGCTGGGATGGCAGTGATACGTCTCTGAATTAGTTACAGGAAGCAGAAGGCCTGCATTCGATTTAGAGACACTTTGGCTCGGGCTGCCACATGCAGGTCAGATGCAGGTCACAGCTTCAGATAATGAGATTTAGCAGAGTTGACAACAATATGAGGTGGGAAGAGGGGGGGGGGGAATTGGGGATTGGTGGGCAAATAAATCTCTTTTCTCCAAGTTTAAGCGCTTTATTTCAGGAAATTGCCTGATTGGTATCTGTATTTAATGTTCCTAAGAAAAGCCTCACTGTCAGGACAGCAGGCAGATTTATTGGACTCTGCTAGATTGAGCCGCCAGCTCTTTCCTTCTGGTGTCCTGTAGGGGGCACTGAATAGCAAAACATGTGAATGAGGATCAGTCACCAGATATAAAGTTTCAGTTGTGTAGAAAAAGTGGCAATCGGGTGAAGAATGAGATAAGGCACCAAAGCAAGGAGTCGAGTCAACATTGCCATGAAGTTGGGAGAACCTTAGCAGAAACTCCCAACTCATTGTAGTCAATAGCCAAAACAAATGCCTAGATACCCAAACACGTACAAGCCAGACATCCATTCATTATCCAACCTGCTATATCCTAACTACAGGGTCACGGGGTGTTATACTCAGTTTGTTATAATCTTAAGGTTATTGTCACTGTCTCTATGCACACTGTATGGATCCACTCATACAGGCAGACCAAGTATGGGAAACAGGGGCTCAGCATTTAGAATTGCTGGCCAAGCATAGACTAGATAGCCAAAGACAACTGGAGGATTGTATAGTCAGCCTAAAGACAGAATAGTATACTTCTGTCCTCTGTCAGCACAAAATCTTCTTTCCTTGTTGGGAGAATGAGGACTGCATGTAGGCATTGTGCTATTCCTGTATTTTTTGGAGGTGGGGTTCAGTCCTTTCCTGTCCTTGTTTGGAGACCAGAGAAGAGCCTGCACGTGAAGCAACCAGTATATAAGGATGGATCTACTGCCAATAGACTTTGAAGCTGTTGGACGGAAGATTATGTCCTCTGTCCGGAAAACCCTTTCAGCGCGGAGACCTTGATAGAGTCTGTCATAAGCTTCCCATCTGTAACCGCGTTAAACCGACAGTAAAAGTAAGTGATTCTTATACCCCTGTAATCACGATGGGAGGGATATCACTTTTTCTGTCATATTTCTATCTTTTTCGGCTACTTAACATGCCGCAATTTCAAAAGAAAACATTTCCGGAGAGCTAATGCCTCTTAAGGAAACACAACGGTCCGCTGGAGCCAATCCCAGCCAACACAGGGTGCAAGGCAGGAAACAAACCCGGGCAGGGCACCAGCCCACCGTAGGGCGCACACACTAGGGACAATTTAGGACCGCCAATGCACCTCACCTGCATGTCTTTGGACAGTGGGAGGAAACCCACGCAGACACGGAGAGAACATGCAGACTCCACGCAAGGAGGATCCGGGAAGTGAACCCAGGTCTCCTTACTGCGAGGCAGCAGCGCTACCCACTACGCCACCGTGCCACCCCCAGACTTTCCATTCCATAAAATGCTCTTCTTAACAAAAGCTCCAAATCAGGTCAGGTCAGGTTCAGGAGCATGCACTGGTACACCGCACATTGAAACAGCGCGGGATCCTGGTTGGCAACCCCCACCGGCAGACACGCGGTCCAGTCCCACCCTCTGGATATGACCCTCTATCTGCCACAGCCAGGTGTTACGTGAGTGTCCCCTGGGTCTGGTCTTCAACAACGAGGGTCCAGTCAGCTGGATCACCCTCGGGTAATGGTGCCACATGGCCGTAGTGCCGTTACTGACGCTCCCTCACAATGCAGGTCATGTGCCTGTGGTGAAGCGGGTCCACAGCTCAAATCAAAAAGGCCACTTTTTAAATAAATAGTCGATGGACTGTGTGGCCGGAGCGGTTCCTGGGGTGATTTGTGATGCGGACGGTCCTCGCTTAAGTGCACAGGTGAGGAGTCGTCCACATCCGTAATTGTGAATTTCCCCTTGGGATTAATAAAGTATCTATCTATCTATCTATCTATCTATCTATCTATCTATCTATCTATCATATAGTGCCTTTCACATCTATCTATCTATCTATCTATCTATCTATCTATCATTATATAGTGCCTTTCACATCTATCTATCTATCTATCTATCTATCTATCTATCTATCTATCTATCTATCTATCATTATATAGTGCCTTTCACATCTATCTATCTATCTATCTATCTATCTATCTATCTATCTATCTATCTATCTATCTATTATATAGTGCCTTTCACATCTATCTATCTATCTATCTATCTATCTATCTATCATTATATAGTGCCTTTCACATCTATCTATCTATCTATCTATCTATCTATCTAATTGATGCCGGGAGCTGCTAATTCCCACACCTGATCCACATCCCCATACTAAGTAGAAGCGCGAGGCGGCTAGGGGAGGGAAAGAGAAAAAATTGGATGGAGGTTGAGAAGGAGAGAAGGCAGGAAGCAGGGAGGAGAAAGCGGGTGTGTGAGCGAGCAGGACAGCAACAACAACAACAACATTTATTTCTATAGCACATTTTCATACAAATAGTGCTTTACATGATGAAGAAAGAGAAAAAAACACAAAGTAAGAATTAAAATAAGAGAACACTAATTAAAATAGAATAAAAGTAAGGTCCGATGGCCAGGGAGGACAGAAAAAACAAAAAAAAACTCCAGACGGCTGGAGAAAAAATAAAATCTGCAGGGGTTCTTAGGTAACAAGACCACCAGCCCCTTCTAGGCATTCTACCTAACATAAATGATCAGTCCTTATTGTATTCAGGGTTCTCATGGAAAGACTTGATGATGATGAACAAAAGGCAGCTGGACAGTGAGCCCACTTGGGGGTGTTTGGCCGGGACCCCGGGAGCAGGTGGTAGGGGTCGCTCCCGCTGAGCATTATTGAGGAGCGGCAGTGACCAGAAGGAGGATGGCTTGCCACATAAGGCCAGGAAGGCAGCGGGCGTCGGGACTTGGGATATGAAAGCCCCAGCGTGAGCACCCTGGTCCCTGGGGAGCCCAAGTCACGGTCTGGTGAAGCCTACCAGAGCCAGGGATCGTCAAGGCAAACAGACCAGCAGAAGAAGGCAGAGAGAAGGGAATCTGCTGGTAGGGTGGCTCCCCAGTGCATAGCCTGGATGGGAGAAGCAGGGGAGTCACCAGTAAAAAAGGCATCAGGGTTTGTTTTAAAAGACTGCTTCCAGCCATTGTTTTAACCTCATTGTTTTTAAAGGATTTTTTTTCTAGTGTGTTTTTAACCTCCACAATTCACCGTTTTTTATTGGATTATTTATTTGAAGACTTTTGAAGCATTGCACTTTACTTTGAACACTTTTTTGATTTTGTTTGTTGTTTTTTAATAAAAGCACTTTGCACTTTCTGCACCATCCCCTTGCTTCATTGTTGTGCCTCACTGTCTAGCTCATTGGTGACATTAGCGACGGTGTCGGGTTCAAGAGCTTCCAGAAGCAAGACGGGAGCATGGAGTGGAACCCGAATCGTCAGAGTGCCTCATTCAGGATTCCGTAAGCAACACAAAGTCAACCCAGGGATTCTCTGAGGAGACACAGGGGTCCAGTGTTCATCTCAGGTCAATGGATAGCGTCCATGTCTCACAAACAGGGAGCACCAGGACACTAAAGACTTGGACCTTCGTCCTTTTGCATAGATATCGGGAGCGCTACACACCCCTCATGACCCCCCATGCTCTCCCAATCCATCTACTGACTTCATAGGAAGAGTCACCAGAGTCACATGAATGTCACTGCCAAGGTCAGTAAACCTCTCAATGACGACGTCCACACTTCGCAGACAGACACACTGCTGATGGCCGTGCCCAAGAGGTTATTAAAGGCCTGTTCATGACAAGCATTGGCTTTAATTTCTGTGATCGGGTGTGGCAATGACACACCCTAACCCTAACCCTATTCCCTAACACAAAGTCAACCCAGGGATTCTCTGAGGAGACACAGGGGTCAAGTCTTCATCTCAGGTCACTGGATAGCATCCATGTCTCACAAACAGGGAGCACCAGGACACTAAAGACTTGGACCTTCGTCCTTTTGCATAGATATCGGGAGCGCTACACACCCCTCATGACCCCCCATGCTCTCCCAATCCATCTACTGACTTCATAGGAAGAGTCACCGGAGACATGAATGTCACTGCCAAGGTAAGTAAACCTCTCAATGACGAGGTCGTCACTCTCTCCGCAGACAGACACAATGCTGATGGCCGTGCCCAAGAGGTCATTAAAGGCCTGGATGTTACTTTTTATCAGGACGCTCGCAAGCCCAGACACTCAGACTCCTCGCCAGGGCCGTCTTAACAGCATTATAGGCCCCCTGGGCAAAGCGGTGAGTGCACTGGGACCCCTACCTACATAACCACAACATAAAGTTGAACCTCCGGTCACGAACGTTTCTGAACACGTACAGATCGGGTTACGACCAAAAAGTTTGCCAAAATTTTGCACGTGTTCACGACCACACGCTCTGGTGGTAAACAAAAACACTAGCGGCCTGTTTCCCTACGCACCTTCGTACGCGCCAATGATCTCCCATTCTCCGTTTCCCATTTTCTTTTTTTTGCGTATACACGGCCTGACAAAGAAGCTGATGCTGCAAAAGGAGTTACAATGTTAACCAAGCAGAGGCCTCAAGTGCTGGAAAAACTGTCGCCAGTGTGGTGGAACGAGAAGCACCTTGCAGGGGATAGCGTAAGCAAGGCGATCATATGCGAGAAAGCCAGGAAGATTCATGGCGATTTGCTGAAAAAAGAAATCCTTCTTCGAGTGGCGAAGGTGAGGCATTTAAAGCCAGTAGAGGATGGTTTGAAAAGTTTCGCAAGAGAATTGGCGTTTCATTTTTTTTTTCCCTGTGCCTAAAACTCATAAAAATGTGTTTACAGCGAGCGGTTCGTAAGGGTCTCGCGGAAACTCTTATAATGTTATGTGGCAGATGGCTGGGTCCCATGCCCAGCCGGGACGCCCCTTCTGCTTATGTTCTAGGGGAGCAGCCATGGCCTCCTCAGTACCTCACACCGGTACGCTTGGTGGCAGCCTCCCTCGTGGATGATGTTGCATCAGTCTCCCGCAGGGTTCCCTGGGAGATGGAGTTCTCCACAACCCTGTGGGGATCTGGGGTGGCACGGCATGGATCGCTGAGCCCAGCTGGTCTAATCTTCGGCCCCACCTGGGAGTGCAATTGGAAGCACTGGGAGCACTTCCGGGAGGACCATAAAAGGATCCAGCAACCACCACTCGGGGCCAGAATCGGGAGGAAGAGGACGAGGTTGCCTGGGAGGACTGGTGATGCCAATGGAAGGATTGCCATGCTTTGGGACTGTGCTATGCCTGTGGGGTTCACGGGGAAGACGTGCCCCACAGGTGAAGAAAAATAAAAAGCCTTGTGATCTGTCCACGTGCCTCAGTGTAAATCTGTGCCGGGTCGGGCACTATATAGCACCTCTTTCACAGTTAGTTTTCTCTGTTGTTCAAGGGTTTCTCAGTGTTATGCAATGTTTTTACATTTAGTTTACTATTAAACTGTGCATTCTATTGTATAAGTAACTATTTTTGTCCTTAAAAAAATATATTTACATACAGTTCAAATGGAACAATTGTATTTACATACAATCTTATAGGGAAATTACATTCAGGTCACGACCAGAGTTTTGGAACGAATTACGGTCGTGACCAGAGGTACCACTGTACATAGATTAGCATGGGGCCCCTATGCTCGTAGGACCCCCTGGGAAACTGCCCGGCATGCCCATGCATTCAGACAGCCCTGCTCCTTGCTTTCAGTCTCTCGAGAGCCCCGATCAGAGCCTCCATTGACTCTCTGCGAAGATCACAGCATCGTCAGCAAAGTCAAGATCCGTGAATCTCTCTTCTCAGAGGGGCACAAAAATCACAGCAGGAGTTTCCTTACATAAGAAATCCCAAAGCAAACAAAGTGCCGAAAAAAAAACAAATTCGGTGGCAATGGTCAAAAACACAGCAGAAGTCTGAAATCCAGAAAATACATGAAAGCACATGAAATCTCTATAACGCACCAAAGCCACCAAGTGAATTCAATGAACCGCAAGGGACATCCTTGTAGCAAAGCAACATAACTTGACAGTCGGGTTGGCCTCCTGGACTGTTTGTCACTTTATTAGGTGGGTTGGAAGGGTGCTTGTAAATAGCCCTCAGGCACCTTTGGTGACGTTTCAGTCTGGGAGGACCCCGCCCGGTAAGTATTCCAGCTGCCTGTTGCCGGCGTGAGGTTGCCATAACAACCGAGAGGGGCAAGGATGTTTCGGCGGGAAAATTTTCCTATTTAAGGGGAATGGCGGATCAAGGAAGGGGAAAAAAAAAAAAGAATCAAGAAGGAAGGAAAAGGCTGAAGGCAAGGAGTGACTATCCACGCTTAAAGGATCATTCTGGATCTTTCTTCACCCAGGGACGTCTGCTATTTGTGGGTGGCCACCCCGAAGAAATAATCCGGTGACGAATCCCCGAGAAGAGGCCAGGTTGGTGTTCTCCGGGTGCTCCCGTCTGGTGAGTCAGATTCGGAATTTGCATTTCCTTCGTGATAGTCCAAGGAGAAGCCGTTTCCACCGAAGGAACTGAACTGGATTTATTTTCCTTATAGGTGGATTAAGTACATTTTTCTTTTTTGACATTTCGGAGAACATTATTATTATTATTATTATTATATTTTGTTTATTGTCTACGTCGAACCGGGGATTCAGATTTGGGCGCTGGGGAGGGCGTCTGGGAAAGGGATTCACTATGAGCACTCAGGCACCGGGCACGTAAATGTAAATAGTAAATGTTAATATATTTTCATTCCCACTTTCCTTTGCTTGAGATTTTTTTTTTCCAGTTATATAAGGACGTGCATAGGGGACAAGAGGGGCCGAGGACCGAATATGGTAATGCTGCTTTAACTTTCTTTTATCATCCACTTCCCTTTGGGTTGTGAAGTGTAGGAACCGCGTGCGTTTTTCTTGCGGTTGCTACATCCTTTTCTAGGGAGGAGGACAGTTCCTTGATGGAGATGGGCAGGTGGCCCCGCCTCCTGGAGAACCATCCACAAAACACACAGAACAATGTAGTACAAGTAGAGATACATTAAAACTACACAGCACTCAGAAAATGTATATAAAGTCAACACCTAATAAATGAAAAAACAGAAGCAACAGTACAGTACATAAAAAAAATGATAAAACCACAACAAGTATACCTGAAGAAATCCTCTTCAACAGCCAAGAAATGAGACCACTGATACGGTGAAAAACATGTGAGGCTTCAAAGTGAGCCACAAAGCAGGCCAGGACCTTCAGTGGCCTGCCCAGATAACAACAACATTTATTTATATAGCATATTTCATACAAAAAAATGTAGCTCAAAGTGCTTTACATAATGAAGAATAGAAAAATAGTAGACACAACAATAAAAATTAAGCATAAGTCAACATTAATTAACGTAGAATAAGTAAGGTCCTATGGCCAGGGTGGACAGAAAAAACAAAAAAACTCCAAAGGCTGGAGAAAAAAAATAAAATCTGTAGGGGCACCAGGCCACGAGACCACCCAGTCCCCTCTGGGCAATCTACCTAACATAAGTCAAACAGTCCTCTTTGTATTTAGGGTTCTCATGGAAGGACCTGATGATGATGGTCACGTAGACTTCTGGCTTTCAGTCCATCAATGTTGGAGCATCATGATGCTTTGAGTAGGTGGTGGTGGCGCAGGAAAAAGAAACAGAAGAGAGAGTTGGGGTCAGTACGGATTTTAGAGCCACTATGAATAGTTATTATGAAGAATTGAACATACAGAGTATCAGGATTAAATTAAAGTGAAGTTATGAGAAGGCCATGTTAAAGTAATGTGTTTTCAGCAGTGTTTTAAACTGCTCCACTGTATCAGCCTGGCGAATTCCTATTGGCAGGCTATTCCAGATTTTAGGTGCATAACAGCAGAAGGCCGCCTCACCACTTCTTTTAAGTTTAGCTTTTGGAATTCTAAGGAGACACTCATTTGAAGATCTAAGGTTACGATTTGGAATATAACGCGTCAGGCATTCCGATATATAAGATGGAGCAGATTATTTAATGCTTTATAAACCATAAACAGAATTTTAAAGTCAATCCTGAATGACACAGGTAACCAGTGTAGTGACATCAAAACTGGAGAAATGTGTTCGGATTTTCTTTTCCTAGTTAGGATTCTAGCAGCTCAATTCTGCACTCGTTGCAAGTGATTGATGTCTTTTTTGGGTGGTCCTGAGAGGAGTGCGTCACAGTAATCTAGTCGACTGAAAACAAAAGCGTGAATTAATTTCTCAGCATCTTTCAATGATATAAGAGGTCTAACTTTACTTATGTTTCTTAAGTGAAAAAATGCTGTCCTAGTGGTCTGATGAATATGCGATTTAAAATTCAGATTACAGTCAGCAGTTACCCCTAAGTTTTTTACTTCCGTTTTAACTTTTAATCCTAGTGCATCAAGTTTATTTCTGATAACCTCACTGAATCCATTATTGCCAATTACTAAGATTTCAGTTTTCTCTTTATTTAGTTTGAGAAAATTACTATTCATCCATTCAGAAATACCAGTAAGACATTGTGTTAGTGAATCGAGAGAGTCGGAGTCATCAGGTGCTATAGATAAGTACAGCTGTGTGTCATCAGCATAGCTGTGGTAGCTCACATTGTGCCCCAAGATAATCTGACCTGATTGAAAAGAGCAGCGGACCCAGGATAGAGCCTTGTGGAACACCATATTGGATATCGTGTGTCTTTGAGATTTGATTACCACAACTCACAAAGAATTTTCTCCCTGCCAGGTAGGATTCAAACCAATTTAAGACCCTGCCAGAGAGGCCCACCCATTGACTAAGGCGATTTCTAAGAATGTTATGATCAATGGTGTCAACTGCGGCACTCAGATCTAAGAGGATGAGAACAGATAAATGGCCTCTGTCTGCATTCACTCGCAAGTCATTTACTACTTTAACGAGTGCAGTTTCTGTGCTGTGATTTGTTCTGAAGCCTGACTGAAGATGTAACCTCACCTCTTTGCAGCCAGTCCACAACTACTACCTGCAGGCTTCAGGCCTGCTCAGGTCCAGAAATGAGGAACTGGATGTAAATTTTCAAAAATACAATCAAATTTGCAACATATAGAAACATGACATACAAGGTAGAGGGTAACCATAAACCTCTGGCTTGGATAGAAAAAAGGGTAATCTACCATCTTTATAAATGAAGAATTTATTTATCCATCCATCCATTATCCAACCCGCTATATCCTAACTACAGGGTCACAGGGGTCTGCTGGAGCCAATCCAAGTCAACACAGGGCACAAGGCAGGAAACAAACTCTGGGCAGGGCGCCAGCCGACCATAGGGCACACACACACACACACACCCATACACCTAGCACACACTAGGGACAATGCACCGAACCTGCATGTCTTTGGACTGTGGGAGGAAACCGGAGCACCCGGAGGAAACCCACACACAGAACATGCAAACTCCATGCAGGGAGGACCCAGGAAGAATTTATTTATATAAATGAAAACAAAGAGAAAAACAGCACAATAAAAAAAGGAAGCAAAAACCAGACAAACAAGTCCAATCTGTTATCCAGTAATCAGAAATCCCAAAACAAAGGCTAAAAAAAACAGAAAACAAAAATCAGAAAGAAAATCAAAAGCAAACCAACACTCAAAATAACTCTGAACAACTCTCAATGATCCACTGCTGGGTGTTCTCTCTTTGGCCAGATATAAAGGCAGGGGGCGGGCCCAGCAGCAGTGTCATGAGAGGCCACACCTCCTCATGTGGCTCCACCCACAAGACACAAAGGATGGAGGAACATTTAAAGAGACAGTCAATAAATATTACATAACAGAATATGCATAAAAATTTAAAAAATATATATACATTAAATTAGAATACAGCAAATATAACAATTAAACAGGAAATGAACAGAAGCCAGGTAAAAAAAAAAAAAACAAACAAACACATGGCTGTAAGACAAGCATTCAGTCATGTTCACAATATGGGGTTTGTGACGATGTGGGCTCCACTCTCCTTTTTAGGAGCTCATGAACCCGACACCGTCGGTGATGTCACTGGATGACCTGATCAGTGAGGACACAACGAAGCAAGGGGATGGTGCAAAAAGTTGCAAAGTGCTTTTTATTAAAAACTAAACCAAAAACAGTGCTCAAATAAATAGTGCAGTGTATCAAAAAGTCAGGATGGCACGGTGGCGCAGTGGTAGCCGGAAGCCAGTGGAGACCCGGGTTCGTTTCCCAAGTCCTATCTGCATGGAGTTTGCATGTTCTCCCTGTGTCTGCATGGGTTTTCTCCGGGTACTCCGGTTTCCTCTCACGGTCCAAAGACCTGCAAGTTAGGTGAATTGCCGATCCTAAATTGTCCCTGGTGTGTGCTTGTTGTGTGTGTGTATGTGCCCTGCGGTGGGCTGGCACCCTGCCCGGGGTTTGTTTCCTGCCTTGTGCCCTGTGTTGGCTGGGATTGGCTCCAGCAGACCCCCATGACCCTGTAGTTAGGATATAGCGGGTTGGATGATGGATGGATAATATCAGAACAGAAATATCACTGTTCCCAGGGCGTGTCTGGTGGTTGATCGGTGGCTCTTCAGTGTAAACCCCCCAGGGTCCCGGTGACATGTCCCTTGGCTTGTACCCTACTGTGGTCCACCAGAACCCTGAATCGAATTAGAATATATGCATATAAAAAAAAATTGGTGCATCTGAAGTGCCGAGTGCTATGTAAGAGTACAATGGACTCCACTGAATTAAATTGGACTGCAATCCATTGAATTAAAGAGCACTAATTAAGAACCGCATTGACTGAATTGACTCGAATTGAAGTGAATTAACTTGATTTGAAATCAATTCAACTAAAGAAGGCTGTATGAGAATAAATTGGATTGAGTTGAATTTAATTAGTAGGATTGGTTCCTGCCATAGCGTTGAACTGAAATAAGCAGGTTCAGAAAATGAACGACTGAATAACTAAATCAATGAATGAATGAATAATCGAGAAGAAGAAGATGAAGCAAAAGCCCCCTCACATACTCTACATACCACAACGTCTTTCTTTTTGGTCCCCAATGTTTTAGTCTTCCATCTGGATAGCACCTTTTACAAAGCAGACCGACACCACCTGAAGCCTACAGATGCCACACCAGGACTGAGACATGGCATCACTCCACGTCACATAAAGTGGATTCAGTGGCAATCTCAAAACATTGACTGTTTAGTGAAGCTTGATGCCGTCAGCTGGAGCCGCACAGTCCTTGGTTCACATTATGGAGGGTTGCGTTTGTGGGACTTACCAGGAAAAGTCTCGGGCGGTGCCAGTTGCCAGTATGAGGGACGGCTGACATCATTATCTGGCCGGGATGCCTCCTTAAAGGAAGGACAGGTGGAGATGACTTTTGAAGGGAGCCATCTTGGCTGCTGCCCCTGGATTACAACGGCACCTCCCACAGGCCTGAATAGGAATTACTATTTGTTGGCACAGCCCTGTTCGGTTCCCTGGATGCCACCAAGGGGGTGCTGCAAGAGCCTCCAGAGCCCTGCTTTGGTCTTCAGCCACACCTGGGAGCAATTCCCTCCCTAACGGGCCACCTGGAGTGATCCTGGGTGTGGCTTAAAAAGGAGCCAGAGTTGGGAGGAAGAGTGACGAAGCTTGCCTATGGAGGAGTTGAGTTGAGGTGAAGAAAGAAAGAAAGAAGTGTTGCATCCAACAGGGGGCGGTGCTGGGGCCGCTGCTATTTTTAATATTTATAAATGATTTAGATAGGAATATAAGGAACAAGCTGGTTAAGTTAGCTGATGATACCAAGATAAGTGGATTAGCAGATAATTTGGAATCCAATATATCATTACAGAAGGACTTGGACAGCAGACAGGCTTGGGCAGATTTGTGGAAGATGAAATTTAATGTCAGTAAATGTAAAGAATTACACATAGGAAGAAAAAATGTGAGGTCTGAATACACAATGGGCAGTCGGAAAATCGAGAATACACCTCATGAGAAGGATTTACGAGTTGTAGTGGACTCGAATGTCAGGTTATATAGCGCCTTGATGTGTGCAGATCAAGTCACAGGAGGTTCTGCTCAAGCTTTATAACACACTGGTGAGGCCTCATCTGGAGTCCTGGGTGCAGTTTGGGTCTCCAGGCTACAAAAAGGACATAACAGCACAAGAGAAGGTCCAGAGAAGAGCGACCAGGCTGATTTGAGGACTACAGGGGATGAGTTATAAAGAAAGATTAAAAGAGCTGAGCCTTAAGGAGATGAAGAGGAGAGATGAGTGAAGTGTGAAGGGAATTAGTCCAGTGGATCAATACGGTGACTTTAAAATGAGTTCATCAAGAACACGGGGACACAGTTGGAAACTTGTTAAGGGTTAATGTTCGCACAAACATTAGGAAGTTTTTCTTTACACAAAGAACGATAGACACTTGGAATAAGCGACCAAGTAGTGTGGTAGACAGTAAGACGTTAGGGACTTTCAAAACTCGACTTGAAGTTTTCTTGGAAGAAACAAGTGGACAGGACTGGCGAGCCGTGTTGGGCCGGTTGTCGTCTCAAGTGTTCTAATGCTCTAATGCAGGGGTTCCCAAACTAATGAAGTGTCAAGTACCACCTGAGGTTAAATGAGTTGCGTTGCGTACCACCCGCATACCTTGTTGAAAGGGAGGGAGAGCTGTAAGGGGAGTTTAGGTGTAAACTGCCCCGAAATCTGAATAAAAGTTCAAGAATTGGAAGAAATTATGCATAAAATTAATGAAAAAATTTGTGCATGTTCATAAATTGATAAATTCCGCCCCGAAACTAAATCCTGCCTTCGGCCTGTATGTGACGCAGTTACCAAAGACGAAATGGTATCGGCTTTGTGCTTAGACTACGATGCGATACGGCGGCAGTGCACGTATAACAACAAACGCGAGCGGTTTCTGTGAGTTACCGAAGACTAAATAGTGTCGGCATTGTGCTTTCATCTAGTGACCAAAAAGCTCAAACAGTGAAGAAGTAGAAACGGAATTATGGTAGCGTTAAATGAACTAAATACTGATTCGAATAATAGGTTTTATTTATTTAGAGGATGAAATTTCACACCACACTAAATTTGGGAATCCACGTATTATTGTATTTCAACAGTTTCATTGGTTTTTGCTCACAACAGGCTTGTCATAAAGGGTTTTGCACAGATAAATTAAATTTCAGGTCTCACTATCATTGCCCACGTGAGCATTGAAGTCTCCCAGCAAAACGAGGGAATCCCCAGAAGGTATGCCCTCTAGCAACCCCTCCAGAGACTCCAAAAAGGGTGGATACTCCAAACTGCTGTTCTGCGCATACGCACAAACAACAGTCAGGACCCTTCTCCCCACCCGAAGGCGGAGGCAGGCCACCCTCTCATCCACCGGGGTACACCCCAATGCACAGGCTCCGAGTCGGGGGGCAATAAGTATGCCCACACCTGCTCGGCGCCTCTCACCGGGGGCAACTCCAGAGTGGTAGAGAGTCCAGCCCCTCTCAAGGAGATTGGTTCCAGAGTCCAAGCTGTGCGTCGAGGTGAGTCCGACTATATCTAGCCGGAACCTCTCGACCTTGCGCACTAGCTCAGGCTCCTTCCCCTTCAGAGAGGTGACATTCCACGTCCCAAGAGCCAGTTTCTGTAGCCGAGGATCAGACCGCCATGGTGGCCTTCGGCCACCACCCAACTCACACAGCACCCAACCTCCTTGACCCTCCCATAGGTGGTGAGCCCATGGGGAGGAGGACCCACGTTACCTCTTCGGGCATCTGATCAGGATGCCTCCTGGACGCCTCCCTGGTCCAACCGGGAGGAGGCCCCGGGGAAGACCCAGGACACGCTGGAGGGACTGTCTCCCGGCTGGTCTGGGAACGCCTTGGGATTCTCCCGGAGAAGAGCTGGAAGAAGTGGCCGGGGAGAGGGAAGTCTGGGCCTCTCTGCTTAAGCTGCTGCCCCCGCGACCCGACCTCGGATAAGCGGAAGAGGATGGATGGATGGATGGATGGATGGATGGATGGATGGATGGAAATTAAATTTCAGGGTACCATCTGAAAAGGCTCCGCGTACCACAGTTTGGGAACCGCTGCTCTAATGTATGGACTCAGCATCACCAGTGCTAACAAACATGCGGAGGTCCTCGCGACACACATAGAAGCTCAGCTCCTTTTGTTTTAATGCCACTTACTGACCAAGCGATGTTTTACTTTTATTGCACTGGTAAGACAGTGCTCTTAATTAAGAGTAAGAGTAACAGTAAGAGTATCTTAATCATTGAAGAGCAAACTCAACAGCCCTGATAAACCCACTGGGCAAGAAAGCAGCAATCTTCTCACACTTGGCGCCCTTTTAAGATTTCAATTACCCAAGGTAAAAGGCAAAGTGTGACAAATATAAAAGCAACGTGGTACTGAGAGTGGCGTGGAAACGTTTGGGCCCCCCTTTGCTTAAAATGTCTGTTGGTGTCAATAGCCAAGTGGGCAGAAGCTGAACAGATCACAAAAAGGCCTAAAGTTTGAGACAACGCATTTATTTTCCAGGTATTTTATGCAAGTTTAGTGTGCTGTTTCTGTTTTGTACAATTGTAAAGTGAAAAATTCTGACTTGAGCGTCAGTAGGCTTTGCGGCCTAGGAATTCCAGGTTACCTGAGCTAACATTTCAGCTCTGGTGCTGACCTTTCCGATTATAAAAGAGGTCATCACAATAGCAAATGACGAGAGGAATTCCTAATGAAATGCAGGATGACGGTATTTGAGCACCTCTTTCTCTTGCACGATTTGGCTCAAAAACATCATCGTCGGCTCATAACAGGCTTAAGTCTTGAGTTTGGTATTTTTCCCTCCACCCGTTTTAGCTCACAATCGTCCTCAAGAAACGGTGACACACACACAGACACTCATCATCGAGATATCAGTGTTTTCGGTATCAGGGGACCCTAAAACATCGAGATTAGTTCTGATCGAAATTTTAGATGAAATGAAAGGCTAAAGGCAAAAAAAAGGAAAGGAGCACCGTGCAAATGTTTGGCCACCCCCCAGATATTTTAGGGCTCGGATAACTTTCCTCCAAAGTGGTCTCAGACATCCATTCGCCTGTTCACCGTCATGTTCATTTCTGGTGGGGTGCCATTTAAGGAAAGAAATGAAGCAATCCAGAGGAACGATGAAGAAATTCAGGGGGAACAAATCTTAAAAAACAAGTCCATCAAAATGAAAGGAAAAGGAATTAATTAAGGCGGCACGGTGGCGCAGTGGTAGCGCTGCTGCCTCGCAGTTAGGAGACCTGGGTTCGCTTCCCGGGTTCTCCCTGTGTGGAGTTTGCATGTTCTCCCCGTGTCTGCGTGGGTTTCCTCCCACAGTCCAAAGACATGCAGGTTAGGTGGATTGGCGATTCTAAATTGGCCCTATTGTGTGTGCTTGGTGTGTGTGTGTGTGCCCTGTGGTGGGTTGGCACCCTGCCCAGGATTGGTTCCTGCCTTGTGCCCTGTGTTGGCTGGGATTGGCTCCGGCAGACCCCCGTGACCCTGTATTCGGATTCAGCGGGTTAGAAAATGGATGGATGGATGGAATTAATTAGCAGCAAGAACAGGTCACTAATTTAGAATGAAAACCTGCAGCCACTGCGGCCCTCCAGGAGCGGAAGTTTGAGACCACTCATATAAACAGTCTTAGTAAAGCTTACTGAAAATCAGAAGCGTCAAGGGGTGGATGTTGTTCTGGACAGCCTTTGATTTCATAAGTTATAAGTTACATCTTTTTAAAGTCCAAACTCAGATGGCCTCACCTCTCTTGATCTCTGATGTCCCTTCCTATGTCACCCTCTTGTTGTCGTTTTTCTTCATCCTGGTACTTCAGATGAGCCGTATTCATTTCTGTTAAAATACACATGTGAGGTTTCAGGACATTTGACTCTGCACACATTTTGATAGGCTATCCCACCCTGATGACGCTGACGTCTCTGATCAGAGTGTCTTGTCACATAAGTTCCTCTAAACTCTTTCCTTTCTCTTTCTTTTTTAGAATGTTTTATTTTATGGGTGGCGCAGTTCGCATCCCGGGTCCTCCCTGCATGGAGTTTGCATGTTCTCCCCGTGTCTACGTGGGATTCCTCCCGCAGTCCAAAGACATGCAGGTCAGGTGCATTGGTGATCCTAAATTGTCACTAGTGTGTTTGGGTGTGTGTGTGGGCTGACGCCCTGCCCAGGGTTTGTTTCCTGCCTTGCGCCCTGTGTTGGCTGGGTTTGGCTCCAGCAGACCCCCGTGACACTGTAGTTAGGATATAGCAGGTTGGATAATGGATGGATGGATGGATAGGTTGGATAACGGATGGATGGATTTTACACTCCTTCCCTTTCAAAGATCCCAGAGTGCAATGGGAGAAAGATCTCTCACTCAGCATCTCAGAAAAGGAGTGGAAGGCAGCCATGCACAGAATACACTCGAGCTCCATATGCACAAAGCATGCAATCATTCAACTTAAAATTATACAGTATATCCATCTCTGTTGTTTAACCCTTAAACCACCGGAACCGGCTATAGTCGGTTCCCAATGCTATTTGCCAGCACACCGGAGCCGAGCATATTTGGCAAAGTACATTCGTTGAACGTTACAACTGGGTATAGTCGGCTTCCAGTGCAATTTGGAAGCACACCGGAGCCGAGTATATTCGGTGACATACATTCATTGAACTCCGCAACCGGCTATAGTCACTTCCCAGAGCAATATGCCAGCACGCCGGAGCTGATTGGTCAGTGCTGTACATTCGTTGAGCATCCAGCTCATGACCACTGGCACCCCACTAGAGAATCAGCCTCCCAGTCCCTGGGATTGAGCTGCTGCACTAGACTGGCCTGCCAGCATCAGCGTTGGCCTCCGTGTGTTTGCGTTCAGCCAGTTCAAGCGCAGTTAGCTCGGTGATTTACTGAATTTCATCAATGGCGTCAGTTGCACCTTCTACATATTCCAGTAGTTTTTTTGAGTTTCAAGTTTTTACAGCTCATTGGCAGGGTGTAAAATGATCAGCGTTGCAGTAATTATGATGCTCTTTGCATGAAAAAAAAATATGTGATCCATTAAACAGCTTCATCCACCAAACTCTCAGGATGCTGAACTCTGTCCACTACCTTCCTCCCTTGCCCCCCTGACCCTGGACCGTAACACTTCAGCTGGTATTAGATGTGGCACGCGGCTCGGGGGGTGGTACCCAGCCGGGACGCCCAGGAGGACCGCCCCGCTTGCAATGGGGGCCACGGGTGCAGAGCTTGGAAGCTCAACCCTGTAGGGGCCCGTGGTCACCAACCGGACCTCAGCACTTCTGCCACACCAGGAAGTGCTTGGGGGAAGAAGACTGGGGATACCCGGAGGGCTTCCGGGTGTGCAGCCGGCACTTCCGCCACACAGGGGAGTGTCCGAGGAGGAGGAGTGTCGGGGAGCAGCTGGAGCCCATCCGTGCTGCTATTAAAGGGGATCATTCGGAGTCAAGAGTCGGGTGGAAGTGGATGAGAGACGAGAGAGAGAGAGGAGTGGAGGCACTGGGAAGAGAGGCCTGGACTTTGGGGGATCGGTGCTGGAGGCACTGGACTAAATTGTAAATATTGTAAATAAAATGTGTGTGCTGGGTGACAAAGTGTTGTCCGTCTGTTTGTGTCCGGGTCACGTTCCACAATAGATAAAGACTCGATATTACATCTGCTGCTAACTGTCTGTCATAAGCTACACTATAATGCACCTTCTCACTTTTTACTGTAAGTGGCTTTTGCACTACTGACTATTGCACATTGTACACAGGTTTACTTTACAAGTTTTAATGTTATTTATCTTATATGTTATATGTATATTTTTAATTTTTTTATATTTTATTGCACTTCAAAGATAAGTGAGAAACAGTATTTCGATTCTTCTGTATGTTCTGCACATATAGTGAAATGACTATAAAAGGCTATTTGATTGATTGATTGATTGATTAAAATTTCACATTTTCTTTGTGAATTGTGATGTCTACTTAACAAGTGCAGCCAAAAAGCATTTGACGTTGGGGGCAGGCTGCATTAACCCCCCAAGTATGTGGCAATTTAAAGGTTAAAATTGTCCAAATTGTTTCCAGGGTAAGATCCGACCTGTGAATGCTGCAATCTCGCTGGGCCACGTGCACCAAATTAACATCAGTGTGGACCGAAATCTTTAAATGCCTCCCAGACAGCCTGGGGGTCCCAATTCCTCCAAATCCACTGACAGCTGTGTGTGTGTGGTGGGCTCACAGAGGGGCTTAAAGTGTAGAAGGACAAACAAACTGTAATGGCCTTTACTTGACTATTGGCATGTAGGCTTATCTTGCTCAACTGGAAGAATCCAAACTCTCCTCGGTTAAGTCAGCAGGTAACTGATGTTAGATATTATCGGAAAGTGAGTAGAGGATCTGTGCAGAACTTTTACAGACCCTGGCAGGACCTGATCAATAACATTTAAATTGAGGAAGCGGATTCACTCCCCTCTTTTACTATTCTGTCTATCTTTATTTCTTTATTTACATTTTTTTACTATCATTAAAGTGCTACTTTGCTTGAGCATGGGAAAGGCGCTATATACATAAGATTTTTTATTATTATTATTACTCTGCATGTATGGAGTGTTTTTTTTTTGATTTTAATAAAATAAAATCCATCCATCCATTATCCAACCCGCTATATCCTAACTACAGGGTCACGGGGGTCTGCAGGAGCCAATCCCAGCCAACACAGGGCACAAGTCAGGTAACAAACCCCGGGCAGGGCGCCAGCCCACCGCAGGGCACACACACACACACCAAGCACACAAAAGGGACAATTTAGGATCACCAATGCACCTAACCTGCATGTCTTTGGACCGTCGGAGGAAACTCACGCAGACACGAGGAGGACATGCAAAGTCCACGCAGGGAGGACCCAGGAAGCAAACCCAGGTGTCCTTACTGCAAGGCAGCAGCGCTACCACTGCACCACCGTGGGAGTGTAAAATGTTTTCTCTCTATTATAAAAAAAAATCATGGGAGGGAGGCAAGGGAGACGAGACATGATCTTCTCGAAAGACGTCACGCGAGGCAAGGCAGTGAGACAAAAGGACAGCGGCTTTTAAATGATTGACACGCAGCTCGCCAGCAGCAGTAAGACAGCAGATGATCCGACCACAACTCCTTAGCGTGCGTTCAGCCACAATGTGGAGCAACATTATACGTCCCGCGAGAAAGACATTTAACCAGGCCTGGGGCCGGAAATAAAGGACAAAGAGTAGATGACAAAGCAGAACGTCATAAAGAATTCAAAAATGTTGCCGCAGTACACATGCACGGCAGGCCTTCTCGGGGAGACACTTTGAAGTTCCGCAAGACTAATTGCTCATCACGCCCTACTACAAACAATTTCTCGGAGACACTTTAACATCCTGCGAGACAAAGAAGTGAGATAAAAGGACAGCTGCTGTACAAGCTTTTACTGTAAATGATCGGCGTGCAGCGCAACATACAGAACACACAGCTCTGCAGCAGCATCAGCAGCAAGACAGCAGATCATCCGAGCGCAACTCCTTAGCGTGACTTCAGCAACCCAACAACAACACGAGCAGCGTTATACGGCCCGCGAGAAAGACATTTAACCAGGCCTGGGGCCAGAAATAAAGGACAAAGAGTAGATAACAAAGCAGAACGTCGTAAAGAATTCAAAACCGTTGGCGCGGTATCACATCAACAACAACAACAACATTTATTTCTATAGCACATTTTCATACAAACAGTAGCTCAAAGTGCTTTACATATTAAAGAATAGAAAAATGAAAGACATAATTATAAAAAAATAAATCAACATTAACATCGAATAAGAGTAAGGTTCAATGGCCAGGGGACAGAAAAACAAAAACTCCAGACGGCTGGAGAAAAAATAAAATCTGTAGGGATTCCAGACCATGAGACCGCCCAGTCCCCTCTGGGCATTCTACCTCACTTAATGAAACAGTCCTCTTTGGATTTAGGGTTCTCACGGAAGGGCTTGATGATGATGATGGTCACGTAGACTTCTTCCTTTTAATCCGTCCATCATTGTTGGAGCATCATGAAGCTTTGAGTAGGTGGAGGTGGCGCAGGCCACCACCACAAAGAAACCGGAAAAAGAAACAGAAAAGAGAGTAGGGGTCAGTACCGATTTTAGAGCCACCATGAATAGTTGTTATGATGAATTGAACATACAGAGTATCAGGATTAAGTTAAATTACGATTAAAATGAAGTTATAAAAAGGCCATGTTAAAGTAATGTGTTTTCAGCAGTGTTTTAAAGTGCTCTACTGTATCAGCCTGGCGAATTCCTATTGGCAGGCTATTCCAGATTTTAGGTGCATAACAGCAGAAGGCCGCCTCACCACTTCTTTTAAGTTTTGTTCTTGGAATTCTAAGGAGACACTCATTTGAGGATCTGAGGTTACGATTTGGAATATAAGGTGTCAGACATTCCGATATATAAGATGGGGCGAGATTATTTAAGGCTTTATAAACCATAAGCAGAATTTTAAAGTCAATTCTGAATGACACAGGTAACCAGTGTAATGACATTAAAACTGGAGTAACGTGTTCTGATTTTCTTTTCCTAGTTAGGATTCTAGCAGCTGCATTCTGCACTAGTTGCAAACGATTTATATCTTTTTCAGGTAGTCCTGAGAGGAGTGCGTTACAGTAATCTAGTCGACTGAAAACAAACGCGTGAATTAATTTCTCAGCATCTTTCAGTGATATAAGAGGTCTAACTTTACTTATGTTTCTTAAGTGAAAAAATGCTGTCCTAATGATCTGATTAATATGTGATTTAAAATTCAGATTACAGTCAACAATCACCCCTAAGCTTTTTACCTCCGTCTTGACTTTTAATCCTAATGTATCCAGTTTATTTCTAATAGCCTCATTGTATCCATTATTGCTGATCACTAAAATTTCAGTTTTCTCTTTATTTAACTTGAGAAAATTACTATTCATCCATTCTGAGATACTAGTCAGACATTGTGTTAGTGAATCAATAGAATCGGGGTCATCAGGCGCTATTGATAAGTACATGCACAGCAGGTCTTCTAGGATCTTCTCAGAAGACACTTTGAAGTTCCACGAGACAAAGAAGTGAGACAAAAGGACAGCTGCTGTACAGGCTTTTACTGTAAATGATCGACATGCAGCGCGACATGCAGAACATGCAGCTCGGTAGCAGCTAGCAGACAGCCAGCAGTTGATCTGACCACATCAAGTTAGCGTGCGTTAAGCCACTGATAGATGTGAAAGGCACTATAAGATAGATAGATAGATAGATAGATAGATAGATAGATAGATAGATAGATAGATAGATAGATAGATAGATCGATATTTTTATTTTTAAAATGAACTTTATTAGGAACCTTTAACAATATACACAGTCATAAGACAAACAGTCCCAATATTCAAGATAAACAAAAGGTATATATCAGACAACTACCACTACTCCCCCTTTACACTCCTCCTACTCCGCACATTAATTAGAGCATATTGTTGAAAGCCCACCAATACTTTTCATTCCCAGTTGATCACCAGTTCGCCCCCCTCCACAGCACACAGTACCTGTCGTGTCCCCCACATGTCGCTGAACATTTCTAAATTGTTCGTTAGTTTATGGTACATGAATTCAAGTTTCAGTCGACTTTTAATTAAAACTTTGAACAGCAGCAGAGCGTCGGTCCCCATGATGTTTCTCTCTTTATTTCTCCTCGTTTTTAAGATTGCCAACTTGGCCTGTCCTAAGAGGAAATTCCCAAGAACAGACTTAATCCTATTTTTTTGATTATAGTTAATACCAAAGATAAAGTTAATTTTTGAGAGACCAAAACCAAAACCACTAAGAATTAAATCCAAGAACATAAACAACGACCTCAGCCATTCACAGTGTATGAACAGATGAAAGATGGTCTCCCTCACGTAGCAGAACGGGCACTGGTCAGTCTCTGAAGCTGTAATTATATTCAGAAATGAGTTTGTGGCTAAGGCCGAGTGCATTATCCTCCACTGCAGATCCCCAAGTCTTTTCAATCAATCAATCAATATTTATATAGCACATATTCATACAAAAAAATGTAGCTCAAAGTGCTTTCCAAAATGAATAGAAAAATAGAAGACACAATAAAAAATAAACATAAGTCAACATTAATTAACATAGAATAAGTAAGGTCTGATGGCCAGGGTGGACAGAAAAAACAAAAAAAACTCGAAAAGCTGGAGAAAAAAAATAAAATCTGTAGTGGGTTCCAGACCACGAGACCACCCAGTCCCCTCTAGGTATTCTACCTAACATAAATCAAACAGTCCTCTTTGTATTTAGGGTTTTCATGGAAGGACCTGATGATGATGGTCACGTAGACTTCTGGCATTCAGTCCATCAGTGTAGGTGCATCATGATGCTTTGAGTAGATGTTTGAGTAGGTGGTGATGGTGCAGATCGCCACCACAAAGAAACTGGAAAAAGAAACAGAAGAGAGAGTTGGGGTCAGTACGGATTTTAGAGCCACTATGAATAGTTATTGTGATGAATTGAACATACAGAGTATCAGGATTAAGTTAAAGTGAAGTTATGAGAAGGCCATGTTAAAGTAATGTGTTTTCAGCCGTGTTTTAAACTGCTCTACTGTATCAGCCTGGTGAATTCCTATTGGCAGGCTATTCCAGATTTTAGGTGCATAACAGCAGAAGGCCGCCTCACCACTTCTTTTTTTCTGCAATGGGAGTTTATAAAAAGCTCTCCATGAAGGTGTGATGTTCTCAGAGACCTGCAGTTCTTTCCTCCAGTGTGTATCTAGCAACTCTTTCAGTTGACTATAAAATGTCACTTTGACACACAGTTTATAAAGTTCTTTTTTGTTAAACAGTTCAAAGTCCTTCTCGACCAGAGTCCCAAATCTGAGAAGGTGTCCAGGTCTGTCAGTGTGGTCAGTGACGTGTGGTCTTACAATGATGGTGGGTGATGTCATCTCTGCTTCTGGTGTCCCCTCACCTGTGAAGTACTCGTCACACAGTGAACTCGCTCCTGACCTCCGCAGTGCTGTTTGTACTTGACTAAGAAAAATGTCAACCAAGCGTACTGATCTGATCCCCAGGACTGTCGCTAGGTGGGCAGGGGTGTGCCAGCACCTCATGTTTGTATCAATTAAATGTTTTATTTTTAAAATTCTTTTGTTTAACAGAATTGATACGAATGAGTCAGAAAACAATAACGGACAGTCTAAAACAGGATTCCAGACTAAAGGTTCTTCCAAGAACCAAAAAATACCTTCCAGATTTAGCCTGGTCCTCCTGAACTTTCTGTGCCAAACCTGAAGTGCAGATTTATAAAATTCCGGCAGGTCAGACCCAACAACATTGGCAGAAAGTAATAAAAAATAATGTTCCGCAAAATTTAAGCTCCTTACCCCACGAAATAAGGTAAAGGCCAGCTGTCTCCACGGTAGGTGCTCTGGGCCGTATAAGAGCCGATGTAACACCTGTAACCTAAAGGCCTCCATCTTGCTCACCAAGTCAATGAGTCCCTGACCGCCCTCCTCTACAGGCAGATACAGGACACTGCGCTTTACCCAATGCAGGCCATCCCAAAAGAAATCTAAAAGTATTGCCTGGATGTTCTTGATGATAGATATTGGTGGGTCTATATATTGTAACTTATGCCAGAACATGGAAGCTATTAAGTTATTAATAATGAGGACCCTGCCTCGATAGGAGATCTCCTTTTGAAGGTATTTCCACTTCTTCAGTCTGGCTTGAACTTTCTCCGCCCAGTCTGCCCAGTTTTCCTCAGCTACTCCTCCTTGTCCTAAAAACACCCCCAGGTATCTGAAGACTCTCCTGTTCCACTTAAGGCCAACAGGTAGGCCCGGTGGGTCTCCATCCCTCCAGTTGCCAATTAAAAATGCGGTACTTTTGTCCCAGTTAATTTTTGCCGATGACAGTTTTTCAAATTCATCCAGGCAATGTTTCAGCTCCGTGATGTCTCCAGGATGACAGATGAACACGGTTAAATCATCAGCATACGCGACCACCTTGAGCTGTAAATTCGGGCACTGAGGGATGTTCAGACCTTGAAGGCGGATGCGAAGTTGTTGTAGTAGTGGCTCGATGGAGAGTGAGAAGAGCATACCGGACAGAGAGCAGCCCTGACGTATCCCTCTGGTAACCTTGAAGGGGGCGGTTAGTGTGCCATTAAGTTTCACGACACTAAACACGTTGTGATATAAAAGTCCAATGTGTTTAATGAACGAAGGTCCAAAGCCAAAGGCCTTCAGCACTGCTAAAAGGTAATTGTGGTCCACCCTGTCAAACGCCAAATGGCAAATCAGTAAAATATATCTTTATACTTTAAACTGATAGTAAAGAAAGATAGAAAAAGAAAACGAGAAATACTCACAGAGACCCAGACGAACGAAAAGAACCTGCAACCAACAACCATGCCCACCCAGACCAGAGTAATCGACAGACAGAGATTCCACAGATAGATAGATAGATAGATAGATAGATAGATAGATAGATAGATAGATAGAAGTGAAAGGCACTATATGATAGATAGATAGATAGATAGATAGATAGATAGATAGATAGATAGATAGATAGATAGATAGATGTGAAAGGCACTATATAATAGATAGATAGATAGATAGATAGATAGATAGATAGATAGATAGATAGATAGATATAGATGAAAGGCACTATATAATAGATAGATAGATAGATAGATAGATAGATAGATAGATAGATAGATAGATAGATAGATATGAAAGGCACTATATGATAGATAGATAGATAGATGATAGATAGATAGATAGATAGATAGATAGATAGATGTGAAAGGCACTATATGATAGATAGATAGATAGATAGATAGATAGATAGATAGATAGATGTGAAAGGCACTATATGATAGATAGATAGATAGATAGATAGATAGATAGATAGATAGATAGATAGATAGATAGATGTGAAAGGCACTATATAATAGATAGATAGATAGATAGATAGATAGATAGATAGATGTGAAAGGCACTATATAACAGATAGATAGATAGATAGATAGATAGATAGATAGATAGATAGATAGATAGATAGATGTGAAAGGCACTATATAGATAGATAGATAGATAGATAGATAGATAGATAGATAGATAGATAGATAGATAGATAGATGTGAAAGGCACTATATAACAGATAGATAGATAGATAGATAGATAGATAGATAGATAGATAGATAGATAGATAGTGAAAGGCACTATATAATAGATAGAGAGATAGATAGATAGATAGATAGATAGATAGATAGATAGATAGATAGATAGATAGATGTGAAAGGCACTATATAATAGATAGATAGATAGATAGATAGATAGATAGATAGATAGATAGATATGAAAGGCACTATATGATAGATAGATAGATAGATAGATAGATAGATAGATATATAGATAGATAGATAGATAGATAGATAGATAGATAGATAGATAGATAGATAGATAGATAGATAGATGTGAAAGGCACTATATAATAGATAGATAGATAGATAGATAGATAGATAGATAGATAGATAGATATATAATAGATAGATAGATAGATAGATAGATAGATGTGAAAGGCACTATATAACAGATAGATAGATAGATAGATAGATAGATAGATAGATAGATAGATAGATGTGAAAGGCACTATATAACAGATAGATAGATAGATAGATAGATAGTGAAAACAAACCAAACAAACAAAACCTGTTAGATTGCACCCCCAATTAATAATAAGCACAATAATTTAATACCTACGAGTAAATAGAGGACCATATATCATTCACACTTTACAATAGGATCCGTGATCACTTGCTCCCTACCAGTGACTAGAACAGTCTGGCTTTACACCTACGAAGTCTACCATCGACCACATCCTGGCACTGAGGGTTCTCATGGAGTGCATTTACCACTAAAATACAGTAAACAGTCCAAATTACAGTAATAAACTGTATATCAAAATACAGCAATGTATTGTAGTCTATTTCTACAGTACAATTACTGTAATAAAACAGCATTTTACTGGCAAAACTGCTGCCAGTAATTTACTGTAATTTTACATGAAAATTTTTTACAGTGCAAACGCAAATGTTGGCAGAGTTTTTTTGCAGCCTTTGTCGATTTTTGCAACACGTTCGACTCAGTTGATCGAGCTGCCCTGTGGGACATCCTGAGACTTAGCAGGATCCTCTTTAAAGTTGCTGCATATCATGGCCGGCCTGTACACTGGTACTGTGAGTGCTATGCAGAGTGGAGGCAGACACTCTGTGTTTTTCCCAGTTGATTCTTGGGGTCATCAGTGGTCTGTTCTGTTACTACTCTGGTCAATGCTTGTATGGACTGGGTGGTGGGCAGGGTCGTGGGGTTCAGAGGCTGTGGGGCATCTGTTGGTGAAGAAAGATTCATGGATCTCGACTTTGCTGATGATGCTGTGCCCTTCATAGAGTCAATGGAGGCTCTGATCGGGGCACTCGAGAAACTGAGTGAGGAGTCTGATTGTCTGGGCTTGTGGGGGTCCTGATAAAAACCGCCAGGCCTTTAATCACCTCTTGGGTACATCCATCAGCAGTGTGTCTGTCTGTGGAGAGAGTGTCGACCTCGTCATTGAGAGGTTTACTTACCTTGGCAGTGACATTCATGTGACTCTGGTGACCCTTCCTATGAAGTCAATAGACGGATTGGGAGAGCATGGGGGGGTCATGAGATCACTGGAAAGGAGTGTGTGGCACTCCTGATATCTCTGCGAAAGGACGAAGGTCCAAGTCTTTAGAGTCCTGGGGCCTTATGTATAAATGGTGCGTACGCATAGAAATGTTGTGTAAGAACGTTTCCACGTTCAAATCGCGATGTATAAAACCTACACTTGGTGTAAAGCCACGCACTTTTCCGCGGTACCTCATACCCTGTCGTACGCAAGTTCTCTGCTCGGTTTTGCAGACTGGCAGCACCCAGCGTCAAAGCAGCGCTACTGTTCCTGTGTGGTTAGCCTTTCTTATCCTGACGTGGCTTTATAAATACACTGAAATTAACCGCATATTGTTTATTAGTGTAATGCATCTGATTGTAATTAACCTGTAACGATATAATGGCCCAGGGAATAGCCATAGTATTCCAAATACCATAACTGCTTTAGCGTTGTTACTCTCACTGCACCTCCTCCTTCTTCTTCTTCTTCTTCTTCTTCTTCTTCTTCTTCTTCTTCTTCTTCTTCTTCTTCTTCCAGCTGCTCCCGTTAAGGGTTGCCATAGCGGATCATCTTTTTCCATATTACTCTCACTGCACCACTCGGAGTATTTATATCACTGTATCTGAGTGTGAATCACAGCAGCAGCTGATCGGAAAGAGAATTATCGGCAAAACGTTTCAAAGCCTTTCCTGACGGACCTCGTGGTTCAGAAACAGTCAATCAGTCCATCGAGTGCTCCTTGTAGAACTGTTAGGACTTATAAGTACAGTCACCTCAGAGTAAACTTGCACTACAGTTATAATATCGCACAACCTGCGCCACTTTATAAAGTGCATATTTACATATGATGACGATATCATTTTTAAGATGAAATGCAGCAAAATATGTTAATTATATTATACAGATTAAACTTTAACTTTAAATGATCTGTATTGTTAATAATTAAACATGTGAGGACACGGTGCCGCTGCGCTAGCAGGTTCCTGCCTCGCGCTGTGTATTTACTGAGGCTGGCACGACACTGGAAGGATAGTCGGATAAAATAATTAAACACGTACTATGAAGATATTTCAGTGTCCCTTAAAAGTTTTCAAGAATCGTCGTCGTAAGCTTACAGATGGCTTAACGTCTATTACAGAGCTGATTGTGTGGCGATTGGGTACTTGGAGACAGAAAAGGGAGGACAGGAATTGGAGGTTTGTACGTTTGAGAGAGACAGGACTGCTGCAATAAATTATTTAATCGAAGGTCGCGCACGGCGCAGCAGCATTTGTGTGAGACATGAACAATCACTGCGCCATCTTGTTCCCATGTTTAATAACATGCTTTCATTCCAATCATCATGAAAATGATATCACGTATACATCTCAGTATTTGAATTATTCAGAGCTGTAATATCACGAATGTTATGGATTCTGTGGCCTGTCGGAGAAAGAGGAAGAACAGGAGCACGTAGTGATTCACACACTTAGAGCAAAAGATCAAATACAAAACAAAGCATTTAACGTGCTACTTTAATTACAATGTGATTTGAGAAACTGGTTAATTAAACGATTTTAAGATGAAGTTTATGATGTTCTACTTTAATGACAAAATAAACTACGTGATTAAAGTGGAAATTTCGAGATTAAAGTTGACATTTCGAGCTTTTTCCCCACTGTGTGCTTTTTTTTTTCTCTGTACCCTAATAAGCTTTCATATGACACTCAGACGGTGGGCTACGACTCGCCTTTTCACGGCAACTGTGATATCTGACAACTTCTTTTTTTTATTTCGGCACTGTGCGATTTTGTGAACTTGAGCTTTTGAGTTTCTCCGACACGCTATGTCACTCGATCAACTTCCTTTTCTTGTTTATTCCACTGTTTAAACCAACAAATAGTACGTTTTTCTTTGCCTCCACTTGGTATTCGCTGAAAATCTTCTATTTTCCCCCGTGCTTTTTCCATTGTCTTTTCACAGAACGCTGAGCGTTGATATTGATGTTTTTATATTTATATTGATTTGCATATTCAAAAAGGCGTAATTCTGGGAGGAGTTGGGGCGGGACAGCAGGCACGTGCACTAGCATCACTTTTCACTATGACCAGGATTTATGTAGCAGAAGAACACGGAAGTTGGCGAACGCACAGATTCCTGCATCTTGTATTTCGGCCTTTGTGCTTACGTCATGTTAAAGTGCGAATTCTACACACGGCGTTATGCACGAGGCCCCTGGTGCTTCCTGTTTGGGAGACATGGACGCTATCCAGTGACCTGAGATGAAGACTGGACTCCTTCATGTGTGTCTCTTCGGAGAATCCTTAATTGGGTCCCGCTGGTCTGACTTTGTGTTGCTCACGGAGTCCAGAATGAGGCACATGACCTGCATTGTGAGGGAGCGTCAGTTACGGCACTACGGCCATGTGGCGCGTTTCCCCGAGGGTGATCGGCTCGTAAGATCCTCATTGTTGGGGATCAGGCCAAGGGGTCGCCCATGTAACACCTGGCTGCGGCAGATAGAAGGAGTAGACCACGTATCTGCCAGGGGGGTTGCCGACCGGGATCCCGAGTTGTTTCGTCATGTAGCGGGTGCGGCAATGAACTGTATAGTGCATGCTCCCCGACTTGACTTGATTTGACTTTACAAAGACAGGGTAAGTATATTCTTGCCAGAGGTTACGTTTTAAAATGTAAACTAAGACCTTTGTGCGTCATGGCAGCATCGTTGTGATGCCTCTAAGGCTGTCAGATTTCCTTGCTTAGCCCACATCCTTCTTCTCCCTTTCTGCTCCCGCTTATCCAAAGTGCCGATCAGAGCCCCCTTTTCTAATAAGCTCACTAAGTTAACCACACTTTCTAAAAAGTGATATGTGGTGCACGTGTAAAGTTCATACAGTAGGTGTCATTAATTGAAAGGCGCTATATAAAATTGAGTTCGTCGATGCTGTTACACGCCAGGTGGCCTAGAAATGTCCCTAAAGGCAAAGGCAGAATGACGCCTTTGCTTCCCCACTGTCTTTATCCTCTGCCTCTGTCTCCCGGGATCGATCACCCTCTCCTTGCCTTGACTGATATTTTCGCTTTGATTCCTGTCTATTCCCACACTCTTCTTAGGCCCCCATCTGCAGACTGAGTTCGTTTGCTACCTGATCTACAGAGACGCTGCCCACATTCCTCAAATGACAGATGTTGCGCATTGGCAGAATCATTAAGAAAAATGCCAGCAAGTCCGCCCGGCTTCGTTTCAGCTCAGCTCAGCTTCAACTCGCCTGCTTTCCGCTTTGAGAGCCGTCGCTTTGAGCCGAGATGTGGTTTCCGTGCTGCCGGCGCCCCCTGGTGGCCGCACTGTGTAATTGTACTTAAAGCTTCAAAAAAAAAGGCGCAGTTCGATCGCATTGCACGGACGCGTACCCTGACAGAACATGTGAGGAGCCGCGCTGCGTAATAGCTGCAGATTGAATGAAACAAATAAATATTAAATTCTTATTTGGCACCACGCTACACCTGTGGAATTAGAGAATGGACACTGGAAAAGCTGACCCGCCAAACTCCAAAAGAGGCCTTGGGGACCGTTAATGTCTCCAGCACAGACCTGAAATCTGAAGAATAACTCCTTTACAGCCTGCTGCCAAATGACGACAACCTGCAGTGAGAAAGGAATCCATTACTAAAGCAGCAATAAAATATTGATCAAGCAACGTTTCAAAGAAGGGATAAAAGTAATGTAAGAGCAGTAAATAAAGTGCTCAATGCCATTAGGCTGAGTTAGTATACAATAGAGCGCCTGATATGGCCGCTGTTTATGGTCTGCCCTGCCAAGGTTTTTAAGTCTGTGCGACGTGCGCCGATTTTTAATGCCCTGACAGAATGAGGCTGCACTGAGAGTGCAACGGAAAGGAAGAAATACGGCGATGGCTGGGGGTCCCGTTCTTCTGCTCTCCAGCCTGCAGCAGTCTCTTAGGAACGGGGTTGGGGGGATCAGTTTGCTTTGAGAGCCACCACAGTGCCCTCCCCTGCTGGGCTAAGGTCCAAAATAAGCTGTTCTCTAAAACAAGCCTGACAGTTAAATGGTGCCTTCGGAAAGTGTTCCGTCATCTGCAGTATAGTCCATCCATCCATCCCGCTATATCCTAACTAAAGGGTCACGGGGGTCCGCTGGAGCCAATCCCAGCCAACACGGGGCGCAAGTCAGAAAACAAACCCTGGGCCAGGCGCCAGCCCACACGACAATTTAGAAACGCCAATGCGCCTAACCTGCATGTCTTTAGACAGTGGGAGGAAACCCACGCAGACATGGGGAGAACCATCAAACTCCATGCAGGGAGGACCCAGGAAGCGAACCTGTGTCTCCTAACTGCAAGGCAGCAGCACTACCCACTGCGCCACCTTGCCACCCTGCAGTTTAGTCACATTTTGTTAATTTTTTTTTCTCCCATCAAGCAACACTCAACACCCCCAGAATGAAAAAGCTAAAACAGGACGATAGGTCTATTTACATACTTATTAAAAATAAAAGAATTCCATTACTTGGCTATGGCACTTGAAATTTGGCTCAGGGGAATTCCATTCTCTTGATTGCTATTGAGATGTTTCTACACCTTGTTTGGAGTCCACCTGCATCAGTTCATAACTGGGCTGATTAGGAATGACACACACCTGAGGGTCCCACAGGTGAGGTACCACCAAGTCAATGAGGTTGAAGGAACCTCCTTTAGGGCTTACTGACAGGATCTGAGAAAGGCTGGGGAAACTGAAGGTGCAGCCCAAGAGCACAGTGGTCTCCGTAATTCTTAAATGGAGCTGATCATCCCAGCCAAAGTGAACAGTGCCTTAGTAACAGAAGTGACCCAGAACCTGGCTGAGCTCTAGAGAACCTGAGTGAAGATGCGAGAAACTTCAAGAAGGACAACCAACCACTGCAGCTGTCCACCGATTGGGGCTTCATGGCGGACTGGCCAGATGAGACTTTCGTGGGATAAGCAGGTTAAGAAGTTGACTGGCTGGAGGGAAGTGAATACAGCAGAAGAATAAGCAATGACAAAGGCTATGCATAAATGGCTTAAAAATTATAAATGGTATTAAATTACCACTGCAACTGTTAACTGGATTAACAGACAGATTCAATTATATGGTGTTAGTTGGAGGGAACAGTTTTCCACACTGAAAAGAGGGGCACAAGGCAGGGAGAAAAATCCACAATGGTGTTTCCTATGTGTGTCACCGTGCCAATAAAGAGGAAGAGGCAGCAGCTGGGGGACGGTGGGCCGTATGTGACCATGAAGGGCAAAAGGCACAGCAAACAAGACGAAAGTTGTGAGCGAACAAAAACACATCAGGAAAATCGGGGGTGTGTGAGTGTGCCATGAGCAGACTGGCACCCCCTCTGGACCTCCAGTTTGTACTCAAGGGTGCCAGGATAGGCAAGAGCTGTCCGTGACCTTAAACTAGGTAGGTGGTTTAGAAAATGAAAAGACTGATCGACATATGAAGTGTAGACAAACATGAAAGGCACTATATAATACAAGTAGTGATAGACAGATGATATATAATAGATGTGAAAGGCACTATATGATAGATAGATAGATAGATAGATAGATAGATAGATAGATAGATAGATAGATAGATAGATAGATAGATAGATAGATATGAAAGGCACTATATAATACAAGTAGTGATATACAATGGGCGGCACGGTGGTTCGCTTCCCAGGTCTTCCCTGCGTGGAGTTTGCATGTTCTCCCCGTGTCTGGGTGGGTTTCCTCCCACAGTCCAAAGACATGCAGGTTAGGTGGATTGGCGATTCTAAATTGGCCCTAGTGTGTGCTTGGTGTGTGGGTGTGTTTGTGTGTGTCCTGCGGTGGGTTGGCACCCTGCCTAGGATTGGTTCCTGCCTTGTGCCCTGTGTTGGCTGGGATTGGCTCCAGCAGACCCTGTGTTTGGATTCAGCGGGTTGGAAAATGGATGGATGGATAGTGATATACATAGATAAATCAGTATAAAAGGCAATATATAATACAAGTAGTGATATACAGTAGATAGATAGATAGATAGATAGATAGATAGATAGATAGATAGATAGATAGATAGATAGATAGATAGATAGATAGATAGATAGATAGATAGATAGATAGATGAAAAGGCACTGTATAATTCAAGTAAAAACACATAGACTTTAAATGTGCAACACAATGCAATAGATAGATAGATAAAAGCTTAGATGTGAAAGGCACTATATGATAGATAGATAGATTGATAGATTGAAACACTATATAAAATGATAGCCAAAGAGCTTCACTCCTCTTAATGTCATAATCCTTACTTAATAAATGAATTCATTTTTAAACAATAAGCCTAGTGAGGTAACAATGGATTTCCTATATTTAACAAAAGTTGTCTCTAAATAGCTCTGTGATTGGCCTGCTGCTGATTTGGCTCCAGTCCTTCCCATCCCTGAATGGGTTAAGCAGGTTACAGAACGACAACCAGACTGAGCCACTAATTACAAAATCATTAAAGGAAAAGGGGAGCTTGTCGTCGAGTGCCTTGCGCCCCCTAATGGAGGCGTGTAGGGTGTTCTGTCTCTGTGTGTTTGTGCTTAGTATGCTCAATGGCCTACTGGATGTCTACATCCTTTTGAGAGCTTAGATCAGCGTGACAGGCGGCTCTCCTCTTGTTCGCCATATGACGGGCATTAGTTGGAACTTCCGTGGCGCGTGACGGCAGCTTGTCCAGAGCTCTGCTAATTCTTGTTAATTGTTAAACAAAGCGCTGTTAAGACTCTCTCTCTCTCTCTCTCTCTCTCTCTCTCTCTCTCTCTCTCTGTCTCATCCTGCTGCTTTGCTCATGCAAGCCGGCAAGCCGCTTTGCCTCCTGACAGCTCGTCTCCACTCGCTGCGCTAAGCCTGCAAAGCAAAGCTGGTGAGAAATCTCCCAGATTAAGGTGGCCGGTGTCCTGGCAGCGGTACTCATTCCAGCGCTCTGCTCGGATTTCGCGGAGGACTTGTAGGCTGGCTATTCTTTAGAGGAATGAGTCAATACAGATGCAGGAAGGCGCGACATTATCTAGACTGACATCTCAAGCAGTTCATTAAATTATATTTATGAGTAATTCAATCATCTCGTCATTGAACGTCTCGAGAGGATGAGGCGAAAAGTTATGATAAATACGCGTGACAAGCCTGTTAAACATTTAAGGCGTCAAAGACTCCGACGTCTCCCATCATCCAGCGGGCTCTGTTTCATTTGATAAAGGGGTGCACTCCGTAATGTGTGTGTTTGTGTGTGCGTGCGTGTGTGTTGGAGTAAGAATGACGGCCTGTGGAGTTTTCCCTCTAAATTCTCTATGCGATGCTTTGTTCGGCTTCATTTCTCTTGTCCTTCATTTCGTTTCTCTGCCATTTTCGTGTCAGTTTTCATCGTGAAGGCTGCAAAAAGGATTGATTGAATGGTGACACGTGTTAGGATAGGAAAGGCACTATATGGTTGGTTATTAGCATGAATGGATCGTTTTGTAAAGCACTTTTGATTTTTTTTTTGATTCAGCAATAGGATTCTAGGTTGTTGTGGGGGTGTGTGGATCTCCTCTGATTGCATTGCAAATTTATAATTTAATAATTCATATGTTCTTATATAAAGGCTAGTAATTCATACAGTATTGTCTTGTTTCAGTACACAAAGTATTCCAACACATTTAAAAGGCATAACTAAAATCAGACCATACATCTGAGAATCATAAGTGACTGAGAAATGTGCATCTTGTTCTCGGGTAATGATTCCGTTCACAAATCTAATAAAGAAGATTTCTCGAGTAATGATCTGGTCCTGAATCAAATGAATGAGAATTGTGTGCCTGTTTTCAAGTAGCTCAGTCTAGTGTAATGATTCTTTCACAAATCACATGAATAAGAATTGTGAGACTCGTTCTCGGGTATTAACTTGTTCATGAATCTGATGAACGAGAATTGTGAGACCCATTCCCAGGTAATTATTCATTCTTGAGTCGAATTAACAAGAATTGTGAGGCTTATTTCCGGGTAATGATTTAGTCATGAATCAAATGAACAATAACCATCCACCTCACTCTCAGTTAATGTTTTTGGTTTTTTTTTCAAACCAAATGAATGTTAACCATGAGAGTCGTTCCCAGGCAATAATTCAATTACCAGTTAAATGAATGAGATATGTCTTCAGATACTGATTCAGTCACAAACCAAATGAACAAGAATTGTGCACCTCATTTTTGGGTAATGATTCATTCACAAATCAAATGAATGAGAATCGTGAGACTCATTGTAAGATAATGTTTCATTCTTGAATCAAATGATCATGAATCGTTCGTCTTTCTCTCTCTCAGGTAATGATTCACTGTCAAATCAAATAAATGAGAATCATGAGCCTTGTCCTCAGGTAAATGAATCGGATGAATGTGAGAGACATTCTCGGGTAATGATTTGTTTCTAACTTGAAAAAATTAGTGAACAACACATGCCAGTGCAGTCAATGAGCCATTAAAAACATGCGCCTTAAAGTAAATTTCATAGCTAATAATTAGTTTAATATTATGTTTTTATAGTCTGTTTAAAACAATTCCAACAAGAAATTGTAAAAAAGAAACTTAATATATTCATATACGGTAAATGTGTTGCTACTGTATGGTACTTGTATTATGAACAAAAGAATCATCAGTGACAAAGCTATTGTTTGCTGGTAATGATTCAGTTTGACCTTGAAAGAATCACACGTGAACAAGAACCACAAATCAGAATGTGGTATTTGCATATATGCTCTAAACATCTACCTATGAAACGAAAGACTCTGACGATATGAAACATACAATACAGCACTCCCGTTGAACTGAATCAATTCTTTTGTGCTTGTGAATCACCTTGCAGACTTCATGAAATAACAGTTCAAAAAGAATGAAGAGAACTGCCTGCCAGCCAATTTATGTTTATTGTAAAGGCCTCTGTAGTGCCCTGCCACCCTGGGCTGAACATGAGCTTCATTGATATCATATCTATTTCTCTCTCTCCTTTCTGGCAAATAATACAGCAGTATCAAAAAGAGTTCGTTTTTCACAAATCGCCCATCACTGCATTGAAGAGAGCTGCATACCTGTGATATTCAGTGCCAAGTTCAGAAACTTCTGTAGTGCCATGCTGCCCTGAACTTAACAGGAGCTTCATCAAGGCCATTTGTATTTCTCTCTCGCCTCCCTTCTGGTGAATAATACAGGTGCACTAAAAAGAACCAATTACACACAAAATTCCCATTACTGGACTGAAGGGATCTACATGCCAGTAATATTTTGTGCCAAGTTCACCACGCTCTGTAGTGCCTTGCCACCCAGAACTGAACAGGAGCTTCTTCAAGATCATCCCATCCTGTATTCTGGAAAATAATACACAAGCATCAAAAAGAACTAATCACTCAGAAACTGCCTATCACTGGACAGCCATTTTCTGTTTATTGTAATGGCATCTGTAGTGTCCTGCCACCCTGGACTGAGCAGGGGCCTCATCAAAATCATTTGCATTTCTCTCGCTCCTCCATTCTGGTAAATAATACAGGAGCATCAAAAAGAACAAATTGATCATAAACTGCCCATCACTGGACTGAATTAAGCTACATGCCAGTAATATTCTCTGCCAACGTCATCACCATCTATAGTGCCCTGGTGCCCAAGACTGAGCAGGAGCTTCATCAAGATCATTTGAATTTCTCTCTCTCTTCTCCATTCTGGCAAATAATACAAAGAGGATTAATTTTTCACAAATCACCCATCACTGGACTGAAGGGATCTGCATGCCAGTAATATTCTATGCCATGTTCACCAGCTACTGTAGTGCCCCACCACCCTGGAATGAGTAGGGGCACCATCAAGATCATCTAAGTTTCTCTCTCTCCTCCATTCTGGCAAAAAACACAGGAGCATCAAAGCGAACCAATTACTCACAAATCACCTATGACTGGACTGAAGGGTACTGCATGCTAGTAATATTCTGTGCCAAGGTCACCACCCTAAATAGTACCATGCTGCCCTGGACTATTATTTGTATTATTTGTATTTCTCTTTCTCCTCCATTCTCACAAATAATAGAGAAGCATCAAAAAGAACAAACTGCTCACAAATTGCCCATCACCGGAGTAAAGGGAGCTACAGCCCAGTAATATTCTGTGCCAAGTTCACCACCTTCTGTAGTGCCCTGTTGCTCTGGACTGAGCAGGAGCTTCATCAAGATCACTTATATTTCTCCTTCTCCTCCATTTTGGCAAGCAATTCATGAGCCTCAGCACTCCCATCACTATATTCAGACTCAACGGCTTTCTTAGACCTGTCGTTTAATGTTGACTTTAATACATGAAGTTCTTTGTGTTATCTGGTCTTCATATTGTATTGCTGTCATTTGACTACTGCAATGTGGTGTTCACCGGATGTTCAAATTGTTCTTTATACAGCTTCCAGTTAATTCAAGATGTTGCTGCAAGAATAATTACAAGAACAAAAAAATACAAACACATAACTCCAGTTCTTAAATCCTTACACTGGCTCCCAGTCAAGTTTAGAGCATATTTGAAAATCCTCCTATTAACATATAAAGCCTTAAATGGCCAAGGTTCAGCTTACTTATCTGAACTTATCAAGACTTACAAACCAGAGTGCACTTTAAGATCTCAAGATGCCCGTCTGCTTATCCCAAGGATTAATAAAATAACAGTGGAGGGTCAAGCTTTAATTTACATGACCCTTTAAACTGTGTAGTGGTCTGCCTGCTACTATAAGAGATGACCCTTTAGTCTCAGCTTTCAAATCCCGGCTGAGCACACCCTGACTAGAGCTGCTGATTAACTGTGTAGACTACATCTCTGTTGTTAGTCATTAGCACTAAAACATACAGTAAGTAATATGACAGTTAGAATTTGTTACTAACCCTCACCTATTCTGTTTCTCTTCTCGGTACTCAAAGGTGGCACTTGTGCCCCTGCCCACCTGCCAAGTTGTTCTACCTGCCTAAGGTAAAGTCATCCCTGATGGAGAATCACAGGAATCGTCGGGTAGAGGGGTCCTTTCATCGGATTGGCTGACCCAGCACTGACTCACCTGTGGAATGGCCAATAAGGGGAGGCAACTTGATGGCCGAGGTCTCCAGGACTCTGAACAAATCCAAATCATATTATGGGATATCATCTCCTGTTGAATTGTGCTCTATACTTGAAATATTTTTAATTTACTATTCTATTGAGGATTACTTGTGTTCTGTTCTGTGTATTGTATTCACATGATGGAATGCCATCTCATGGGTGACTTAGGATCCATGGGTGGTCCTAAAAGAAGTACAAGAATACATCACTCAGGTGATCATCGATCACATAAACCACTCCGCCACATTAATGCACTGACTCAGTGGACGGGAAGAGGAGAAGAGCCATCAAGATCATCAAACAGGCAGCAGAAAAGGGCTTTGAGATGGCTCTGAATTTGGGGAGGAAGCCCATTTGGAAAAGTAAGTGCCAAATTAGCACAAGCTATGGTGGGATCAGTCATGGCTGGGTCACCTGGGTTGAGGGTATCTGATGTTGAAAGACCTGAAAAGAACCAAATGACACCAGGTAGCATCACTGATGATGTTCTTTGGCGCATCGAGAGACGTATCTACTATAATAAAGCACAAAACAAGCATAAAGGTTTTGGGTGGTTTAAGCCCCGTATAATGTAAAAGAAAGGTTTTTTTCCAAAAAGTTAGTCAGTGTTTTCTATAGAGTACAACAGTCAACCAAAACAAAGGACATCGGACATTTTATAAGGGTGCACAGGAAATGATGGGGAGAGTCGTGTTGAATGATGGGAAGAGTGATGTCATCTTTGGGGGACCGGAAGTTAGAAAGGACCCCGGAAGCAGGAGGTAGTAGTAGACTTCTGGGTGTGTTTACGGAGGGGGCGTTTCGGTCTTTCTAGGGAAACAAAAGAAAAAAGGTTAGTTCTCCGCCGCTGTCCCCCGGCACGGCTGATCATGGCGTCCTTCGGGTCCTTAAGCCGCTCCCCATGTGCTCATGTGTGACACAACATATCAGGTGCTGAAACCCATTACAGGAACTATCTGCAAGTTAAGAGGAGGTGAAGAACATGTCTAACCATAAACAGAAATATGTGCGACAGTCTGGGCAGCTGTTCAGGACTGGCAGCTCTCTATGGGTCTGGATAAGTGGGTGGGTCAGTGCCTCAATTTCCAGGAGGCTAGACATCTTCTTTGTCTCAGAAGCAATGAAGAGCATCGTTCTTCTGGAGGTGAAAGTCCTTAGGGAGGAGGAAGGTGGCCAGTTACGGGGATGTCTGGAAGGTAAGGTGTATGCTCATTGAGGATGGTTGTAGAGGCTTTGCATGGCAATCACTTGGCATCACTAGAGAGTGGAGGAAGAAGAAAAGAAGGAAGAGCCTTTGTACCAGAGTTGTTGATATCGGTGGTAGAGAGGGTGCACAATCCAAGGTCACATCACTTCATTTCCTGTTGTAATCCAAGATAACAAGCTGTGAACAGGGCAATAAGGGATGGCAGCTGGTTGCACCACATTGGATGGACCCTTGGTGGACCTTGCATCTTCAGTCAATGTTAGTCGGGGAGTACACAACTCCCGATGGTATCTCTCAGGAGATCATTGATCTTGCAAACCACTGCACCATGTTAAGGAGCTGACTCAGTAAAGGGAGAGAGGAGGAGGAGAACCACCAAGAATATCACGTAGCCAGCAGAAAAGGCCTTGCAGATGGCTCTGAACAAAGGGAGAAGGCCCACTTGGAGAAGCAGGAGCTACCTGAGCACAAGCCATGGTATCATCAACCATGGTTGGGTTGCCTGGGGTAAAAGTGTCTGATGCTGACAGACCCAAAAAAACTCCCAGCAACCCCAGGTAACATCATGGATGAAGTGCTCAAGAACATTGAGAGATGAATCTACATATCAGGTGCTGAAACCCATCATCTGCATGGATGTTGAGAGTAGGTGAAGAACATGTCTAACCATAAACACAAATATGTGCAATAGTCTGGGCAACACTTGAGGATTGGCAGCTCTCTATGGATTTGGACAAGCAGGTGTGTCAGTGCCTCAACCTCCATGAAGCTAGACATCCTCCTTGTCTCAGAAGCAATGAAGAGCATCGTTCTTTTGGAGGTGACAACCCCTTGGGAGAACCAACTGTAGGAGGCCCACAAAAGGATGAAGGCCAATTACAAGAACTTCTAGAAGGTGAAGTCTATGCTCTTTGAGGTTGGTTATAATGGCTTTGCAGGGCAATCACTGGAGATAGGAGGAAGAAGACAAGAAGGCAGAGTCCCCTCAAATGGAGTTGTTGGTATCGGTCATAGTGAGAGTACGCAATCCTCAAAGACACTACTTCACTTCTTGTCAGTAATCACCAGGGCAAACTGTGTGTTGGGTGATGGCAAGAGCTTGCACCACTTTAGATGGACCTTTGATGGATCATTCTTTGTTGAGTCATTCTATGCCAGCTCATGGGTGACTTAGGATCTCACTCCTGACCTTGCCACCATGAGTGGTCCTACCAGGAGTACACAAGTAGATCAATTAGGGGATCGTTGATAATGCAAACCACTCTCCTACATCGAGGGTCTGACTCAGCAGAGGGAGAGGGGAGGAGAAAGAGAAGAACCATTAAGAACATCAAGCAGGTAGCAGAAAAGGGTCTCAAGATAGCTCTGAGTCAAGGGAGTAGGCCTATCTTGATAAGCAAGAGCCAACTGAACACAAACCATTATGGGCTCATCTAGGGTGAGGGTGTCTGATGTTGAAAGACCCGAAAAACACCCAATGAGTTCAGGTAACATCACTAGTGATGTGCTCAGAAGCATCAAGAGATGTATCTCTATATCAGGTGCTGAGACCCACTACAGAAGCAATGTCCATGAACATGTCTAACCATAGACACAAGCCTGTGCAGCATCGTGAAAGCTGTAGAGCAGCCACAAACAAGAAACAAGTGACAGTCCTGGCAACAGTTCATGGCTAGCAACTCTCTGTGAATCTGAATGAGTGACTGGGACATTCTCCTCAACTTCCATGAGACCAGGCACCCCTAACCATCCATCCATCCATTATCCAACCTGCTAAATCCTAACTACAGGGTCACGGGGGTCTGCTGGAGCCAATACCAGCCAACACAGGGCGCAAGGCAGGAAACAAACCCCGGGCAGGGCACCAGCCCACCACAGCCCATAACCACCACCCCCCCTAAAAAATAAGCCCCCAACCCCCACCAAAACCCCCATGCCACAGAAGCATGATTGAATATCATCATTCTTTTTGGAGCTGACGGTTCTATGGGAGGACCAACTGGAGGAGGCCCACAGAGGAAGAGGACCAATTGCGAGAATTTTGGAAAGGCAAGGTATGTGCATAACTGGAAGAAGAGAAGAAGCCTGCACAAAGGAGATGTCCCCAATCCCCTATCACACCACTTAGAAACCGCAGAAGGAGAAGAGCAGCGTAGATTAAATAGGCTCAGATCAAATAAATCACCAGGACCAGATGATACTTACCCTCGAGTTCTTAAGGAGGTTACTAAGTGCAGATATAAACCCTTGACGCATATTTTTAGGAAGTCACTGCACACTGGAGAGATTCCAAAGGACTGGAAAATGGCAAATATCATCCCATTATATAAAAAGGGTGACAGGGCAGATCTAAGCAACTACAGGCCAGTAAGCTTAATGTGCATCTCATGAAAATTAATGGAAGGAATTATTAAGGACTAGGGGCCTTCACCCCCTGCTCGCTTCGCTTGCCAACCCCCCGCCAGCACTACACTTAAGCAACTTTCCATCTCTGCCACACGCATATGTGAATTTCACTTTCACCAAACAAATCCTTTTATTCTCGCAGATACGCCTCTTCATTGTGTAGAAACACTACTTTTCCCTGATGGCAACACGAATTAGACAATCTACAAATCTCCGACTTAAAGTTTAAATCCGAACAATATACAGTGGAACCTCGGGTCACGAATGTCTAGGACCACGTACAGATCGGGTTATGACCAAAAAGTTTGGCAAACTTTTGCATCTGTTTCACGAACACACACTCTGGTGATGAAAAGGCCAGTATCCCTTCCGGTTCGTACGCGCCGATGATTTCCGCACGTGTTCAGTCTCTCCCTGTACAGTACATTGTTCTCGGTCAGACGTGCATCGCGCAGAGAGACTTTACCTCAAAACTGTGATCTCCTCTCCACCCAGTTCCTCCTCACTTCCTTCATGCCAGAACTCGACTCATGCAAGGTTAGTTTTCTTAGTTGTTTATGGTTAGTTTTTATATAAATTACGGATTTTTCAAATTTTCATTTTTTTCTCCTGTGCTTAAAACTCATTTAAAAAAAGTGTTTACAGCAATCGGGTCGTAAGGCTATATAGCGCGAACTCTTGCAATGTTACTTTTCTCTGTTCAAGGTTTTCTCAGTGTTATTCAATGTTTTTACATTTAGTTTACTATTACACTGTGCATTCTATTGTATAATTAACAATATTTGTGCTTAAAAATCTTTAAAAAAATATATTTACATACAGTTCGTACGATCTGGAATGGATTACTTGTATTTACATATATTCCTATGGAGGAAATTACTTCGGGTCACGACCAAATCGGGTTACGACCAGAGTTTTGGAATGAATTACGGTCTTGACCCGAGGTTCCACTGTATTCGATCCCTATTTTCGTTGTTCCATTATTTCACTGAGTAATAATTTCCGTTTGTTTGCGCTAATGCAATCTTTACTGTGTGGAGGACTGCCGGCTTTTCATGCTGGTCCTCACCCCCAGGCCACCAGGAGGAGCTCTCCCGACAGCAGGCTAGTGCCCCGAGGTCCAGCAGGGCCTCATGGACTTTGTAGTATTTATACACAGCCCTGCTGGATACCTTGGGGGCCACCAGGAGTCGCTGTGGGGGGGGCTTATGGGCTCTTTTGTGTCGTATGACCCGGGGGTACATCACGGTCATGTGACAGGAAGGAAAGACGTGCTCCCGGGTTGAAAAAAAGGACTGTTTGCCCTGACCCGGAAGGAAAAAGGAACTGTGGACTGTTGGGACAGGAACACCTCCGGGTCAGGGGCTATAAAAGGACGACAGTCCAGACACTGAGCTGTGCTGGGAGGTAGGAGGGCGAAGTGTCTGGGCAGGGAGGACATTTGTAATTTATGAGTGTAGAGTGCAGGGTGCTTTGTGCATGGTATAATAATAAAAAGAAGAGTTATTATACTTTCACCTGGTGTTCAGAGTGGTACCTGAGGGTGTTAGAGGTGGACCACGCCTGTATCTGCTACAACTGTCATTTTCTGAGACTTTCCCATTTTCATATTTCCATTACCTCTAACCTGCTCTGCATGTGTATCGCGCCTACGTTTTTGAATCCTTTACGACATTCTACTTTGTCATCTACTCTTTGTCTTTTATTTCCGGCCCCGGGAGTGGTAAAATCTCTTGGCACAAAGTCTCGTCTCGCGGGACATGAAAGTGTCTCTCTGAGAAAGTCACATCTCGTCTATCTTCCCAATTTTTATTATAATAGAGAGATAAGATTGAGCTGCGCGTGGCAAGTGCAGGATTTTAACTGAACAGTCAGCATGGGGTCAGAAGTGGGACGTCGTATTTTACTAACATGCTGGAATTCTATGAGGAAGTAACAAAATGATACGACCAGAATGACGCAGATGATATCATTGATCTGGACTTTAGGAAAGCATTTCATGAAAGGCTGGGCATCAAACAAAAAGAAGTGGCAGTTCAGGGTGATGTTTTTAGATGGGTGCAGAATTGGCTCAGACAGAGGAAGCAGAGGGTGATGGTGTGAGGAACCTCATCAGAACTGGCCGATGTTAAGAGTGGTGACCAGCAGGGAACAGTACTGGGACCGCTGCTATTTTTAATATTTATAAAGGATTTAGATAGGAATATAAGTAACAAGCTGGTTAAGTTTGCAGATGATACCAAGATAGGCGGACTGGCAAATAATTTGGAATCCGTTATATCATTACAGAAGGACTTGGACAGCAGACAGGTGGGCAGATGAAATTTAATGTCAGTAAATGTGAAGAAGTAAAAATGTGAGGTTTGAATACACAAGTGGTTGGAAAATCAAAAGCCCACCTTATGTAAAGGATTTAGGAGTCAACTGGACTCGACACTATCAACTGCCAGACGTTGTTCAGAATCCAAGAAGATGGCAAAACAGAATGTCAGGTTATATAGCGCCTTGATGTGTGGAGTACAAGTCACATGAGGTTCTGCTCAGGCTTTATAACACACTGGTGAGGCCTCATCTGGAGTCCTGTGTGCTGTTTTGATCTCCAGGCTACAAAAAGGACATAACAGCACTAGAGAAAGTCTAGAGATGAACGACTAGGCTGATTCAGGGCTACAGGGGATGAGATTTGAGGAAAGAATTAAAGAGCTGAGCCCTCACAGTTTAAGGAAAAGAAGATTAAGAGGAGACCTGATTGAAGTGTTTAAAATTATGAAGGGAATTAGTCCAGTGGATCAATACGGTGACTTTAAAATGAGTTCATCAAGAACACGGGGACACAGTTGGAAACTTGATAAGGGGAAATTTCACATAAATATTACAAAGATTTTCTTTACATAGAGAACCACAGGCACTTGGAATAAGCGACCGAGTATTGTGGTAGACAGGAGGACTTTAGAGACTTTCAAAACTCAACTTGATGTTTTTTTAGAAGGATGGACTGGCGAGCTTTGTTGGGCTGATTGGTGTGTTCTCATCCTGATTGTTCTAATGTGCTAACGTACTTCACTTCCTAAAGGAGGCCCATGAGGGAAGAGGACCAAGTACAATGGCAGTTCTAGTCTGCCATAAGTGGGCCCGGAAGGCCTGGTATATGCCTATCGAGATTGGAGAGTGGAGGAGGAGAACCACAGAGGCAAAAAGAAAGGGCCTTGCGGTGGCTCTGGATCAGGAGAGGAGGCCCATGGGTAGAAGAAAGTGCAACCTCAGCACAAGCTATAGTGTGACTAACCATGGCCGGTTCACCTGTGGCGAGGCGTCTGATGATGAAATACCCCTAAGCACCCAAAGACCCCCAGGTAACGTCACTGATGATGTGCTCGGGAGCATCAAGAGATGTCATTGTGAGACAGAAGGGAAAACTGGAGGGGCCAATAAAAAAGCCCCCACTCCCCCCCAAATGCAGTGGACCACACAAATAATATCCAGGTGCATCATTTGAAACCTTGATCCTCGATTAAGCGCCACTAACCGCTATACCACCATGATGCCCAAGAGTTCTGATGAAGTGGGTATTTCCTGAAGGAGACAAAGGTTTATTTTCATATCTTCATTTGAGGATGTGTTCCCCCATTCTTCTATTGCCTCTCTTGACTGTGGAATCATCCATCCATCCATCCATCCATCCATCCATCCATTATGCAACACACTATATCCTGACTACAGGGTCACGGGGGTCTGCTTGAGCCAATCCCAGCCAACACAGGGCACAACTGTAGAATAATCTGATTTTATTTTTTCTGCTGCTACTATTATGGATGTCTGCAGGTTGGCGTTCAGCTTCTTCCCCCACCACAATCTGGGCACCACATATCAGCATTTAAAAGGTTCTCATCAAATTCAGACAGATCAGCTATTTCATCATCATCATCATCATCATCACTAAAAGCTGCATACGGGGAAATCTTGATCTACTGCAATTTGGGGGTTCCTTTACCAAACTTGACTGATTTAACAAGGAGTTCGTTTCACTAGAAGTTACCAAGTCAGGTGTGTCCAGTGAAATCCATGAGGTACCTCAGATGAGTTCTGGTGTAAAATTTCATATTGTTCCTCCCTGTGTCAAATGTCCTTGGCTTTGGAAGTTGACTTTCAGGACCCAAAGGTGACAAGCACAAGCTGACAAAATTCTGCTCTGGACTGAATGATAGCGCTGGTTTAATGGCGGTCCTGAGGTAGACATCTGGGTGGAAACTACCCCCAAAGGAGATTTAGATGAGGTAGAATGGCTATTGGAACGAGACAGAGGGGACAACGAAGAATTATAAGCAGCATCACCTGCATACGAGGGGGGACACCAAAGAAACTCTTTGTGTGGCAGGGTGGCAAGTGGAGGGGTGTTTGGATCAAAGGTCAGTGCTTGTTCTCTCATCCCTCGCCAGTCATTAGCCACTGTGAAACGATCTCACGTGTCATGCAGTCATTGTTTTTAGAAGCTGTCTAAACACACAATGTCGAAATTGTGATGTTGAATTTCACGGTAACAAAGAACTAGCCTAAAATTTTGTTTTCTGCTTGGTAAAACACCAAGGGAATCGTTCCAAATGCTTCAGATGGCCTTCAAGGAAGAAGCTCTGCAGTCGGCCGAGAGTTTTCGAATGGTTTTCGCGCTTTAATTTAAGCATCGAAGATCAACTCCATTCTGGATGCCCCTTCAAGACAGCCAGAATGACGAAAATATTGCAGAAATCCACGAAAAAATAAATGAAGACCGTTGTTACACAATTGACTAGCTGTCAGAAGCTGCAGGACTAACATTAGAACACTCAAGACGAGAACTGGCCATTCAGCCCAACAAAGCTCACCAGTCCTGTCCACTTATATCTTCCAAAAAAACATCAAGTCGAGTTTTAAAAGTCCCTAAAGTCTTACTGTCCACCACACTACTTAGCTTATTCCAAGTGTCTATCGTTCTTTGTGTAAAGAAAAACAGTCCTAATGTTTGTGCGAAATTTATAATTAACAAGTTTCCAACTGTGTCCCCGTGTTCTTGATGAACTCATTTTAAACACTTCACTCAGGTCTACTCTTAATCTTCTTTTGTTTAAACTCTAAAGGCTCAGCTCTTTTAATCTTTCCTCATAACTCATCCCCTGTAGCCCTGAATCAGCCTGGTCGCTCTTCTCTGGACCTTTTCTTGTCCTGCTTTGCCCTTTCTTGTAGTCTGGAGACCAAAACTGCACACAGGACTCCAGATGAGGCCTCACCAGTGTGAGGAGCACATCTCTCCAGTTTTGATGTCACTACACTGGTTACCTGTGTCATTCAGAATTGACTTTACAATCCTGCTTATGGTTTACAAAGCCTTAAATAATCTGCTCCATCTTATATATCGGAGTGTCTGACATCTTATATTCCAAATCGTAACCTTAGATCCTCAAATGAGTGTCAGCTCAGAATTCCAAGAGCTAAACTTATAAGAAGTGGTGAGGCGGGCAGCCTTCTGCTGTTACGCACCTAAAATCTGGAATAGCCTGCCAATAGGAATTCACCAGGCTGATATGGTGGAGCACTTTAAAAAACTGATAAAAACACATTACTTTAACATGGTTTTCTGATAACTTCATTTTAATTTAATCCTGATACTCTGTATATTTAATTTATTATCATAACTATTCATGGTGGCTCTAAAATACGTACTAGCCCCTACTCTCTCTTCTGTTTCTTTTCCCGGTTTTCTGTGGTGGCGACCTGCACCACCACCACCTGATCAAAGCACCATGATGTCCTTACATTGATGGATTAAAAATCGGAAGTCTGCATGACCATCATCATCAAGTCCTTCCATGAGAACCCTAAATCCAAAGAGGACTGTTTCATTTATGTTAGGTAGATTGCCCAGAGGGGACTGGGTGGTCTCATGGTCTGGAATCCCTACAGATTTTATTTTTTTCTCTCCAGCCGTCTGGAGTTTTTTGTTTGTTTGTTTTTTCTGTCCTCCCTGGCCATCGGACCTTACTCTTATTCTATGTTAATTAGTGTTGACTTATTTAAATTCTTACTTTGTCTTTTTTTCTCTTTTCTTCATTATGTAAAGCACTTTGGGCTACATTTTTTGTATGAAAATGTGCTATAGAAATAAATGTTGTTGTAGTTGTTGCTATTAAGCTTGAACAGAACCTCCTGTGACTTGTACTGCACACATCAAGGCGCTATATAACCTGACATTCTGTTAGCCTTCTTAATGGTTTCTGAACACGGTAGGGAAGTCGATAGCTTAGAGTCCACTGTGACTCCTAAATCCTTCGCATAAGGTGGACTCTCGATTTTCAGGCCACCCATTGTGTATTCAAACCTCACATTTTTACTTCCTATGTGTAATACTTTACATTTACTGACATTAAATTTCATCTGCCACAAAGCTGCCCAAGCCTGTCTGCTGTCCAAGTCCTTCTGTGATGATATAACAGATTCCAAATTATCTGCTAATCCACCTATCTTGGTATCATTTGGGATTAATAAAGTATCTATCTATCTATCTATCTATCTATCTATCTATCTATCTATCTATCTATCTATCTATCTATCTATCTATCTATCTATCTATCTATCTATCTAAGTATATTATATAATACCTTTCCTATCTATCTATCTATCTATCTATCTATCTATCTATCTATCTATCTATCTATTCAAACCTCACATTTTTACTTCCTACATGTAATTCTTTACATTTTCTGACATTAAATTTCATCTGCCACAAATCTGCCCAAGCCTGTCTGCTGTCCAAGTCCTTCTGTGATGATATAACGGATTCCAAATTATCTGCTAATCCACCTATCTTGGTATCATCAGCTAACTTAACCAGCTTGTTATTTATATTCCTATCTAAATCATTTATAAATATTAAAAATAGCAGCGGCCCCAGTACTGCCCCCTGCTGGTCACCGCTCTTAACATCACTCAATTCTAATGAGCTTCTTCACACCAACACCCTCTCCTTCCTGTGTCTGAGCCAATTCTGCACCCATCTACACACCACACCCTGAACTACCACTTCTTTTAGTTTGATGCCCACCCTCTCATGTGGCACCTTATCAAATGCTTTCTGAAAGTCCAGATAAATAACATCATCTGCTCCACTTTGATCGTATCCTTTTGTTGCCTCCTCATAGAATTCCATCATGTTGGTTAAACACGACCTCCCTCTTCTGACCCCATGCTGATTGTCCTGTCCTTGCCATGTGTTGCTCAATCTTCTCCTTAAAAATTCCTTCCATTAAATTTTCCTGTGATGCATGTTTACTGGCCTATAGTTGCTTGGATCTGCCCTGTCACCCTTTTTATATAATGGGATGATATTTGCCATTTCCCAGTCCTTCAGAATCTCACCAGTGCACAGTGACTTCCTAAAAATGTGTCAAGGGTTTATATCTGTACTCGCTAGCCTCCTTAAGAACTCTGTGGTAAATGTTATCTGGTCCTGATGATTTGTTTGATATCATCTTATTTAATCTCTTCTCCCTCTACAATTTCCGAATCCCTCAGTACCTCCTTAGTAGTCCCTGTTACCGCTCTGAGGTTATCCACTTGCTCATTTGTGAACAGCTCAGACAAAATGAGAATTTAGAGTATCTGCTATTTCATTGTCTGTATCTTTTAATTCCCCTTCACTATTTCTGTTGCACTGGACCTCCTCCTTGAACATGGAGCTCAGTTCAGCACATTTTGAGTGAAGACCTGAGCATGAGGCGTGTTTCGGCCAAATTTGTCCCACCATCTGCTAACAGATGACCAGTGGAACACTCGACTCAATATGTGCTAACACTTGTTAAATGGAGCTTGAAAGTGACCCAGACTTCTTGTCCAGGATCATAACAGGTGACGAGAGTTGGTGTTACGGGTACGACCCTGAAATGAAACAAGAATCGAGCCTGTGGAAGAATCCTGATTCACCAAGGCCCAAACAAGCCAGACAGGTGAGACTGAACATGAAAATGATGCTGATTTGTTTCTTTGACATTACAAACATTGTGCACAAGGAATTCATTCCAAGGGGTCAGACAGACAACCAAGAGTACTAACTGGGGGGTCTTAAGACGGGTGAGAAAGAGAGAGAGAGTGCAGAGGACAAGACCGGAATTGTGGCAGTCGGGTGACTGGCTCCTTGACCATGACAATACCCCGGCACACATAGCGTTGCAAATTTGCCAGTTTTTGACCAGTCAGGGCATGACACTGGTGCCCCCCACTCCCCTTACTCACCAGACTTGGCCCGCTGTGACTTTTTCTTGTTCTCCAGAATGAAAAGGGACTTGGAAAGGGCACCGATTTAAAAGTGTGGAGGACGTAATCGCTGCTCCGACGACAGCGCTAAATAGCATCCCAGTTGAGGACTTCTAAAGATGTTTGGATCAGTGGAAAAGGAGATTGGACAAGTGTGTGTCTTCCTATGGGGAGTACTTTGAGGGAGACTTGTACATTTTTTTGAAATATTTTAAATAAAATGATTGTTTTTGGAAAAAGTCTCATTTTTTTTAGGTCCCCCCCCCTTAGTCCTACACTTTTAGAGTACAAGGAGCCTGTCCTGGGACTCTTGGTGTTGTTGTTGAGACCGAGGTTTTCATTTTTTCTTTCCTAACCTGTACCCGCTGCTGATGTGGGCGCCAAGATCGTTTTTTCGTTTTTTTTTTTTTGTTGTTTGTTTCATTTTGTTTGCAGCTCACTGTCTGCCTAATTGAGTCCGGAAGCCCCCAAGCGCCGTCTGCTCAGCTGGGCACCTGCTGCACAAAGACACCGAGGGCGAGTGCACATCTGATTGATCTGCCGAGGACAGCCTTCTGACACTTTCACACTCCTTGGTCACTTCCATGTTAACAAGTTCCCTGGAGTCAGAGCTTCATGTCATTCAGGTGCTCAGACCGGAGTTTATGGAATTTGATATTTAAGAAGCGGAAAAAAAAAAAAAAAATACACAGACTGCCACAAGTCTGTTGCCATGGATCCTCTCCTGGTCGAGGTCTAAACGGTTGGAGGCATTTTTATTTGGTTTGCTCTGTCGGGTTACCTCTAATCAGCGTGTTCAGTGTTTATCAGTGTCAGCGGTTGAACGCGTGCGGCTGATTTATAAGGAGGGACGCCCCGTCTGGGGCTGCTTAATGCAGAGATGCTGTCCAGATGAGCTACAGCAACCACTGGGAAGCCAAAAATGGATTCAGCAGATTCAGTAAATGAACAAACGTGAACGGGATCAGCTCGCCACCATCCCAAAAGTCCAGGCTGTCACTTGGTGTTCTCAAGCAAGCACCGGGCCACTGGTGAAATTCAGCAAGTATGGGTGTCAACGGACAACCCACCCTAAAGAAACCTGCAGGGCAAAGTTACTCCTGCCATCCTGACAACCCGGCTCAGGATTTGGAAAACAGGGAAGGCAGGCTGCTGTCGTACCAGGGTCACAGGCATGACTCCCCCTTTTTGGGTTTGTTGAACTAAAGGCCAGCTGGAAAGAACTGTGGGAGAAGGACTGCCTGGGAGTCACATCTCCATGGATCTCTAACTGCCATCTCTAGACTACTGTGTCTACTGTATCTGTATGTCTGTCTATGCTTAAGGACCACTCATATTTATCTGGCAGGGGTCCTGACTCTGCCCAGGGTGGGGACATCAATGACATTTCAGAATGAAACACTGCCTGTGCAAATGTGGCATCTGTGGAAAAACTGGGTGGAAAAGATTCATCGGTGCAGACTTGCATACTGGCGAAACACTCAAACATACAATCAGATGTATAGATTATACAGAGGTGTGAAAAACTATTTGCCCCCTTCCTGATTTCTTATTCTTTTGCATGTTTGTCACACAAAATGTTTCTGATCATCAAACACATTTAACCATTAGTCAAATATAACGCAAGTAAACACAAAATGCAGTTTTAAATGATGGTTTTATTATTTAGGGAGAAAAAATCCAAACCTACATGGCCCTGTGTGAAAAAGTAATTGCCCCCTGAACCTAATAACTGGTTGGGCCACCCTTAGCAGCAATAACTGCAATCAAGCGTTTGCGATAACTTGCAATGAGTCTTTTACAGGCTCTGGAGGAATTTTGGCCACTCATCTTTGCAGAATTGTTGTAATTCAGCTTTATTTGAGGGTTTTCTAGCATGAAGCGCCTTTTTAAGGTCATGCCATAGCATCTCAATTGGATTCAGGTCAGGACTTTGACTAGGCCACTCCAGTCTTCATTTTGTTTTTCTTCAGCCATTCAGAGGTGGATTTGCTGGTGTGTTTTGGGTCATTGTCCTGTTGCAGCACCCAAGATCGCTTCAGCTTGAGTTGACGAACAGATGGCGGACATTCTCCTTCAGGATTTTTTGGTAGACAGTAGAATTCATGGTTCCATCTATCACAGCAAGCCTTCCAGGTCCTGAAGCAGCAAAACAACCCCAGACCATCACACTACCACCACCATATTTTACTGTTGGTATGATGTTCTTTTTCTGAAATGCTGTGTTCCTTTTACGCCAGATGTAACGGGACATTTGCCTACCAAAAAGTTCAACTTTTGTCTCATCAGTCCACAAGGTATTTTCCCAAAAGTCTTGGCAATCATTGAGATGTTTCTTAGCACAATTGAGACGAGCCCTAATGTTCTTTTTGCTTAACAGTGGTTTGCGTCTTGGAAATCTGCCATGCAGGCCGTTTTTGCCCAGTCTCTTTCTTATGGTGGAGTCGTGAACACTGACCTTAATTGAGGCAAGTGAGGCCTGCAGTTCTTTAGACGTTGTCCTGGGGTCTTTTGTGACCTCTCGGATGAGTCGTCTCTGCGCTCTTGGGGTGATTTTGGTCGGCCGGCCACTCCTGGGAAGGTTCACCACTGTTCCATGTTTTGCCATTTGTGGATAATGGCTCTCACTGTGGTTCACTGGAGTCCCAAAGCTTTAGAAATGGCTTTATAACCTTTACCAGACTGATAGATCTCAATGACTTCTGTTCTCATTTGTTCCTGAATTTCTTTGGATCTTGGCATGATGTCTAGCTTTTGAGGTGCTTTTGGTCAACTTCTCTGTGTCAGGCAGCTCCTATTTAAGGGATTTCTTGATTGAAACAGGTGTGGCAGTAATCAGGAAATTGAACTCAGGTGTGATACACCACAGTTAGGTGATTTTTTAACAAGGGGGCAATTACTTTTTCACACAGGGCCATGTAGGTTTGGATTTTTTTCTCCCTAAATAATAAAAACCATCATTTAAAAACTGCATTTTGTGTTTACTTGTGTTATATTTGACTAATGGTTAAATGTGTTTGATGATCAGAAACATTTTGTGTGACAAACATGCAAAAGAATAAGAAATCAGGAAGGGGGCAAATAGTTTTTCACACCACTGTATATGCAGCCACACCTTTGACACTTATCTGGCTTTTATATAGCGCCTTTCACTTCAGAGGACCCAGAGTAGCATATCATAGACTAGAATAACAGTCCATCTGTCAGATGGTGCCTTTCATATTTAGGAATCTGTTAGAGAATACATTTCTCATCTAAAGAGCTCTCGTACCTCTTATAAAAAAGCAATTCACAACTGTTTGATAGATCCTTTAATATCTATTCATTCTATCTATTATATATCACTTATTCTACCATTTACATATCACCTTTCACATCTATCTATCTATCTATCTATCTATCTATCTATCTATCTATATATCTATCTATCTATCTATCAGTAGCCTTGGTATTACAGCTATTTTAGAGCTCCCATTTATATCCACTTATTTTCTGTCTACGTATGTAACGTGGTGTCTCGTCCTACCCATTGATTGTATAGTGCTTTCACATCCCTTATACATTATATTTTATATTATTCTACCATTTATATTGCAACTTTCACATCTGTTTCATAATTCCTTTAACACCTGTCTGTTTTTCTATCTCCATATGTAAAATGGAGTGCCTAGCCTATCCATATATCTACTATAATATATAGTGCCTTTCACATATAGCCATCATACAATGAGTTTTGTATTTCTGTTTTTCTACCTATATATCTAATATGCCTGGGGCCTCCCTGCATGGATTTTGCATGTTCTCTCCGTGTCTACATGGGTTTCTTCCAGGTGCTCTGGTTTCCTCCCACAGTCCAAAGACTTACCAGTTAGATGAATTGGCAATCCTAAACTGAATGAGAAAACCTGGCAGGATTACATACTCCCCCAACACACTAGGTGGCAGTTTCTCTGGGTGCCAATACCTGTACAGACAACCACAAGGCATGCTGGGAACTTCAGTCCCATAAGACAGCCTTGTTGGGGTCTCTGGAAAGATAGGAAAAAGTGTATTTCACATCTATCTATCTATCTGTCTATCTATTATATAGTGCCTTTCATATCTATCATATTCATATCATATCTATCTATCATATAGTGCCTTTCATATCTATCTATCTATCTATCTATCTACAGTGCCTTTCATATTTCTCATATTCATATTATATCTATCTACTGTATCTATCTATCTATCTATGTATCATATAGTGCCTTTCATATTTATTACATACCATCTTGTTAAATGTTCCTGATTCTAAAGTGTGTAGTATCTATGTTATACAGCACCTTCTACTTTCTCTCCTTTTGATTTTACCCCCCATTCTGTTAATCTAGCCACCATTTCTATCTTTTCTTGTTGTCTCAGCTGGTTAGAGTCAACCATATAACTCAGCTATCGGTTTTACTAAAACCATTTAGCACTAACGGCTGGGCAGAGAGCCCTAGTAATGAAGTCTCTATGCTGAAGTGGCAGGTTTTTACACTAAAGGCTGCTCTGAGACAGCCACAGGAAATCGTCTCTCTTTGCCTGTCAATCTAAGACGGCATGTCAGATAAAATCTGCCCAGGGTCTGCTACAGGAAGTTCTGTACCCAGCTGTCAGTCTGTGGTGATAACTTCATGGCAGACATCAGCTTAAAAGAATCTTCCTGCCAAAGACAACACTTATTTGTGAGGAGTTTTGAGGTGGTAACAAGTAATTATGTAATTAGTCGCTCTTACCAGTAGGGGGCACACAGGCAATAAGAATCTCAACTTTGTCAGTCTGTCCTTCATTTTCTAACTTGCTTTCTCCTGAACAGGTTCACTGGAGGTGCTGGAGGCTATCCCAGCTAGAAAAGGGTGCAAGGCAGGAATAAACCCTGGGGAGGGGAGGGTGCTAGTATGTATGTGTATATATATATATATATATATATATATATATATATATATATATAAATACACACTCACTGGACATTTTATTAGGTTGTTGGTGCCAGACGGGCTGCTCTGCTCGAGTATTTCACAAACTGCTGGTCTACTGGGATTTTCACTCACAGCCATCTCTAGGGTTTACAGAGAATGGTCAGAATAAGGGAAAATATCAGTGAGTGGCAGTTCTCTGGGTGAAAGTGCCTTGTTGATGGCACAGGTCAGAGGAGAATGGCCAGACTGGTCTGAGCTGATAGAAAGGTGACAGGAACTCAAATAAGCACTCGTTACAGCTGAGGTGTACAGAAGAGCAGCTCTGAACACACAGCACATCGAACCTTGAAGCAGGTGGGCTTCAACAGCAGGAGACCACACCGGTTGACACTCCTGTCAGCTAACAACAGGCGACTGAGGCTACAATTCAAATGACTCACCAAAATTGGACAATGGAAGATTGGATAAAAGTTACCTTGGTCTGATGAGTCTCAATTTCTGCTGCGACATTCGGATGGTTTGGTCAACAACATGAAAGCAGGGATCCATCCTGCCTTGTATCACCGGTTCAGGCTGCTGGTGGTGTGATGGTGTGAGGGATATTTTCTTGTTAAACTTTGTGCCCGTAAGTACCAACTGAGCATGGTTTAAATGCCACAGCCTACCTGAGTGTTGTTGCTGACCATGTCCATCCCTTTATGACCGCAGTGTCCCCATCTTCTGATGGCTACTAACACTCCTTGTCACAAAGCTCAAATCATCGACCAACTGGTTTCTTGAACATGACAATGAGTTCACTAAACTCAAATGGCTTCCACAGTCACCAGATCTCAATCCAGTAGAGCACCTTTGGGATGTGGTGGAATGGGAGATTCACATCATGGATGTGCAGCTACCAAACCTGCATGATGCTATCAGGTCAATATGGAGCAAAATCCCTGAGGAATGTTTCTAGCACCTCTTTCAATCAATACCCTGAAGAATTATGGCACTTATGAAGGCAAAAGGGGGTCCAACTGGGTACTAGCCACGTGTACCTAATAAAGTGGCCAGTTAATATCTAATTAATATCTAATCATCTCTACTTTTAATATCATTAACTTGGCAGGGAAATGAATGTCCAACCGTATCAAATTTGAAAATGCAGGGAAGCTGTAAGAGCCAGTCCATGCTCAAGGACATCTATGACCTCCCAGATCGTGATGAAGACTCTTTGTATGCAGGTGTTTAATCTCCAGCTGAAAACGGCAAATTAGAACAAGTAGGAACTGAGTGGTCAGCAGCCAGATGGGAATGAGGGGCCGAGTCTGCCCGAGCTGAGTCATTGGTGTTCTGCGAGGCCAAACGGCAAGCGAATGATGAGAAAGGGTGGGAAACTGGCGTAAGACGAGTCAAAAGCCAGCGATCGAAAGCCGAAATGAGGAAAGTGAGGACAAACTCGAGCAGAGCAAAGCAGAAAGAAGCAACACGAGAAACACAAAAGGGGGAATTTCAACTGCACGTGTGTTGGATTGTCCTGTTGTCTGGCAGGTGTTAGGACATTAGAACACTTGAGACTAGAAAAGGCCATTCAGCTGAACAAAGCTCGCCAGTCCTGTCCACTTGTTTCCTCCAAGTAAACATCAAGTCGAGTTTTGAAAGTCCCTAACGTCTTACTGTCTACCACACTACTTGGTCGCTTATTCCAAGTGTCTATCGTTCTTTGTGTAAAGAAAAACTTCCTAATGTTTGTGCGAACATTAACCCTTAACAAGTTTCCAACTGTGTCCCCGTGTTCTTGATGAACTCATTTTAAAGTCACCATATTGATCCACTGAACTAATTCCCTTCATGATTTTAAATACTTTAATCATGTCACCTATTAATCTTCTTTTGCTTAAACTGTAAAGGCTCAGCTCTTTTAATCTTTCCTCATAGCTCATCTACTGTAGCCCTGAATCAGCCTGGTCGCTCTTCTCTGGACATTTTCTTGTGCTGTTATGTCCTTTTTGTAGCCTAAAGACCAAAACTGCACCCAGGACTCCAGGTGAGGCCTCACCAGTGTGTTATAAAGGTTGAGCAGAACCTCCTGTGACTTGTACTCCACACATCAAGGCGCTATATAACCTGACACTCTGTTAGCCTTCTTAATGGCTTCTGAACATTGTTGGGAAGTTGATAGCTTAGAGTCCACTATGACTCCTAAATCCTTCTCATAAGGTGTACTCTCGATTTTCCGACCGCCCATTGTGTATTCATGTTAGGAAGGGCCAGGAAGAGAAGTCAAAATGAACACGAGGGACAAAACCAAAAGGACAATAGAACTGCATGACAAGACCAAGGGTTAAACAAGAGCGAGGTCCGTAAGCAAAACCAAAATCAGACAGGAAGTAATAAAGAAATAAATAAGTTGGTCAACCAGCGCTTATCCTTTCAAGTTTACTTTGTCAATGTTCACTTCTGGAACAAATTGATTTTGATAGTTTTGCATGAATTAATTTTACTTGTATTTATTTGCTATTGGTTGCATTTATGTTTCAGTGACTTTATTGATAGCACCTGACGACACTGACTCTCTTAATTCACTGACCCCCAATGTCTTACTTGTGTTTTTGAGTGGACGAGTAGATAGATAGATAGATAGATAGATAGATAGATAGATAGATAGATAGATAGATAGATAGATAGATAGATAGATAGATAGATAGATAGATAGATAGATACTTTATTAATCCCAAGGGTGAATTCCCATACTCCAGCAGCAGCATACTGATAATAACAATATTAACTTAAAGAGTGATAACAATGCAGGTTTAACAGACAATAACTTTGTATAATGTTAACGTTTACCCCCCAGGTGGAATTGAAGAGTCGCATATTGTGGGGTCTCCTCAGTGTGTCAGTGGAGCAGGATGGTGACTGCAGTCTGTCGCTGAAGCTGCTCCTCTGTCTGGAGATGATCCTGTTCAGTGGATGCAGTGGATTCTCCATGATTGACAGGAGTCTGCTCAGCGCCCGTCGCTCTGCCACAGATGTCAAACTGTCCAGCTCCGTGCCCACAATAGAGCCTGCCTTCCTCACCAGTTTGTCCAGGCGTGAGGCGTCCCTCTTCTTTATGCTGCCTCCCCAGCACACCACCACGTAGAAGAAGGCGCTCGCCACAACCGTCTGATAGAACATCTGCAGCATCTTATTACAGATGTTGAAGGACGCCAGCCTTCTAATGAAGTACAGTCGGCTCTGTCCTCTCTTACACAGATCATCAGTATTGGCAGTCCAGTCCAGTTTATCATCCAGCTGCACTCCCAGGTATTTATAGGTTTGCACCCTCTGCACAGTCACCTCTGATGATGATGGGTCCATGAGGGGTCTGGGCCTCCTAAAATCCACAACCAGCTCCTTGGGTTTTCTGGTGTTCAGTTGTAGGTGGTTTGAGTCGCACCATTTAACAAAGTCCTTGATTAGGTTCCTATACTCCTCCTCCTGCCCACTCCTGATGCAGCCCACCATAGCAGTGTCGTCAGCGAACGTTTAGTTCTCAAACTAAATGAGGAGAAAACAGAAATCTTACCTATTGGTAAAAATGGAAATAATGAGGGTATTAGAAATAAACTTGATCCATTAGGGTTAAAAGTCAAGACAGAGGTACAGAATTTAGGGGCAATTTTTGTCTCTGACCTAAATTTTAAATCACATATTAATCAGATTACCAGGACCGCATTTTTTCACTTAAGCAATATAGTTAAAGGTAGATCCCTTATAACTTTGCAAGACGCTAAAAAATGAGTTCACGCTTTTGTTTTCAGTCGACTAGATTACTGTAACGCACTCCTGTCAGAACGACCCAAGGAAGACATCAATCGATTGCAACGAGTGCAGAATGGAGCTGCTAGAATCCTAACTAGGAAAAGAAAATCTGAGCACATAACCCCAGTCTTAGCATCACTACACTGGTTACCTGTGTCATTCAGAATTGACTTTAAAATCCTGCTAATGGTTTACAAAGCCTTAAATAATCTGCTCCATCCGATATCTCAGAATGTCTGTCACCTTACACTCCAAATGGTAAACCTCAGATCTTCAAATGAGGGTCTGCTTATCATTCCAAGAGGTAAACTTAAAAGAAGTGGTGAGGCGGCCTTCTGCTGTTATGAACCTCAAATCTGAAATAGCAGACCGTTAGAAATTCTCCAGGCTAATACGGTGGAGCACTTTAATAAACTGCTAAAAACCCGTTATTGTAACATGGCTTTCTCAGAGCTTTATTTTAGTGTAACCCTGATATTCTGTATATGTATTGAATTATTTTTTCCATGGCTCTGTAATCCATACTAACCTCTACTTTCTCTGCTGTTCTTTTTCCTGTTTCCTGTGCTGTTGATCTGCGCCACCACCACCTGATCAAAGCACCGTGATGTCCCTCCATTGATGGATTAAAGGCCAGAGGTCCACATGACCATCAGCATCCAGTTCTTCCATGTGGAGCCTGATATGAAGACTGATTGAGATCATTGATGTTAGGTAGAATGCCCACTGGGGGCTGGTTGGTCTCCATCACATAACAATTGGGAGCTACACTCCCACTGGTGCAAGGGGCATGTCAAGGACCACTAGTATTGAATCAAATTGAGGCCTGCAAAAGCTTGTGGTCTTTTGGTCTCTCACAGCTCCTCTATTCATGCAAATGGCTGCGGTGTTTGTTTCTACTTTTTCCTCCAAGGCCCACTGAGGACCACATCAGACCAGAGACCAATCATCATAATAAGACAGGGAGCCACCTGGTAGGTTAATAGGATGTATTGATATTTTGGGCTTATTATCTATAATAGAATAAATATGTAAGTTTTTCACCTGCCTCTTCTGCTACTCAAACTAATTACCTGGGGTTCTGAAAGGTAAAATAAAGGCCATTATTCAATATTTGGAATTAAATCTGTAAAAGCAGAGTTAATTTTATGTGATTCTCTGTCTGTTAGATTGACAAAGGCAATGCTTTTACTAACGTTCATAGTATAGTATAGTATAGTATAGTATAGTATATTGCAGTACAGTGCATTATAGTATAGTACAGTATAGTACATTATAATATTTTATAGTATAGCATAATACACTAAAATATAGCACAGTATAGTATACTACAGTAGAGTACAGTGCAGTACAGTACAGTAAAGTCAGTACATTACAGTATAGTACAGTACAGTGCATTACACTATTTTATAATATAGTGCAGCACAGTATAGTACAATATAGTATACTATAGTACAGTGCATTAAAGTACAGTGCAGTATAGTATTGTGTAGTATACTACAATATTTTATAGCATAGCATAGTACAGTAAAGTATATTACAGTATAGAATAGTGCAGTACAGTATAGTAAGTACATTGCACTATAATATAGTATAAGGCAGTACAGTGCAGTGCATTACAACACAGTATACAACAGTATAGTATAATACAGTACAGTACCATATTGTATAGTATTGTCCATCCATCCATCCATTATTCAACCCACTATATCCTAACTACAGGGTCACAGGGTCTGCTGGAGCCAATCCCAGCCAACACAGGGCGCAAGGCAGGAAACAAACCCTGGGCAGGATGCCAGCCCATTGCAGTATATAGTATAGTATAGCATAGTATAGTATTCTACAGTGCAGTACATTATAGTATAGTATATTACAGTACAGTGCAGTGCTGTATAGTATAGTATAGTATAGTATAGTATAGTATAGTATTCTACAGTGCAGTACATTATAGTACAGTGCAGTACTGTATAGTATAGTATAGTATAGTATAGTATAGTATAGTATTCTACAGTGCAGTACATTATAGTATAGTATAGTATAGTATAGTATAGTATAGTATAGTATAGTATAGTATAGTATTCTACAGTGCAGTACATTATAGTATAGTACAGTATAGTATAGTATAGTATAGTATAGTATAGTATATATCTTACTTGTCTTGCACTTGTCCTGAGATATTATTTATATACAGAGCATCCAGAAAGTATTCCCAGCGCATCACTTTTTCCACATTTTGTTATGTTACAGCCTTATTCCACAATGGATTAAATTCATTTTTGTCCTCAGAATTCTACACACAACACCCCATAATGACAACGTGAAAAAAGTTTACTTGAGATTTTTGCAAATTTATCAAAAATAAAAAAACTGAGAAATCCCATGTCCATAAGTATTCGCAGCCTTTGCTCAATACTTTGTCGATGCACCTTTGGCAGCAATTCCAGCCTCAAGTCTTTTTGAATATGATGCCACAAGCTTGGCACACCTATCCTTGGCCAGTTTCGCCCATTCCTCTTTGCAGCACCTCTCAAGCTCCATCAGGTTGGATGTGAAGTGTCGGTGCACAGCCATTTTAAGATCTCTCCAGAGATGTTCAATCGGATTCAAGTCTGGGCCACTCAAGGACATTCACAGAGTTGTCCTGAAGCCACTCCTTTGATATCTTGGCTGTGTGCTTAGGGTCGTTGTCCTGCTGAAAGATGAACCGTCGCCCCAGTCTGAGGTCAAGAGCGCTCTGGAGCAGGTTTTCATCCAGGATGTCTCTGTACATTGCTGCAGTCATCTTTCCCTTTATCCTGACTAGTCTCCCAGTTCCTGATGCTGCCACCACCATGCTTCACTGTAGGGATGGTATTGGCCTGGTGATGAGCGGTGCCTGGTTTCCTCCAAATGTGACGCCTGGCATTCACACCAAAGAGTTCAATCTTTGTCTCATCAGACCAGAGAATTTTGTTTCTCATGGTCTGAGAGTCCTTCGGGTGCCTTTTGGCAAACTCCAGGTGGGCTGCCATGTGCCTTTTACTAAGGAGTGGCTTCCGTCTGGCCACCCTACCATACAGGCCTGATTGGTGGATTGCTGCCGAGATGGTTGTCCTTCTGGAAGGTTCTCCTCTCTCCACAGAGGACCTCTGGAGCTCTGACGGAGTGACCATCGGGTTCTTGGTCACCTCCCTGACTAAGGCCCTTCTCCCCCGATCACTCAGTTTAGATGGCCGCCCAGCTCTAGGAAGAGTCCTGGTGGTTTTGAACTTCTTCCACTTACGAATGATGAAGGCCACTGTGCTCAGGACCTGCAAAGCAGCAGAAATGTTTCTGTAACCTTCCCCAGATTTGTGCCTCGAGACAATCCTGTCTCGGAGGTCTACAGACAATTCCTTTGACTTCATGCTTGGTTTGTGCTCTGACATGAACTGTCAACTTCTATAGACAGGTGTGTGCCTTTCAAATCATGTCCAGTCAGCTGAATTGACCACCGGTGGACTCCAATTAAACATCTCAAGGATGATCAGGAGAAACAGGATGCACCTGAGCTCAATTTGGAGCTTCATGGCAAAGGCTGTGAATACTTATGGACATGTGCTTTCTCAGTTTTTTTATTTTTAATACATTTGCAAAAACCTCAAGTAAACTTTTTACATGTTGTCATTATGGGGTGTTGTGTGTAGAATTCTGAGGAAAAAAATGAATTTAATCCATTTTGGAATAAAGCTGTGACATAACAAAATGTGGATAAAGTGAAGCGCTGTGAATATTTTCCGGATGCACTGTAGGTATGTTTGCTTTTTATGTTTCACCCCAATCTTGGTAAATGTTTTTTTTCGTGTCACTGTATGCTACAATGCTGTGTATGGCTTGTATGACAATGAGCCACTTTGAGCCACTTGAGCTTGAACTAAAAGTGCAAACAGGGTCACTTCAGGACCCAATCACAACACCACAGACAGCTGCTCACTCATTTCCTCTACCCGTCCTTAAAGAGGTCTCATCCCGACAGCCCACTATTCCATTAAGGCCCATCCACTCATTCTGCTTTGTCCTAAACCTCCTATCCGACCATCACAGAGCCTCACCATCTCAAGTCCAGATTCATGAGCTGATCTTTTTCTCAGATCCGTCTTCCTGCTGATTGCAGTTCCATTCTCGTGAGCGCCTCTGCTGCTATGATTTCCTCCTCTACTGAATGACTTGTTCTGTCTTTTTGAAAGGCGCTGTAAGGCAGAGTTGTCAAACACAAACCTTGGGAAGTCAAGATGGCTGCTGCTCTCTGTCTCGTACCATTTCTGCTGTTAATGACACGTGTCCTTTAATTAGCTCATCTCCGTCCTGCTTTGTGGCTCCAGTCTTAGGAATTGCCATTACTGCGTTTTTCTTTTATGTACTAGCTTACTGCTGTACGGTCTCGGCAATTTATTCAGTCTCCTACTTTCTTTGCTTGTTAAGATTCGGAATCCTTAATTGCTCATTTTTTTCTTGATCAGCAGCCAATTAACAAAGGCGCACAGATAACAAGAGAGAGCTGACATTACGGCAACTAACAGGGTAACACTGGTACCTGCATGTGTTCATCATCCAAAATTAATGAAGGAGAAATGGGGCGGCAAATGTAGCACTTGAAGTTGGCTAAATCCACGTCTGTCAAACATCCATCCATCCATCACTTTTCCAAACCCGCATATCCTGAGGAGCGTTACGGAGAAGGTGGAGCCTATCCTGACCAGCACTGGGCACAAGGCTCACATGACTGTCTGTATTCTCATTATGCCTTTCCGTTGCCATGGAATTTCATTTGACCCCCAAATTAACAGTTCCCAATGACTGATTATCGACAGAAGTCTGATTTATGGACTTTCTCAAACCCCCCATCCCAGAATGGATTCCAGGCCACACCCCTGTCACTAAACCACTAAAGTAAAATCGTCACTTAAGGAAAAGAAGGTGGGGACAAGCTATTGAGTTAGATGACACATTCAGTTAACCTCCTTGACGTTAACCCCGAACCTCTCTCAGTCTTGTAAATTCTGTGTAAAGACGGTTAACACCGAGGGTCTCCCAGGTTGAGCTGCTATGATCTGCTATGATCTGCTTTACAGTATTAAGCCCAAATAACTCTCGGGACAGTAGTCTGCTGCCATCTAGTGGATAAAATAACATCATGCTGCTAATATAAATCATGAATATTTCTGTGTCTTCAGACTCTTTGCTAACTCATCAATATTTATGAGTTGGGCGGAGCCTTCTTTTTTTTTTTTTCCCTGTGTCCTGTTCGGCTGTGAAGCAATCAGAATTGATGTCTGAATGCTGGCGACTAGCCTTACAGTTTTTCTCTCAGGTGGAGCGTTACAGCTTCTGCTGACGTCACGCCTGATACCAAAACTTTATTAAAAATATTTTCAGATGTTTTTAAGATTCGAACCGGACACGGAGACAAAAGTGAAAGAAAAAGAAGAGAGAAAAAGAAGAGATGGAGGTAAAGGGGGAAGGGGGGGGTTTCGTATAGAATAAACAATAAATGAACCTGAATCCGCTTCTAGACCTGCAGAAAGAGAGGGGGGGTGAGAGAACCACAAGACAAAAACATTGCTGCATCAGCTACATGAAGATAAATAAAAGTAAAAATGTTTGCTGACAATCATACAGTAATTATTACTAAGGCATTTAGGGCCAACCACAACCTTAGGTCATGTGCTGAAGATGTCCAAGTCATACTTATGAAAGCACCATGTGAGCACCTGTGTGTGTACGCACGCTTGTATGTGTAAGGTTTCTCTATAGGAGCATCCAATAGTGAGTGTGAAGGGCCACAGACCTGCCCCCAAAAACGTGCGGAAGATGGAGGGAGTTCCAAGCCCAGAGATCCAGAGGTCACCCCAGAGCGCGGAGACCCCAGGGAGGCCGTCACCAGAGAAGCCCCAACCCCTCGAGGAGCAGAGGATCTCTCCGGGGGGCCACAACCAGCAGCCGGCAGAGTCCCGGGAGATATCAACGGCAAGCCCTCAGGCCCGCCCGCAGCCACTCACCCCCGAGTCGGCCGGGCCCGGAACCCAGCAGCCCGGGATCCAAGGGCGACCCACCCCACCGAGGACCCAACAGAGCCCAGGGAACCAGATCTCACCAGGCAGCCACCGGGAGCGACCAGACAGATGCTTAAGGCAGGGGGAGGGTAGGCGAAGATGTTGTAGTATTGTCAGATGTCCCAGGAGAGGGGAGGAGTCCAAACCCCCACCTGACATATACAGTCACACACAAACTCAGTCATACACTCCCTCCCTCAGGCTCTCACATACACATACAACCCAAGACTTACAAGGATGTACGCCAGACACCCATTCACACTCCCCATACACACCCTACTAACTCTGGTCCCGGTGCTGCCGTACCTGAGGTACAACCATTCCCGGACGCCAGAGCTAGCCCCGTTCCGCAGGGGTAATAGTGAGCAGGCACCCCCGTCCAACGCAGAGCAAAGCAACCCACCACTCCAGACCACAGGCAGACGGCCAGCTCCCACTCCTAGCCTGCAGCCCTGGGCAGCTAACTGAGAACAGAGGTGTAATAAGACCTCTAGTCTCCCTCCGCCTGCTCTAATGTAGTGTTGGTGTGTGTTGATAAGGTGCATTTTGTGGTTGGGGGGGCGCGGGCAGTGCCGGCACCATGTGGCCTACACCAGCTAAAGCCAACACACGGCCCCACTTCCCCCCCCAAAAGTCTCCGTGACTAGGTGCAGTTTAAAATTGGAAGTGGGCACCGGCACTCGGAGTGAGGCTGGGCGGAGCCTTCAAGCAAAACACACAATGGCGTATAAGTGAAAAGATGTAAAGCTGGTTTTAGAACAAACTGAAACTAAACTATGAGTTGGGTGAAGCGATAGAAATGGCGATGTGAGTTGGTCATCAGACGCTGACGCGGATAGTGAAGTCGATATATACGGCACAGGACGACAGATCCGGCGTGATTTGCCTGGTGAATTCATTCACGTGAAGCTTCAAAGGGAAATGCGACTGTGATCAAGCGGAAGGACAAGAAAGACTTTAGCCCCACACAATACTGTTCACAATGCGGCCACGATCAATATTCATGGCAGGGGACATTGTGCTGTGGTAGCCCACAATTACACGATGGACACGTTGATCATTCAGATCAGGTACGGACTTTCTACCTTCTCGTGCACACGCAACAGAAAAATTGGAAGAAAAGTGTGCAACAAAACAGGCTTGTACTCCCCTGACTGTGACATCGGACTGTGCATTGGTGACTGTCTCAAAGCATGTCACACAAAGGACATGTACTAAATCCACATCATTACAGCAGTGGACACTCGACAGACCCTTCTCAATGTATTTACATTGACGTTTTGGTCAAAGCCCATATGGAGTTCTAGAGGGTGGGCACCGCTTGCAGTATATAAACAGTGCCCCTATTAGTGTCCATTATGGTGGCCACCATAGGGCATCCATAGTGCATTGAGTGTTATTAGACTTTAGGGACCTCTGTGACCCTTGAGATAGGAAAGTGGTACTTAATGATGACGGGAGATATTCCAAAATGGGCTCCACTTGAGTTTCATACACAGTGGCCCTCGGTGTCCGTAGTGCACGCCCGTTAACTCACATAAACCACCACATCTGGGTTCACTCGATTTGCTCACACGTTTCTTTTACACATGATAACAATTATTTCTTGTTGAAAGGGAAACGAACGTTTCAATTTCGTTTTTTTTCCGATAACGCGAAGAAGGTTAAAAGAAAGAAGAACCTCCTTTTCACAAAAAAGAGTTGGAATGGAAGTCTGCAGCTGAATTAACCTTCATTGACTGAATCTGAAAAGGAGTTAAGGGTTACAAGGAAAGTGCAAAAATTGGGGAGCAACAACGGATCGATAGTTTTGCAGGTCAAAGAAGTTTCATTTGTGAGCACGGCAACGCAAATCAACCTGTAGAATCGTGGTGGGGAATCTTGTGGAAACAACGTGCGCAGTTTTAACCGTTTAAACCGATGTCCGGCGTACGAAAACCCACCTCTGAGAGGTGGTTAAACTCATCCCAGCACAGACTTTCGTGTGCTGTCACAGTCGTATTTACAAAAGGTGGTCTCGTCTGTTTGTGTCGGTTGAAAGGTTACCGATCACGTGATAACATTTTATGTTGGCATTTCGACAGGGAAATACAAATCAGAGAAGAGGAAAAAAATGAGGGACTCAGTGACTTGATTTCGTGATTACAGTCGAAATTTTGAAGTCACTGAGTCCCTAAATGTTTTTTTCTCTTCTCTGATTTCTATTTCCCTGTGGCCCTCATACGCTTCCAGACCAATGTAGTGCGTTTAGGGGGCTCGTTTCACTTATCGATAGACAGCAGTGATAGGAATTTCAATTCACTTTCCTGACTTGATTGTTTGGAACTGTCCTATTAATTGAATCGATTCATTTGATTAATTTGAGGACCGACTTAAATCTGAAGTCCGCATGGGAGGGTCCCCTCTGATTGTGTATTAATAATTGGTACATTACAACCTCCATATATATTATCCAACATCTGTCTGCCTGTCTGTATGTCTGTCCGCTTTTCACAAGTGAACTACTTAACGGATTTAGATCGGGTATTTTTCTAGAATTTGCTTGAACATTCCAGTTCATTTTGCGACTTCTCTCATTGCGCTAAGTATCATAGATCACTTGGAGTGCTAAATTATTTTTGTGAGTCCGAGATCCACACAACGGGCCAAGGCGGAGCCCTCCTCACTCACGCTCCAGCCTTGGGGTGTGTACCTTTCATTGCGCTTAGCTAGCGAATGAGAGAACTACTTAACGGATTTAGATTGGGTTTTTATCTAGGACTAGCAAAATACCCGCGCTTCGCAGCGGAGAAGTAGTGTGTTAAAGAAGCAATGAAAAAGAAAAGGAAACATTTTGAAAATAACGTAACATGATTGTCAATGTAATTGTTTTGTCACTGTTGTGAGTGATGAGTGTTGCTGTCATATATATATATATATATAAATATATATATATATATATACACACACACACAAACATATATATATACATATCTATACATATACACATATATACATACATATATTTATCTACATATATACACACACATATACATACACACATACATACATACATACACACACACATATATAAACATATATATACATATACATACATATCTACATATATACACACACAGCTATTTCGTATCAGTGCAATACACTGCTTGTTAAAACGGATAACTCCCGCTCTTACGTGCAAGTCTGTGTGGATATTATGAACTATCGTATTTGTTCAAGTTCTATTTAAATTTTAAATAGAAGGAATTTTTATTTAGTCGACAGAAATATCTTTGGTAGGAATGGTAAAACAGACAGGAATATTATTCTGAATAAATCAACTCAAACCTTAAACAACTTATAATATTTTGCTCTCCATAAAAATATATCCTGTCTAAATTATACAAGTTAGAAATAAAGTAAACGTTAAAAGAACAAACATTCAAATTTCTTTACTCTTATGTAATTTTATATGAAAAATAAACTTAGATTTTAAATATCCCAAAAGATTTTGCTCTCCATAAAAATATATCCTGTCAAAATTATACAAATTCAAATATGAACATGCTGCATAACAAAACCTGGAAATATAAATAAAATGTGTTCCTTTCAGCAATAACAAATCAAATCATTCAGTTGTCTTTGCTCATATGTCATTTTAGAGCTGGACGCCTGGCATCTTTTTTGGCACAGGTTCGTTTCTGTTTGGTGTGAGGTTCTGTGTTGTGGAGATTCTCAGGATGGATTGCAGGTGCTCATCAGTGAGGCGACTCCTGTGTGCTGTTTTGTTAGTCTTTATCACTGAGAAGAGCTTCTCACACAGATATGTGCTACCAAACATGCACAAGGTTCGAGCCGCATGTAGACGGACTTTTTTTGTTCTTCAAAGTCACCAAAGCGCCGTGCAAACTCAGTGCGCTCAGTTTATCAGCAAAGTGCGTATTTGGGAACACCGTAGTGACGACTTGGTTTAACATTACTTGGCAACAGGGAAAGTGGGGCAAGGTGCACTGGTGCATTTGTGTCTCCCATAAAAGCAGCTTCACTTGAAATCACTTTGTGATTGTGCACGGGTAAAACGTCCGCTGAAGTGTCAGATTCTTATTTAATTCTTCTGCTTTCTGTATCTTCTGCATTGCATTCATTCAGGTTACCCTGATGTTTTGTCTCATAGTGCCGTCTTAGATTAAATTCTGTAATTACAGCCACATTAGCTCCACAAATGAGACACACGGGTTCAGTAAACATATACTCAGCCTCCCATCGGTTTTTAAAGGCTCTATTTTCAGAATCAACTTTTCTCTTCAGCATCGTGTGAGCTAGCTTCGCAATAACTTGCAGCATCATAAGCTAGACTTGATTAGCGCGGTAAGTGTTCTGCTGCATTATGGGATCTGTAGTTTATTGTGTTACCAGCGCTTCATATACCTCGGCCATTAATAACAATAATACAGTATATAAAATGATCTCGCGGGCCGATATAATTACACGCCGGGCGGATGTGGCCCTGGCCCTTGAGTTTGACACATATGGACTAAATAGAACTTGAAAAGATATATTTTTCAAATGTGATCGCGCAATTCAGATAGAGTTGACGCGCACTACAGCCTGCATGCCTCAATAAGTCATCCTCCCCTCGCTCTTACTTTTTTACCGTTCATCTAATGAATACACTGAGTATGGCTTTACCAAAACAATCATTGATGGCGAATAAAGTATCCATTATTCGAGTATGTAGATCGGGATATATATATATACATATATATATATACCCGCGTATCGCAGCGGAGAAGTAGTGTGTTAAAAAAGCTAGAAAAAGAAAAGGGAACATTTTAAAAATAACGTAACATGACTGTCAATATACAGTATTTGTTTTGTGAGTGTTACTGAGTGTTGCTGTCATCAAGGATTTGATTATCATTATTTCTTTCAATCAGGTTCGTATTTGTAGGATGTGTTGTGTTCAAGTTACATTCCGTGTTTGTCAATCGTTGTAAAGATGACAGGTTTCATTCATCGATTCGTTTCTTACTGCATCAATAAACAGCTCGTCTTCTTCTTTATCTGAGACCTGACACACTGCATGCACGGGTTTTTTACACTGTCTTCCTTTAGCGGGACATTGACTTTTTCCACGTGTGCTTTGTTTCCGCAGTAGTTGGATTTATGAATATGCTTATCAGACGCTTCATATTTTTGCTGCCTTTTCAATTGTGTAATTCGGTTTTGTTCAGCTCTTTGGAACTGTTGCTTTTATCTGTGCACTGCGTCAGTTCCGTGAGCCACTGGTGTACATGCATCGAAGGTTCCCAGCTGTGCTGGTGCCATCTCTGCTATGTCCGTGGCTGTATTTAATGTTACCTTAGTCCTGGCACTTAAAACTTTCTCTCGCAGTTTCGCTGAGTTTGTGTCAAACACCACCCTGACCATCTCATCTTCCTCTCCATAAGCACAGTCCTTCACGCGTGAATATTTACCCGTGGCAGTTTGCTATTGGATTGCGCTGACGGACGGCCTTATATGGGCAGGCACTAAATTACAAACGCCAGCGCAGCCTGTCTATGAACTTAATTTAAAGTGTAGGTTTACATCGTGCTTTGTTTCCAAAGTAGCAGAACTCATGAATATGGTTGTATATGTCACTCGCTCGCTTCTTATTGTTTAGCTGCCTTCTCAATTATATAATGCATGTTTTCTTAGCGCTTTTGAGGTCTTCCTGGTTTTCTATGTGCTACGTGATTACGTGGGAGGCGTGATGATGTCGCACGAAACTCCGCCCCCACGGCGTTGAAGCTCATCTCCATTACAGTAAATGGAGAAAAACAGCTTCCAGTTATGACCATTACGCGTAGAATTTCGATATAAAACCTGCCCAACTTTTGTAAGGAAGCTGTAAGGAATGAACCTGCCAAATTTCAGCCTTCCACCCACACGGGAAGTTGGAGAATTAGTGATGAGTCAGTGAGTGAGTGAGTGAGTGAGGGCTTTGCCTTTTATTAGTATAGATTTGCTTGAACATTCCGGATGATTTTGTGACCTCGATCATTTAGCTTCATACCATGGTTCGCTTGTGGTACTGATTTATTTGCACAAATCCGAAAGAGACGCAGAAGGCCGAGGGGGGCCCGCCTCACTCACGTGCCAGCCTCAGGGCATTCTTGACCTCTGCTTAGCTAACAAACAAGAGAACTACGTAACGCAGGGGACCCCAACCCCTGGTCCGCAGCCTGGAGAGAACTGCCGGCAACGGAGACTCACTCAGTGAAGAGCTACAGCAAAAAAGCTGCCCCCTACAATACAATACAATACAATGCAATTTATTTTTGTGTAGCTCAAAATCACACAAGCAGTGACGCAATGGGCTTTAACAGACCCTGCCTCTTGACAGCCCCCCAGCCTGGACTCTCAAAGAAGACAAGACAAAACTCCCCAAAAAACCCCAGTAGGGAAAAAATGGAAGAAACCTCAGGAAAGGCGGTTCAAAGAGAGACCCCTTACCAGGTAGGTTGGGCGTGCAGTGGGTGTCAAAAAGAAGGGGGTCAATACAATACAATACAATACAATACAATACACAGAACAAATCCGCAATACAGTATAAAAATAAAAAACTTTATAAGTACGGAGCAGAATTTGATGATATCACATAATATGATTTGGATTTGTTTAAAATCCTGGAGACCTCGGCCATCAAGCTGCCTCCCCCATTCGGCCATTTCACAACTGAAATAGTGCTGGGCCAGCCAATCCAATGAAAGGACCCCTCTTTCCCACGATTCCTGCGATCCTCCATCAGAGATGACTTTACCTTAGGCAGGCAAAACAACTTGGCAGGTGAGCCGTGCCACATTTGAGTACCAAGAAGAGAAACAGAATAGGTGAGGGTTAGTATTCAAATATAACTCTCATGTTACTTCTGTTTTAGTGTTAATGACTGACAACAGAGATGCAGTCTGTTCAGTTAATCAGCAGCTCTAGTCAGGGTGTGCTAAACTGAGGTAGTGAGTCTTCAGCCGGGATTTGAAAGCTGAGACCGAAGGGGCATCTCTTATAGTAGCAGGCAGACCACTCCACAGTTTAGGGGGTCCTGTAACTAAAAGCTTGACCTCCCACTGTTATTTTATTAATCCTTGGAATCCTAAGCAGACCGGCATCTTAATGTGCGCTCAGGTTTGTAAGTCATGATAAGTTCAGACAAGTTAGCCGGACCTCCACCATTTAAGGCTTTATATGTTAAAAGGAGGATTTTGAAATCTGCCCTAAACTTAACCAGGAGCCAGTGTAAGGATTTAAGAACTGGAGTTATGTGTTCGTATTTTCTTGTAATAATTCTTGCAGCAGCATTTTGGATTAACTGGAGGCTGAATAAAGAACAGTTTGAACATCCAGTGAACACCGCATTGCAGTAGTCAATCCTACTAGAAATAAATGCAGGGATTAATTTTTCAGAATCCTGTTTATTTAGAAAGCGCTTTAATTTCCTAACATTTTTAAGATGGAAGAAACACAATTTGGACAACTTTGTAATGTGCGCTTTAAATGACCTGCTAGAGTCAAAGAGAACTCTGAGACTGTGGGCTGATTCAGTAAAATGAATGTTGATTCCAACTGAGTTAAATGATGACAGAATATTGTTGTGATCAACGTCATTACGTCTAACAATTAACAGCTTTGTTTTATTTGTGTTTAAAGACAAGTAGTTCTCATTCATCCATTCCTTTAATTCACTAACACAACTAATTAAAGACAATATCTGAGAAACTTCATTTGATTTAAATGAAAGGTATAACTGGGTGTCATCTGCATACGAGTGAAAATGAACCTGATGTTTCCTAATGAGAGATCCCAGTGGAAGCCTGTAAAGTGAAAACAGTAAAGGTCTGAGTACTGAGCCCTGCGGGACACCATATTGAACTTCTGGGTATAATGATGGAGTCCTGTCAGCACATTTCTGTATGTATTGGAATCGATTTGATAAATAAGAACTAAACACTACACTGAGGACATTTTTCAGAATGCCAGAAGTATTACAACAAAGTATTTGTATGGTCCCGACAGCTTCCCCATATAGATAGATAGATAGATAGATAGATAGATAGATAGATAGATAGATAGATAGATAGATAGATATTAATTTAAGTATAGTAGGCAGAATTATAGATAGATAGATAGATAGATAGATAGATAGATAGATAGATAGATAGATAGATAGATAGATAGATAGATAGATAGATAGATAGATATGAAAGTCACTATATGATAGATAGATAGATATTAATTTAAGTATAGTAGGAAGAATTATAGATAGATAGATAGACAGATACTTTATTAATCCCAAAGGGAAGTTCACAATTCAGGACACTAGTCTATAGAGATCTTGTTACTATGAAATGAATTCAGCAGATACTTTAATTACAAGGAAGTGACCTTGCAATGCCTGAATGAATCATCTGCAGAGCAGTTAGTTCTGCGGCCGCAGCTCAGTTGTGCACAACGGTCCCCAAACACTGTACATTTTGTTTTTCTTTCTTCGAACTTTCCTTGTAATGTTTGTTTTTTTGCTGTTTTTGTTTTTCGGTGGTTTTCAGTGATACCTTTTGCTTATCGCTCATCAACATTTGAAAAACATCCATTGGAATTTAATTCATTGTCACCCTTCTATAGAAATGGCAGACACAAAAAAACGATAACAGTGTTAATGTTTGTGATGTGCAATCTGCTGGAATGACAAATGCAATGCATATGTCTTTGTTACATGCAAAAAAAAAGAAGAAAAATCTCGGGTTGCAAACTTATTCGAACTTCTGCATTTGAAGGTGCCGAAAAAGCTGTTTTTATGGGGTTCAGTGAAGTTCGTTCAAGAAATATTCCTATTAATACGGCATTCATTCAAGAAAATGTGAGGTTTGTAAACTCTCTTGGGACCTCCGTCAACGGGACAACACGCTGTGAGCCTGCTGTTGCCCCGGCAACGGACAAACAATCTTCCACAGACGCTGCAATCACAATACGCGATCGCACTTCAGCGTGACACTCCCGTTATTGGGATCACAAAAGAGTTCAGAAACCTCACAATATTAAGAAGAGGAAAAAGATGATTCGGCTCCTGATTGATAACTGTGCTGCCCACAACATGCTTCCACATTTAAATAATCCATACATCCTTCCATTCTCCAACTACAGGGGCACGGGGGGTCTGCTGGAGCCAATCCTAGCCAACTCAGGGCACCAGGCAGGAAACAAACCCTGGGCAGGGCGACAACCCACCACAGCATTTAGATAATGCAGGAAAGGTTGAATGACAACTGGAATTAATATGTCTCTGTTACAGGCAATTTGGTATGGGATTCTTAATAGCAGCGTTAATGTTTGTGATGCACAATCTGTTTAAAATAATCAATGTAATGCATTTTAATAGTGCTAATGTTTGCAATGCGCCCTCTGTTGGAATGACAAATGCACTGCACATGTCTCTTTTAAAAGTTAATTTGTTATGGGATTCTTAATAGCAGCGTTAATGTTTGTGATGCGCAATCTGTTTAAAATAATCAATGTAATGCATTTTAATAGTGCTAATGTTTGCAATGCGCCCTCTGTTGGAATGACAAATGCAATGCATATGTCTCTTTTGAAGGCCATTTGGTGTGGTATTCATTAAAGCAGTGTTAAAGTTTGTAATGCGCCATCAGGTGGAATGATAAATGCAAAGCACTGATGAGCTGTTATCATTTATTTATTAATTTACTTTGGCTTGTAGAGACCAAGAAAGACACTAAAAAAAAATGAACACCACTCGATTGCTTCCTAACCCTGAAGTAGATTGAGTGGTTTCCTAAATGCAGGAAAGGTTGAATGACAAATGGAATGAATATGTCTCTGTTACAGGTAATTTGTTATGGGATTCTTAATAGCAGCGTTAATGTTTGTGATGCACAATCTGTTTAAAATAATCAATGTAATGCATTTTAATAGTGCTAATGTTTACAATGCACCGTCTGTTGGAATGACAAATGCACTGCACATGTCTCTTTTAAAGGTCATTTGGTATGGGATTCATTAAAGCAGTCTTAATGTTTGTGATGCGCCACCAGATGTAATGATAAATGCAAGGCACCGATTTGCTGTTATTATTTATTTATTCATTTTTTTTGGCTTGTATGTACTAAGAAAGACGCTGAACAAGATGAACACCACTCGATTGCTTCCTAACCCTGAAGTGGATTAAGTGGTTTCGCAAATGCAGGAGCAGTTGAATGATTGCTTTTTCAAAACCTTTGACGCTGCTTATTATGAAAAAATGCATTTCTTCAGAAATCACCGCAGTGCTGTAGCTCTGCTACTTATCCGTGAAAGACTCTAAACATGATAAACATGTCTGATGATGCTGTTGCAGCCACCATGAAAATTATCGGATGGAATTTGAGCCCCTGGCGCAGCGCCACCGTCTAGTGAATGGAATGTAAGTAGCTTATCCAATTGGGGAAAAGTAAAACACAATTTTTCCCCGGGGGCTTCAAATGATTAAGACTGTGCCTCGAGGGGTCAGTCGACAGTGGGCTCCTTGACATCAATAATGTCTGCAGTGCAGGGTTACTAAGTGAGAGCAGTGCAGTATTTAGCGAGGCACAGTGACTCGCTGCCTTCATGTCGCCGGAGGGGCTCGTTTTTTGTCTCCTACATCCCAATCTTGAGTCTGTCAGGTTAAATGGCTCCTGGATTTAAGTCTGTTGGAATGACACATGCAATGTATGTGTCTCTTTTAAGGGCCATTTGGAATGGGATTCATTAAGGTAGTGTTAATGTTTGTGATGCCCCTTCAGCTGGTATGGCAAATGCAATGTATCTCATTGCTACATCCATCTATTATCCAACCCATTATATCCTAACTACAGGGTCACGGGGGTCTGCTGGAGCCAACACAGGGCGCATTACTACATGCATTATAAAATACATTCCAATAGAGGATACAGTACAAACATTAACGCTGAAGTCTATGTTGATTACTTACATTTCAACCCATTACTACAAATGTTTGTGTTGTGCCATCTGTTGGAATGAAATATGCAATGCAAATGTCTCTGTTAAAAGCCATTTGGTATGGGAATCATAAAAGCAGTGTTCACTTTTAAGATGCACCATCTGGTGGAATGACGAATAGAATAAATATGTCTCTGTTAAAAGCAGTTTGGTATAGGATTCTTACAAGCAGCGTTAATGTTTGTGATGTGCAGTCTGTTGGAATAATAAATGTAACGCATTTTAATAGTGCTAATGTTTGCAATGCACCATCTGTTGGAATGACACATGCAATGCATATTTCTCTTTTATAGCCATATGATATGGGATTCATTAAAACAGTGTTAATGTTTATGATGTGCCATCTGTTGAAATGACAAATACAAGGCATTTCATTACTACATGCATTATAAAATACATTCCAATAGATGGTGCAGAGCAAATATTAAGGCTGAAGTCCATGTTGATTACTTAGATTTCAATCCATTTCTACAAATTTTTATGGTGTGCCTCCTGTTTAAAGATAAATGCAATGCATTTTATTGCAATATATGTTTGCGATGCAGAAGCTACTCGAATGACAAATGCAATGTATATGTCTCGCCATCTGTTGGAGTGACAAATGTAAGGCAAATGTGTCTGTTGTATGCCATTTCGTATGGGACCCGTAAAAGCAGTGTTAATGTTTGTGATGCTCAATCTTTTTGGTATGACATTTGTTTTAATATTATGGATCTTTGTCATGCGCCATATGCTGGAATGACAAATGCAATGCTCCCTTATATGCCATTTGATATGGGATTCGTAAAAGCAGTGTTAATGTTTGTGATGCACCGTCTGTTGGAATGACAAGTGCAATGCATTTTATTACTGTATGCATTATAAAATACATTCCAATAGATGTCACACTGCAAATATTATTAATGCTGATGTTGATTACTTGGATTTAAACCAATTACTGTTTGTGATGTGCCATCTGTTGGAATGACAAATGCAATGCAAATGTCACTGGTATGAGAATTATAAAAGCAGTGTTAATTTTTGTGATACACCATCTCTTGGAATGAAAAATTAAATGAATTTGCCTCTGTTTACGGATTCTTAAAAACAAAGTTAATGTTTGCGATGTGCAATCTGTTGGAATGACGAATGCAAGGCATTTCATTTCTACATGCATTATAAAATACATTCCAATAGATGGTGGAGTGCAAATATTAATGCTGAAGTCGATGTTGATTATTTAGATTTCAACCCATCACTATACATGTTTGTGATGCACCATCTGTTGAAGTGAAAAATGCAAGGCATATTTGTCTATTATATGCCATTTGGTAAGGGATTTGTAAAAGTAGTGTTACTGTTTGTGATGTGCAATTGATTGGAATGGCAAATGCAATGTACTTTATTACTACAGTACACAGATTACAAAATACATTCCAATAATGTTAAAGCTGTAGTCTAAACTAATTACTTGGATTTCAACCCAATACTACAAATGTTTATGATGCGTCACCTGTTGGAATGACCAGTGCAATGCATTTCATTACTTACATACATTACAAAATACATTCTAATAGATGCTAAATGAAAAAATGAATGATGAAGTCTACGTTGATTATTTAGATTTCAACCTATTATTACAAATGTTTGTGATGCGTCACCTATTGGAATGACCACTGCAATACATTTCCTTACTACATACATTACAAATCCTTCGATATAAAAGCGGTCGGGATTGTCCTTCCGTCCCGTGAGTGCTACACAGGCGCGGAGTTTCACACACACCCCGTCCATTTTGCAATGCACGATGGGATTTGTAGTTTCGTTTTTCCAGGTAAAAGATGATTTTCTACTCCACACTGTGTGATATCTTCTTTCTTACTATACAAAAGCGGTCGGGATTGTCCTTCCGTCTCGTGAGTGGAAAGCGTAGCGGTATTCCGCTTATCACAGACTTACTACTTGCAGCTTGCGGTACGAAGCGACGATGTGAGTAGAGTTCTGGTGCTCCCATTGTCCCCTTGCTTTTGTGCGCGATGCGCTTGAAAAATAGACAAAATTATGTCTCTGGAAATAATTAATGTTGATGGAGTACAAATGTCTCACCGCGTAGTAAATATCAGGGGGGTTCAAAAGGGCGACCTCAATATAGAAATAAAGTTTAAATTTCATCACAAAAATAACTGAAACTATGAGTATTAAAGTAATACCGCTCAAATGCAATATAACCAAATGAATGAGTTTGTATAAAATATCAAATTGATCGACATATTGAATTGCCTTAAGAAGTGGTCAACTTAAGAGTCGGTCGCCTTAAAAGGCGGGTCAGCCTAGTACATTATAATAGACGCAAACTGAAAAAATAAATGCTGAAGTCTATTTTGATTACTTAAATTTCAACCCATTATTACAAATGTTTGTGATGCGCCACCTGTTGGAATGACTGATGCAACGCATTTCATTACTACATACATTACTACATACATTCTAATAGATGCAAACGGAATACATTAATGCTGAAGTCAAAGCTGATTACTTAGATTTCAACCCTTCTTGGACGGGTAGCACAGTCAATGTTTAAAAGAGATGTGAAATAAAATACTTCAGACCTCAAGAAAATATTGCCAAGTTCCTATTTTTGATGGCACACCTCGAGAGTAAATTGTGCTTCTACTTTCTTCCCAGCTATCTAAAACTTTCTAGTTGTCATCGCTGCGGCTGCCAGCTGCTGACTGTCGGCTGGATTTAACGACGTGCGACACTCTTGTTATTCATGGGAAGTCAGCAAACATTCTATCTAAATTCAACTGGATATTTGCACACCTGAAGAGAAACAAGCCTTGCATTTGAAGCAGTGTGGCGAATGTAAATTTAAATCTAGGAGCGCGTCAGATGCTACCCGCCGCCCCCCCCCAGGCGGGACACCTGAGTCTCAACGAATGCAGGAGAAGTGACAAGACTAACAATGGCTTATCCACTGCACTTCTGCTTTGAGTAAGAAGAGGGTGAGGCAGACGAGGTAAAAGCCCCAAAATGAAGTCACTGAAAGGTAAATTATAGGAGAGAGTAGAAGTTTCCATCCAACTCGACCAAAGACTTTTCAGTCAGAACTCCACACATGTCATCATGTCTCTATACATATCTCTTTGTTAGGTCCATTACGCCTAAGACGTCCACCATCAACCACATCCTGACACTGAGGGTTCTCCTGGAGCGCAAACACGAATATCAGCAAAGGTTCTTGCAGCCTAAACATTTGGCCCACTTGATCGAGCTGCCCTGTGGGACATCCTGAGTCTTAACAGAATCCCCTCAAAGTTGCTGCATATCATGGCTGGGCCTTTACACTGGTACTGTGAGTGCTGTGCAGAGTGGAGGCAGAACCTCTGCGCTTTTCCCAGTTGATTCTGGGGTTCATCAGCCGTCTGTTCTGCTCCTACTCTGGTCAATGCTTGTATGAACTGGGTGGTGGGCAGGGTCGTGGGGTCCAGCGGCTGTGGGGCTTCTGTTGGTGAAGAAAGATTCATTGAGCTTGACTTTGCTGACGATGCTGTGATCTTCATGGTGTCAATGGAGGCTCTGATCGGGGGTCTCGAGAGACTAAGTGAGGGGTCCGAGTGTCTGGGCTTGTGAGGGTCCTGACAAAAACCAACATCCAGGCCTTTGATGACCTCTTGGGCACGGCCATCAGCAGTGTGTCTGTCTGCAGAGAGAGTGTCGACCTCACCGAACGGTTTACTTACCTTGGCAGTGACATTCATGTGACTCTAGTGACTCTTCCTGTGAAGTCAGTAGATGGATTGGGAGAGCATGGGGGGTCATGAGGTCACTGGAAAGGGGTGTGTGGTGCTCCTGGTATCTCAGCAAAAGGACGAAGGTCCAAGTCTTTAGAGTCCTGGTGCTTCCTGTTTGTGAGACGTGGCCGCTATCCAGAGACCTGAGATGAAGACTGGACTCCTTCATGTGTGTCTCTTCAGAGAGTCCTTGGGTATCGCTGGTTTGACTTTGTGTTGCTCACGGAGTCCCGAATGAGGCACATGACCTGCATTGTGAGGGAGCGTCAGTTACGGCACTACAGCCATGTGGCACCATTCCCCGAGGGTGATCTGACTCACAGGACCCTCATTGTTGGGGACTCAAGTGTCTGGACCAGGCCAAAAAGGATGACCACGTAACACCTGGCCATGGCAGATAGAGGGTCATTTCTGGAGGGTGGGACTGGACCGCGTGTTTGCCTGGGGGGTTGCTGTTTCGACGTGTGTTGGGTGCAGCAATGCGCTGTAGTAGTGCACGCTCCCTAACCTGACAACAACAACATTTATTTCTATAGCACATTTTCATACAAACAGTAGCTCAAAGTGCTTTACATAATAAAGAATAGAAAAATAAAAGACACAGTAAGAAAAGAAAATAAGTCAACATTAATTAACATAGAATAAGAGTAAGGCCCAATGGCCAGGGGGGGGCAGAAAAAACAAAAAAAAACTCCAGACGGCTGGAGACAAAAATAAAATCTGTAGGGATTCCAGACCACGAGACCGCCCTGTCCCCTCTGGACCTATCAGATTTTCGAGATCTTTTGAGACCTTCCCCAATGGTGCAGTACGCCGAAACACGATTGATGCGTCTGTCGAAGGTTGCTTGTCCTTTGCCAAGGCAACCACAGGTTTGCAGTGCCACCAAGATGACTACAAGTTAACAGCCTCCCCGCGTAACACATCTGTCACCTGAAGTGTGATGCCGAGAATAGTATAACCTGACCCCGTCCCTGCTCGTTTGCTGTGTATCGTTTGTGTGTATTGAAGTGGTAGCTCCCGTTTGAATAAATACCCTGACTGTTCCTGTTTTGATCGGAATAAAGTTGGTTTTCTTGAAGTCTTTGGTCTCAGTGTCTTCCCTCAGGAGTGCAGATTTCCTGTCCCCAAGTAGGATGCTGCCACCACCCTGCTTCACTGTGCCACTGTTGTTCTCCGGGTGATGGGAAGTGTTGGGTGTTTGCACCACACATGCTGTTCTTCCCATAAGGGTGAAAAAGTTCAATTTTAGTTTCATCTGACCAGAGAACCTTCTTCTATGTGTTTGTGGAGCGCACCACATGCTCTTGGACAAACTTCAAACATGTCTTTTTATTTTTTTCTTTAAGCAATGACTTTTTTCTGGCCACTCTTCCAAAAGCCCCACTCTGCAGAGTGTATGGACAGATACTTTCATCTCCTCTGTTGATCCCTGCAGCTCCTTCAGTGTTTTTCTTGGTGTCTTCGTTTCATCTCTGATGAATGCCCTCCTTGCCCAGTCTTTGAGTTTTGGTGGGTGGCCTTCTCATATCAGGTTTGTAGTGGTGCCATGTTCTTTCCATTTTGCTATAATGGATTTAATGGATGCTCCGTAGGGATGTTCAAAATTATAAAAAAACTGAGCGAGGGGTCTGAGTGTCTGGGCTTGCGAGGGTCCTGATAAAACCAAAGTTAGAGGCCTTTAATGACCTCTTGGGCACGGCCATCAGCGGTGTGTCTGTCTGCGGAGAGAGTGTCGACCTCGTCATTGAGATGTCTAGTTACCTCGGCAGTGACATTCATGTGACTCTGGTGACTCTTCCTATGAAGTCAGTAGACGGATTGGGAGAGCATGTGGGGTCATGAGGTCACTGGAGAGGGGTGTGTGGTGCTCCTGATATCTCAGCAAAAGGACGAAGGTCCAAGTCTTTAGAGTCCTGGTGCTTCCTGTTTGGGAGACGTGGCCGCTATCCAATGACCTGAGATGAAGACTGGACTCCTTCATGTGTGTCTCTTCGGAGAATCCTTGGGTCCCGCTGGTCTGACTTTGTGTTGCTCACGGAGTCCCAAATGAGGCGCATGACCTGCATTGTGAGGGAGCGTCAGTTACTGCACTACGGCCATGTGGCGTGATTCCCCGAGGGTGATCTGGCTCATTGCTGAGGACCCTAGCAGCTGGACCAGGCCAAGGAGACACCCACGTAACACCTGACTGCAGATAGGGGGTCATTTCCGGAAGGATGGGATTGGACCACATGTCTGCCTAGGGGGGTTGCCAACCGGGATCCTGAGCTGTATCAACGTGTGGCAAGTGCAGCAACGTGCTATGTCTGGCGAAGACTGGGCACTGCTCATCACCTGCCTAATACCATCTCTACAGTGAAGAATGGTGGTGGCAGCGTCATGCTATGGGGACAGGGAGACAGGTCAGATCTGAAGGAAGGACGAATGCAGCCAAATACAGAGAGTGGTCCTTGAACTGCTTTATAAGGCATATAAGACTAATGACTGCAAAGTGAATGGTAGAGCGTATGAGAACATGAGGGCAACCATTAAGACATGACCAGTGCATATCTCCCCAACCTGACCTGACCTGACCTGTAACGCACTCCTCTCAGGACCACCCAGGAAAGATTGTAACGAGTGCAGAATGGAGCTGCCAGAATCTTAACTAGGAAACGAAAATCTGAGCACATCACCCCAGTCTTAGCGTCACTACACTGGTTACCTGTGCCATTTAGAAGTGACTCTAAAATCCTGCTGATGGTTTACAAAGCCTTTAATAATCTGCTCCATCTTATATCTCAGAATGTCTGACACCTTACACTCTAAATTGTAACCTCAGATCTTCAAATGAGGGTCTGCTTAGAATTCCAGGACTACAGGGGATGAGTTATGAGGAAAGATTAAAAGAGCTGAGCCTTTACAGTTTAAGAAGAAGAAGATTATAAGGAGACCTGAGTGAAGTGTTTAAAATGGTGAAGGGAATTAGTCCAGTGGATCGAGACGGTGACTTTAAAATGAGGTCATCAAGAACTCGGGGACACAGCTGGAAACTTAATGGTAAATTTCGCACAAACATTAGGAAGTTTCTTTTTACACAAAGAACGACAGACACTTGCAATAAGCGACCAAGCAGTGTGGTAGACAGTAAGACGTTAGGGACTTTCAAAACTCAACTTGATGTTTTCTTGGAAGAAATAAGTGGACAGGACTGGCAAGCTTTGTTGGGCTGAATGGCCTGTTCTCGTCCCGAGTGTTACTCCTGCATCCTCCGTCTGGGGTGACGGATTACCTATTGACATGACAATGACCTGAATCACACAGCCAAGACAATGCTGGAGTAGCTTCAGGACAAGTCTTTGAGTGACCTTGAGTGACACAGCCAAAGCCCAAACTTCAACTTCATAGAACATGCGTGGAGACACCTGAAGATGGCCGTTTACAGATGGCTTCCCGTCCAGTCTAAAGGAGCTGGAGAGGGAGGATTTGCCTGGAAGAAAGGGAATGAACTGCCTAAATCCAGGTATGCACAGCTTGTAGAGACTTACCAAGAAGACTCAAAACTGGAGTAGGCCAAAGGGGCTCCTACCAAGTACTGAATTAAGGGTCTGAACTCTCCCTGAGATTTCAGCGTTTGATTTTTAGTAAACTTTTCTTAATACAAGTTTTCACTTTGTCCCTAAGGGCTATTGAGTGTAGACCAATGAACAAAAAAATGGTAAATGTATCTCCATTAAAAATTAAATCTACAGCACTATGAAGTGAGCAGAAGGTGAATGGGGTCTGAATACTTTCTGAGACCACCATGTGTTGCTGTACAATTGAGGGGTGGATGAACAGTAAGATGAATTGTGTGGCGTTTGTTCTATTTAAATAGAGTAAACTGTATAGTTATAGAATAAGAGGGAGAAGATGAGCAGACACCTATGAAATGATGGAAAGGAGATGTTTGTGGTGTCCCTCTGGTTGTGGGTTCATTGACAGAAGGTGACTTGATCATTGCAAATGGGCATTAGAAACTATAAAAATGTACTGTATTATTAATGGATTGTTGGAGAAAGACCCCCCAGTTCTTTGGATTAATACAGAAGGTGGTCTAGATGTTTACCCGGGGATGGACAATCAGAACACAAGGTTCAGCTCTGGAGGGAACACAAATCCATTACTCAGTTAACACACACATACACACACTCCTAAAGAGCTCGTCTAACATGCATGTCTTCTTAATGAATGCACACAGACATGAGAATGATATGCAAATTCCGCAGAAACCACCACATAAACCTCATCTCCAGTCTGCACCATGCCACCTCTGATAATTAAAATGAAATATTAACATTTAATACTCTAAAATAAGTGAGGCTGTCTGATTCAACTGCCTGTTTTAGACACACAGAGTGAAGGCCTTCATACCTCTTAGTTCAGCTGCTGGAAGCCGTTCTGCTCCTGGCTTAAACACTAAGCACTTGCTGCCACCTAGTGGACACACGCAGTATAACAACGATTGTCTCTTGAAAATCTCTTATCAATGATTAATGCAAGCTTGTTATTAGCCGTTTATATTAGATAGACAGAACTTTATTTGTCCCTAGGGGGGATTTGGCCTTTTATAGAAGCTCATTAAAAAATCAATAAATAAATAAATACAAACACACACACGCTATTGTCTGAACAAACACCAACAAAACTTTTCTCTTGGCAATCCCAGTCCCAGTCCCAGTGAGGTGCTATGCAGGCTCATTGCCGTTGGAATAAAGGACCCCCAGTCACATTTCTTGATGCACATCTGCTGAATTATTCATTGGCTGAAAGTCCTCAGTGTTGGTGTGTCACAGGTAGGATGTGTAGCATTGTTCATAATGGCACTTAGTTTTGTCTTCATTCTCTCCTTCACTACGACCTCCAGCGGCTCCAGAGTGTGTCCCATAACTGAGTCTAGTAAACTTTATTTGCCCCTTGGGTTACCTGACTTTTTTAAGAAGCTCTTTAAATAAAAAAAGTGCAAACACTTTGGTCTGAACACACATCAGCATGACTATAAAATAAGAAAATAAAAAGATAGAAAACCTCTGACTTGGCACTCCCAGTCCTGGTGAGGTGTTATGCAGGCGTATTGCTGTTGGTATAAAGGTCCCCCGGTCACATTTCTTGACACAAGTCTGCTGAATGATTCATTGGCTGAAAGTCTTCATTGTTGGTGGGTCACAGGAAGGATGTGCTGCGTTGTTCATAATGGCACTCAGTTTTATTTTAATTCCCGCCTCCACTAAGACCTCCAGGGAGTCCAGAGTGTGTCCCATAACTGAGTCTGCCCTTTCAGTCAGCTTGTTGATTCGATGGGCCTCTCTTCAGATGATGTTACAAGCCCCAGCAGGCCACACTGGCCATCACAGAGTTGTAGAAGATGTGAGAGATGTCACTTCTCCCATTAAAGGACCACCGTCTCCTAAAGAAGAAGAGTCTGCCCTGACCTTTTGTCTGCGGTTCTTCTGTGTTCCGAGACCTGTCCAGCCTGTCATGGACCCTCAAGTACTTGTAATGTGGACCACCTCTACATCCACCCCATGATTAATGACCTGACAAAGTGGCTCTGTGGTGCAGCAAAAGTCAACAAGCAGTTCTTTGGTTTTGCTGATGTTGAGTTGCGGACAATTCTCAAAGTTCTCCCCCTGACTCCTCTCCTCTGTCTCATCCCCCTTATCGATACCCGCCATAAGTGGAGAATTTCTTCAAGTGATTTTGCCTGCTGTTCTATTTCTCATCTGAGGTGTGAAGAGAGAAGCCGACAGGCCTGTGCCTTGTGGTGCTCCAGTGTTGAGTCTCACAAACTGCAGTCTGCCGGACAGAAAGTCCATCATCAGGACATCTCAGGCTCACCCACACCTGCATATCTCCAAGTTGACCCTTTAACAGGGATGGCTGGATGGTATTAAAGAAATCAAAACACATCAACCTCACAGTGTGGCCAGCTTTCTTCAGCCTTGTGGAGCAGATAGATAATTGCCTCCTCCTTTCCAGTCTTTGTCTGATAGTCAAACTGTAATGGGTCCTGGTGGTCTACAACAAGAGGACTCATACATACATTGACCAGCCTGTCAAAGGTCTCCACGAAGTGAGGTATAAGTGCCACTGGTCTGCAGTCATGAAGCGAAGAGACCCCCACCTTAGAGTCCAGCAGTGTCACTTTCTGTAGCCTCAGTGACAGAGGACACCACAAAGTTGGCCATCACAGACCTTAAGAACTCAAAGACGGACTCCATCTGGCTCTGCGGATTTTCCTGTTTGTTTATTCCTCAGTTGTCTCCTCACTTGGTCTTCAGTTATGGAGGGTCCACACTGATGGTCAGAGTTGGACTCATCACTGGCCATTCCAGTTGACTTGGTAGGAGTTGTTGATGTAGTAAGGATGGTGTTGGGGGGGACTGGCCATTAGATTAAGGTGGCAGTGGGATGAAAAATCTATGAAAGAATCAGTTCAGGGTGTTAGCTTTGTCCACATCCCCTTCTAGCACCCAAGCCCTGGATTGTTTAAGTCCAGTATGGAGGCTCCGTCCATTCCAGACGTCCTTCATGTTATTCTGAGTGAGCTCGTTTTCTATTTTAGCTTTCTAAGTTTCATTTTCTTTAGCACATGCTAGATCCTCCTTTAGCACATTTCAGATCCTCTTTGTCACCAGGTTTGAATTTTACCTTTATAAATAATAGAAATACTAGTTGATATACCCAGCATTACCCAGGAGGAAAATGAAGTATTTTTTTAAATGAGAAAAATATAATTAAAAGCACAACTTTAAAAATAAAAATACATTAACAAACAATGAAGACTCACTAATGTGCTTGTCTTGCGGTCTTGTCACTTCCTGTGTCTGTCCACCTGGACCCGTCTCTTCTTGCCCGGCTGCCATATTATCATAAGACCCGCTACCTTGTGCAGTTCCAATATGAATCTGGGTTGAGGAAGCTTAATTTTGTGTTTTCACACATTTTATTTTGAAATTTCATCCATCCATACATCCCAACCATAGGGTCACGGGGGTCTGCTGGAGCCAATCCCAATCAACACAGGGCACAAGGCAGGAAACAAACCCTGGTCATGGTACCAGCCCACCACAGGGCACACACACACACTCACCAAGCACACACCAGAGACAATTTAGAACCACCAATACACCTAAACTGCATGTCTTTGGACTGTGGGAGGAAACCCACGCAGATACGGGGAGAACATGCAAACTCCACGCAGGGAGGACCCAGGAAGTGAACCCGGGTCATTTTCAAATATACAGGGGTTTGCCCCAACACTCTATCTCTGTTTATCTTACAATATATACTCAAAAAAATTAAAGGCACACTTTGAAAACACATCAGATCTCAATGGGAAAAACAATCCTGCTGGCTCTCTCTTCTGCTATGGACTGATATGATGATGTGTGAGGAACAAACGGATGGAAATGAAATGATCAACCAACAGAGTGAGGACTGAACTCAAAGACATGATGTGGCAGGCAGGCGAGTCCATTTGGCCGAAAATTCATTGCAGCAACTTCAAATCTTCCTCAGTAGTTTGTATGACTCCCCGACCCATACCTGAAAAACGTCATAATGAGACAACAGATGTTGTCCTGGGTGATCTCCTCCCAGATATGGACCAGGGCTTCACTAAGCTCCTGGTCAGTCTGAGGCATCGGTTGGAGCCAAACATAATGTCCCACCCAGAGGTGTCCTATTGGATTGAGGTCAGGCAAGTGAGCAATGGGGCTGGATGTCAATGGTATCAATTCCTTCATCCTCTCAACATATGCTGTCCTGGGTGATCTCCTCCCAGATATGGACCAGGGCATCACTGAGCTCCTGGTCAGTCTGAGGCGTCGGATGGAGCCAAACATAATGTCCCACCCAGAGGTGTCCTATTGGATTGAGGTCAGGCAAGTGAGCAATGGGGCTGGATGTCAATGGTATCAATTCCTTCATCCTCTCACCACATGAGGCCGGCTGTGCATTGTCGTGTACCAGGAGGAACCAGCATAGGGTCTGACAATGGGGCCAAGGATTTCATCCCGATACCTAATGGCAGTCCTGCAGTGCCATTATCTAGCCTGTAGAGGTCTGTGCGTCTCTCTATGGATATGCCTCCCCAGATATGCCATCACTGACCTACCACTAAGCCCCTCATGCTGAACAATGTTACAAGCAGCATAACTTTCTCCACGGCTTCTCCTGACCCTTTAGCGGGTGAACCTGCTCTCATTTGTGAAAAGCACAGGGCTCCGGAGGTGGACCTGCCAATTCTGGTATTCTATGGCAAATGCCAATTGAGCTCCACGGTGCCCACTAGAGGACATCGGGCCCTCAGGCCACCCTCATGAAGTCTGTTTCTGATTGCTTGGTCAGAGACATTCACACCAGTGGCCTGCCTGCTGGAGGTCATTTTGTAGGCTCTGCTATTGCTCATCCTGTTCCTCTTTGCCCAAAGGAGCAGATACCGGTGGGTCCTGCTGATGGGCTAAGGACCTTCTACGAGGGGCCCCGTCCAGCTCTCCTAGAGGAACTGCCTGTCCGTCTCCTGGAATCTCCTCCATGCCCATGAGACTGTGCTGCAAACCTTCTGGCAATGGCACGTATTGATGTGCCATCCTGGAGAAGCTGTGCCACCTCTGTAGGGTCCAGGTATGGCCTCATGATACCAGTAGGGACACTGACCATAGCCAAATGCAAAATGAGTGGCAAAACAGATGAGAAGGGAAAAATGTCAGAGAATCTCAGTTAGCAACTTGTTCACGAATGAAATGAACAAGAATTATCAGACTAGTCCTCGGGTACTGACTCATTCAGAAATTAAATGAACGATGATCGTTAGACTTGTTCTTTGGTAGAGATTCGCTTCTGAATCAAATGAACGAGAATCCTTAAATCGGTCCTTGGGTAGTGAATGAAATGAAATGAATGATAATCGTTAGACTGCTTCTCAAATAGTGATACATTCATGAATCAAATGAACGAGAATTGTTAGACTAGTCCTCGGGTACTGACTTGTTTAGAAATCAAATGAACGATGAACACTAGACTGGTTCCTGAGTAGTGATTTGCTTGCAAATCAAATGAATGAGAATTGTTAGACTGAATCTCAGTTAGCAACTCATTCACGATTGAAATGAACGAGAATCATTAGACTGCTTCTTAAGTGGAGATTCATTTTTGAATCAAATGAACGATAATCCATAAACTGCTCCTTGGGTAGCAAATCATTCACGAATAAAATGAACGATATTTGTCAGACTGGTTCTTAGGTGGAGATTTGTTTGCGAATTAAATGAATGAGAATTGCTAGACTAGTCCTCAGTTACTGATTCATTCATAAACGAACGAGAATCGTTAGACTGGTTCTTAGGTAGTGATTGGTTTGTGAATGGAAATTAACAAGTATCATTAAACTGGTCCTCGGGTACTGACTCATTCACAAATCAAATAAACAGAGACTCCTGATTCGGGCAGTTCTTGTGCTTGTGCTTTAAACATCAACCAGTGACTGTAAAAACGAAAGACGCTGACAACGTCACTCAGGACACGCATGCGCTTTAGCAGTTGAGCTCCGCTGAATCGATTCATTTCTGCCCGTGCGTCAATTTGTATGATTCACTCAAAAGTGTCGCTCCGAAAGAGCACCTCATTTGCGATTCGCCCATCACCAGTTAGTAACGGGTGTCAAAATGCAAGCACAAAGGGGATACCCACTCACCTCCGGTAGTCATCTACCAATAAATTCTCTGTTTCTTCCCTGGCTCGGAAGAAGCCATCTTGGTTCCTCCAAAGCTGCTTTGCCTGAGGGTCCATAAAAAGTCCATAGTAGCTGAAAAGCCGGCTAGAGAACCTTCACTGCAGGTGTAACAAGACTCTGGGGGCTGCATGTATGAGTGGGCCTCGGCTACAGCCCACTGGTTAAATTCAAATAATATGTAAGTGTTGGATTCTCAAGGTGGTGGTGATCAAAGACACAGACATTGGATAGCATGGATGTTATTCTGGGTGGGCTTTCTTTATCCCAGCAGGGCCCTCTCTGTCCAGATGTATCAGTCCACAGTTCACGTCCTTCCCTGATCTTTCTTCTCATTTCTTGTTGCAAGTAAAGGGAGCTGCAGCCTTAGGACACTGATCTTTCAAAACTTTAAAGAACATAGAGTTATCATCGACTTATAAATTTGTAATTATTAAACAACATCATTTATTTCAGCGTACTTAACCAGTTGCTTTTGTTAATTGTTTTGATTGTGAGTCACGATGGTTTGTAAGGGCGTCTCGGTGGGCCACCACTGACGATTCAGCTCGATCCCCCTCTCACTCTACCATTCATACTTGATTTACCAAGGACAAATCCCACCTCCCGCTCTGACAATCTTGGCGGATTTACCAAGGGGGTCCCACTGTGTCGATCGCACTCCCCCTCCCACTCTAACATTCACACTCGATTCACCAAGGGGGAACCCCACTCCCCGCTCTGTTGATTTAACTCCATTCACCAAGTGGAACCCCAGCCTTCTATCTTGCGTGACCTACCAAGGGGGTCCCACTCTGACAATCATACCCCCTTCCCATTTCTAACATTCACACTGGATTTGCCAAGGGCAACCATACCTGCTCTGACTAGCTTAATGGATTTAACAAGTGGGGGTCCCACTCTGATGATCACACTTGATCCCCTTCCCACTCTAACATTCACAAACAATTTACCAAAGACGAACCCCACCCTTCTATCTTGCATGACCTAGCAAAGGGGTCCCACGCTGACAATCGTACTCCCCTTCCCAATTCCAACATTCACACTGGATATGCCAAGGGCAAACACCCCCCCCCCACCTGCTCTGACTAAATTGTAGGATTTAACAAGGGGGTCCCACGCTGATGATCATGCTGGATGTCCTTCCCACTCTAAAATTCACATCCAGTTCACCAAGTTGAAATTGCAGAATTGCTGAATTTAACAAGAGGGGGTGGTCCCACTCTGATGATTGCACTTGATCCCCCTCCAACATTCACACTCGATTTACCAAGTACGAACCACCCCGACTATCTTCTTGAATTTACCAAGGGGGTCCCACTCTGACAATCGTACTCCCCTTCCCATTTCTAACATTCACACTGGATTTGCCAAGGGCAACCCCCCCCCCTGCTCTGACTAACTTAATGGATTTAACAAGTGGGGGTCCCACTCTGATGATCACACTCGATCCCCTTCCCACTCTAACATTCACAAACAATTTACCAAAGACGAACCCCACCCTTCACTCTGACTATCTTCCTGAATTTACCAAAGGGGTCCCACTCTGTCAATTGCACTCCCCCTCCCATTCTCACCTTCACGCTCAATTCACCAAGGATGAACTCCACTCAAAATCCAGCTTGAACCCCTCCCACCCTGCTCTGACAATTTAACTCAATTCACCAAGTGGAACCCCACCCTCCTATCTTGCATGATCTATCAAAGGGGTCCCACACTGACAATTGTACTCCCCTTCCCAATTCCAACATTCACACTGGATATGCAAAGGGGAACCCAACCAAGGGCTCTGTCTAAATTGTAGGATTAACAAGGGGGTCCCACTCTGATGATTGCACTCGATCCCCCTCCAACATTCACACTCGATTTACCAATGACGAACCACAACCCCCGAATATCTTCCTGAATTTACCAAGGGTGTCCCACTCTGACAATCATACCCCCTTCCCAGTTCTAACATTCACAATGGATTTGCCAAGGGCAACCCCCCCTCCACCTGCTCTGACTAACTTAATGGATTTAACAAGTGGGGGTCCCACTCTGATGATCACACTCAATCCCCTTCCCACTCTAACATTCACAAACAATTTACCAAAGACGAACCCCACCCTTCACTCTGACTGTCTTCCTGAATTTACCAAGGGGGTCCCACTCTGTCGATCTCACTCCCCCTCCTACTCTAACATTCACACTCAATTATGTGTCTAGATTGCATAATGCCATACATTGCATCAATGTTCATATTGCTAACTACACGTCAATATTGCTGTGACTTCTTTGTCTTGTCTAGTTTGTGTTTGAATTTTAAATTTTAATTAAAATTTTAATTCTATTTTTAACTTATTATTTGCACGTCATGTTGTTACACTGTGGACCCTGAGCTTCGCAGTTTCGTCTATCTGTCTACTTGAATATGGTTGAGATGACAATAAAGTTCGCTTTGACTTTGACCAAGGGTGAACCCCACTCCCCCTGCTGCTCTGACAATTTAACTCCATTCACCAAGTGGAAACCCACCATGCTGTAAATATCCTGTGTGACCTACCAAGGGGGGTCCCACTCTGGCAATCGCATTCCCCCTCCTATTCCAACATTCACATTGGCTTCACCAAAGCTGAACCCCATTCCCCACCCGCTGCTCTGACAATGTAACTCGATTTACCAAGTAAAACCCCCAACCCGCTCTGACTATTTTGTGCCACCTAAAATGGGGGTCCCACTCTGACGATTGTGTTCGATTCACCATTTCTCTGTTTGGTGGGTCGTGAAGATACTTATATGGGACAAGGTGGGTCATGACGGCAAATTTGTGGAGGAACACGTCTGTAGTGAATTTCCTCACGAAAGTAAAGCTGAGCATTCTCAATGTGCCGAGAGCTGTCACCACTTGAACTGAACGTACTCTGTGTGGTGATCTGTGCGCCTGTGGCTACGATGAGGGCAGGAGGAAACCCCTTTAAGAAGTTTGTAGTGATTAACGACTGGGTCGGGGAGCATGTAGATTATGAAGGATTTAATGTGCTACTTTAGTCACAATGGACTTTGAGAAACACTTGTAAATTAACGATCAATCTTACGATAGAGTTTACGATGTTCTTTCAGAAAATGTACCCTTAAAACTCTTATTATTGTTTATAAAGCTTTTATTTCAGGTTTCACTGGTGTGTTACACGTGTGGGCCTTGGGGGGCAGCTTAAAGGCTCAGATAATGACTTACAAACCTGAGCGCACATTAAGATCTCAAGATTCTGGTCTGCTTAGGATTCCAAGAATTAATAAAATAACAGTAGGAGGTCAAGCTTTAAGTTACAGGACCCCCTAAACTGTGGGGTGGTCTGCCTGCTACTATGAGATGCCCCTTCGGTCTCAGGTTTCAAATCTCAGCTGAAGACTCACAACTTCAGTTTAGCACACCCTGACTAGAGCTGCTGATTTACTGAACAGACTGCATCTCTGATGTCAGTCATTAGCACTAAAACATAAGTAACATGAGTGTTATAATTTGTTATTAACCTTCACCTGTTCTGTTTCTCTTCTCGATACTCAAATGTGACACTTGGCGCCACAGCCCACCTGCCAAGTTGTTTTTGCCTGCCTAAAGTAAAGTCATCTCTGATGGAGGATCGCAGGAATCGTGGGAAAGAGGGGTCCTTTCATCAGATTAGCGATATTTCAGCTGTGGAATGACCAAATGGGGGAGGCAGCTTGATGGCCAAGGTCTCCAGGACTCTAAACAAATCCAAATCATATTATGTGATATCATCTACTGTTTAATTCTACTCCGTACTTCTAAAATTATTTATTTTTATACTGTACTCTCCCACTTGGACAGAGGCAGTGGTGCAGTAAGAATTATGTTTCTAGACTTCTCTAGCTCCTTCAACACCATCCAACCTCTGCTCCTTAGGGACAAGCTGACAGAGATGAGAGTAGATTCACACCTGGTGCCATGGATCGTGGACTATCTTACAGACAGACCTCAATATGTGCGTCTTGGGAACTGCAGGCCTGATATTGTGGTCAGCAACATAGGAGCGCCGCAGGGGACTGGACTTCCTCCGGTCCTGTTCAGCCAACATACATCAGACTTCCAATACAACTCGGAGTCCTGCCACGTGCAAAAGTTCACTGATGACACTGCTATCGTGGGTTGCATCAGGAGTGGGCAGAAGGAGGAGAATAGGAACCTAATCAAGGACTTTGTTAAATGGTGCTACTCAAACCACCTACAACTGAACACCAGCAAAACCAAGGAGCTGGTGGTGTTTTTTAGGAGGCCCAGGACCCTCATGGACCTCGTGATCATCAGAGGTGACTGTGCAGAGGGTGCAGACCTATAAATACCTGGGAGTGCAGCTGGATGATAAACTGGACTGGACTGCCAATACTGATGCTCTGTGCCAGAGAGGACAGAGCCGACTATACTTCCTTAGAAGGCTGGCATCCTTCAACATCTGCAATAAGATGCTGCAGATGTTCTATCAGACAGTTGTGGCGAGCGCCCTCTTCTACGCGGTGGTGTGCTGGGGAGGCAGAATAAAGAAGAAGGACGCCTCACACCTGGACAAACTGGTGAGGAAGGCATGCTCTATTGTGGGCACGGAGCTGGACAGTCGGACATCTGTGGCAGAGCGATGGGCGCTGAGCAGACTCCTGTCAATCATGGAGAATCAACTGAACAGGATCATCTCCAGACAGAGGAGCAGCTTCAGCAACAGACTGCTGTCACCATCCTGCACCACTGACAGACCGAGGAGACCCCATATATGTGACTCTTCAATTCCACCTGGGGGGGGTAAACGTTAACATGATACAAAGTTATTGTCTGTTATACCTGCATTGTTATCACTCTTTAATTTAATATTGTTATTATCAGTATGCTGCTGCTGGAGTATGGGAATTTCCCCCTGAGATTAATAAAGTATCTATCTATCTATCTATCTATCTATCTATCTATCTATCTATCTATCATATAGTGCCTTTCATATCTATCTATCTATCTATCTATAATATAGTGCCTTACTTATCTATCTATCTATCTATTATATAGTGCCTTACTTATCTATCTATCTATCTATCTATTTATTTATCTATCTATCTATCATATAGTGCCTTTCATATCTATCTATCTATCTATCTATCTATCTATCTATCTATCTATCTATCTATCTATCTATCATATAGTGCCTTTCATATCTATCTATCTATCTATCTATCTATCTATCTATCTATCTATCATATAGTGCCTTTCATATCTATCTATCTATCTATCTATCTATCTATCTATCTATCATATAGTGCCTTTCATATCTGTCTCTCTATCTATCTATCATATTGTGCCTTTCATCTATCTATCTATCTATCATATAGTGCCTTTCATATCTATCTATCTATCTATCTATCTATCATATTGTGCCTTTCAGATCTATCTATCTATCTATCTATCTATCTATCTATCTATCTATCTATCAAGTAGTAATCCCAGACTCTTTTTCTTTTAGACTGATCGTCTGCTAAATCCAGGTCACTCAATGGGATGCCTCCAAAATACTTCCAATGAAACATGTGAGGCTTTTGCTGTACTTTTTAATCAAAAAATTGCTACTAGATCAATAATATAGTACATCTCCCCAATACTGAACCACTTAAACTCCAGTACTCCATTTTAAACAAATTCAATTCTTTCACCAGGATAGACTTACCTGATTTATATAAAATAATTTCTCAACTAAGACCTTCCACCTGCATCCTTAACCCAATATCAATACATTTTTTCAAAGAAGTATCCAGCGTGCTCGTTGATAGTATTCTTGACATTGTAAACTCATCACTAGATACGGGGGTCTTCCCAGACTGTCTTAAGACTGCTGTAGTTAAACCCCTTGCTCAAGAAAAATAGTTTTGACTCCTCTGCTTTTGAAAAAATTAGCCCTATTTCTAACCTGCCTTTCTTAAGTAAAATCCTAGAGAAGGAAGTCATTATGCAGTTAAATGACCACCTCAATAAACTTGCTGTCCTTAATAACTTTCAGTCGGGTTTCAGAACAAATCACAGCACAGAAAGTGTACTCATTAAAGTAGTCAATGACTTGGGGGTCAATGCAGTCAGGGGCCATTTATCTGTCCTCATCCTCTTAGATCTGAATACCGTATTTGACACCATTGATCACAACATTCTTAGAAATCGCCTTAGTCAATGGGTGGGCCTCTCTGGCAGGGTCTTAAATTGGTTTGAGTCCTACCTGGCAGGTAGAAAATTCTTTGTTAGTTGTGGTAATTCAACTTCAAAGACCCCTGATATTCTATATGGTGGACCACAAGGCTCTATCCTGGGTGTGCTGCTCTTTTTGATTTACATGCTTCCATGATATCAGATTATCTCGGGGCATAACGTGAGCAACCACAGCAATTCTGATGACACACAGCTGTATTTATCAGTAGCACCTGATGACCCCGACTCTGTTGTTTCACTAACATAACGTCTCACTTGTGTTTCTGAGTGGATGAGTAGTAATTTTCTCAAACGAAATAAAGAGAGAACAGAAAGTTTAGTGATTGGAAATAATGGATATAATGATGTTATTAGAAATAATCTTGATGCATTAGGATTAAAAGTCAAGACGGAGGTAAAGAATTTAGTGGTAACTGTTGACTCGGACCTGAATTTTAAATCACATATTAATCAGATCACTAGGACAGCATTTTAGCACTTAAGAAATATGAAAAACGTTAGACCTCTTATAACATTGAAAGATGCTGAGAAATGAATTCACATTTTTGTTTTCAGTCGACTAGATTACTGTAACGCACTCCTCTCAGGACTACCCAAGAAAGACATAAATCAGTGACAACGAGTGCAGAATGGAGCTGCTAGAATCCTAACTAGGAAAAGAAAATCTGAGCACATCACCCCAGTCCTAGCGTCACTACACTGGTTACCTGTGCCATTCAGAATTGACTGTAAAATCCTGCTGATGGTTTACAAAGCCTTCAATAATCTGCTCCATGTTATATATCGGAATGTCTTTCACCTTACACTCCAAATCGTAACCTTAGATCTTCAAATGAGGGTCTGCTTAGAATTCCAAGAGCTAAACTTAAAAGAAGTGGTGAGGCGGGGGGCGGCCTTCTGCTGTTATGCACCTCAAATCTGGAATAGCCTGCCAATAGGAATTCACCAGGCTGATACGGTGGAGCACTTTAATAAACTGCTAGCAACACATTACTTTAACATGGCTTTCTCATAACTTCATTTTAGTTTAATCCTAATGCTCTGTAAATTTAATTAATTATCATTACTATTCATGGTGGCTCCAAAATCCATACTAACCCCTAATTTCTCTTCTGTTCTTTTTCCAGTTTTCTGTGGTGTTGATCTGCACCACCACCACCTGATCAAAGCACCGTGATGTCCCTACATTGGCCAGAAGTCCACATGACCGTCATCATCAAGTAATTTATGTTAGGTAGAATGCCTAGACGGGGTTGGGTGGTCTCGTGGCCTCAGATCCCCTGCAGATTTCGTTTTTTATTCTCCAGCCATCTGGAATTTTTTTTGTTTTTTCTGTCCTCCCTGGCCATTGGACCTTACTTTTATTCTATGTTAATTAGTGTTCCCTTATCCATCCGTCCATTATCCATCCCAGAATATCCTAACTACAGGGTCATGGGGGTCTGCTGGAACCAATCCCAGCCAACACAGGGCGCAAGGCAGGAAACAAAGCACGGGCTGGGCACCAGCCCACTGCAGGGCGCACACACACCAAGCAAAATTTAGGATCGCCAATGCACTTAACCTGCATGTCTTTGGACTGTGGGAGGAAACCCACGCAGACACAGGGAGGACATGCAAACTCCACGCAGGAAGTGAACCCGGGTCAGCGCTACCCACTGTGCCACCGTGCCACCAGTTCCCTTATTTTAATTCTTATTTGTTTTGTCTTTTTTCTTTTTCTTCATCATGTAAAGCACTTTGAGCTCCATTATTTCTATGAAAATGTGCTACAGAAATAAATGTTGTTGTTGTTGATGTCACTTCTTGTCTGGACCACCTCTTCTTCTTCAGTCTTTTCTTCAAACGTTTTTCTTTTCTTTTAACGCGTTTAGATCCTGCGTTTCCTTTGAATCTGACTTTGACTCCGGGTGCCCCAGCCCTTCACAGGTTCTTTCTTACACGGGACGGGTTTTATAATTGTGACGATCGAAACGTTTGCTGTTCAACGCATTGCTGTGGGTGTCTATGGAAGCCTCCTGTTATTCGACATTTTCTTTTCTCACATATTCAAAGAACCCCAGAGTGCACACCTGAGGACAAATGGTAGATCCGGCAAAATGTTTGGAGAGTAATCCAGAAGTTTGAAGAGGAGGACACACCAGAAGACATCGGATCTGTGCTGCACTTCAGGGCTTCGCTCTTCCCCTGCGTGAATCCTGCAGGAATTGATTTGATTAAAAGCGCGTTCTTTTTGGCCTCGCTCGGAATTGTGTTATTGCGTTATTATCATTATTATTTTTTAATTTACAGAGCGTTAGGAAAGTGCCGCTGTTTGCCGCATTCAATTAATTTGGACGCCGCGTAAAGTTTGGTTTAATGATCAACCGATTATCCCTTTTGTTTCTATTGAAATGAAAAGGCAACATATTACGCGTTCATCTAAATTAAGATCTTTATTTAATCATCCGGATGAAAACATTTTTAATTAGCTTTACTTATCTTGGAAAATATGTTTTAACAGCGTATATTGTTTTTGTATCATCACTTGGAATTAGAAATTAGGACAGAAGGCTTAGACAGCAGCGAACGCGACTAATAATGAACTCAACAGACTGCCGGCGTGTGGCGTGTGCAGGACCCCCATACGGGATTTGTAGGCTATCAGCAGTGTTAGAGGACGGAATAATAAAACGCATATCAAATGTGTTTGTGTGTTTTCTTTTATTTACTTAGATGAAGTAATTGCAGCGCTGTGTTTGACCTGATACAAGAGGGAGCGCGGCGGGAATGATGATTGATGAGGCGCAACAAGAACATAAATTATACATCCGAGTATCCTGTCAAGCTCATTTGCTTCAGTAATGGCTAAATTGCCCCACTGTTTTATCCAATAACTTCTTAAAAGCTGCCGGGGTCAACAGGGATTTTTGTTTATTCCTTCCTGACAGAAAAGAAGATGTGTTTGTTTGTTTGACTGAAGACTGGAAACTGTCCCGATGGAGGGTGGATGTTTGCGTCACTGTGATGGAGTGGCACCTTATCCGGGCTTTGTGTCTGACTTCACTGGGGTAGAAGCAGAAGCAGGTGCAGTGCCATTTAGGCCCAGGCTCGCTCATGATTTTTATTGGCTAACCTCATTTTATAACTAAGCTTTTTTTTACTAATGAAAATAAACCTATACTGTATAAGTGTATTTTGAAATACATATCCCTTGATTAAAACATCAATTAATTAAAAAGTACGTAACAAAATCACTAGTGTTAACTTATCCACCTTAATAAAGGGACAATTGTCTGTGTGTTTGTGTATCCATATCTCACTATGTCTCTGTCATTTCAAACGGATCATCACAAACATTTACAGTAATGCTGTGCATTGCATTTGGCATTCCAACAGATGGCACATCACAAACTTTAACTCTGCTTTTATGAATCCCATACCAAATGGTATTTAACACAAACATATTCCTGGCATTTGTCATTCCAACTGATGGTGCATCACAAACATTAACTCTGATTTTACACACTATGCGACTCTTCAATTCCACCCGGGGGAGTAAAAGCTAACATTACTCTAAGTTATTGTCTGCTTTTATATGCATTTTTTATTACTATTTAATTTAATATTGCTTTTTGTATCAGTATACTGTTGCTGGATTATGTGAATTTCCCCTTGGGATTAATAAAGTATCTATCTATCTATCTATCTATTATATAGTGCCTTTCACATCTATCTATCTATTATATAGTGCCCTTCACATCTATCTATTATATAGTGCCTTTCACATCTATCTATCTATCTATCTATCTATCTATCTATTATATAGTGCCTTTCACATCTATCTATCTATCTATTATATAGTGCCTATATAGTGCCTTTCACATCTATCTATCTTTCTATTATATAGTGCCTTTCACATCTATCTATCTATCTATCTTTCTATTATATAGTGCCTTTCACATCTATCTATCTATCTATTATATAGTGCCTTTCACATCTATCTATCTATCTTTCTATTATATAGTGCCTTTCACATCTATCTATCTATCTATCTATTATATAGTGCCTTTCACATCTATCTATCTATCTATCTATCTATCTATCTATCTATTATATAGTGTCTTTCACATCTATCTATCTATCTATCTATCTATCTATCTATCTATTATATAGTGCCTTTCACATCGATCTATCTATCTATCTATTATATAGTGCCTTTCACATCGATCTATCTATCTATCTATTATATAGTGCCTTTCACATCTATCTATCTATCTATCTGCCTATTTTACAAATCCAATAACAAATGGCATATAACAAAGACATATGCATGTCATTTGTTATTCCAGCAGATGGCACATTGCAAACATTTGTAGAAAAATTACATTGCCTTTGTCAATGGCATGTTACATAGACATATGCATTGTATGTCAATCCAACAGATGGAGCATCACAAACATTAACTCTACTTTTACAAATCCCATATCAAATGTTTGAAAACCACTGAAAGCATTAAAACTAATGTCTGTGTTGATTATTTAGATTTCAATCATATTTGATGGGTAACTGCATACTGTGGACCACCAGGGGGCGTACCACTCCCCAACCCCGATATAGACAGGCTGACACACAAGACCTTCCCAACATCCATCCATCCATTATCCAACCCGCTATATTCTAACACAGGGTCATGGGGGTCTGCTAGAGCCAATCACAGCCAGCACAGGGTGCAAGGCAGGAACAAATCCCGGGCAGGGCACCAGCCCACCGCAGACTTTCCCAGCTCCACACCTTAATTTAAGTGGGGAAACGTTTTTCTTTTGCTCCCCGCTACACAGCACAGAAAACACCAAAGATATAATACACAGTCCTTTCTTCTTTCTCTCTATTCCTCTGATATTTCCACTCCTCCCCACAAGCTTTGTCCTCCACTTTCTGACTTTGGCTCTCTGACTGGTGGTCAGGTGGCTACTTTCATGCTGCCCCCAGAAGTTCCCCAGGTATTTCTCGACCTTCGTCTGGCTGCACTTCCAGGTGTGGCGGAAGTGATTGCTCCAAGGACTCAGCTGCACCTACAGCACCCCCCTGGCGAGGGTGGCCCAACAAGGCTGCTCCAAACTACAACTCCCAACTTGCCCTGTGGGGATCTGTGGTGCTGCAGAAACCATGGGGGTGGGCTGCCTTCTAGTGCCTTGGGGAAGACAGTGACTCCAACATGGCCTCTGACTCGATCTTTCCACCAAGCCAGCATTCTGGCCGGGTAATGGCTCTGGCCATCAGTCACAATACATTAATTTAACTCTTAAAAATCTGTGAAACTGTAAAAAAGACATAGCAGCACTAGAGAAAGTCCAGAGAAGAACTATAGACACATGGAATAAGTGACCAAGTAGTGTACTGGACAGCAGCACTCTAAGGACATTCAAGACTCATCTTAATGTCTTTTCGAATAATTGCTGAGCGCTGTTGCTCTTAATAGTCCGGTATCTCGTCAGAACTTTCTATTGTTCTAATGGATGTGGTGTCATGCATGCACATCAGATGTTCATCCTCAGAGTTCCTCCCAGATACAGTCATAAGAAAAAGTTTAGGAACCCCTCTCAGCCTGCATAATAATTGACTCTCCTTTCAACACAAAGATATCAGTGGTGTGTCTTTCATTTCCTAGGAACATCTGAGCACTGCGGTGTTTTCTGAACAAAGATTTTTAGTGACACAGTATTTAGTTGTATGAAATTAAATCAAATGTGAAAAACTGGCTGTGCACAAATGTGGGTCCCCTTGTCATTGTGCTGATTTGAATGCCTGTCACTGCTCAATGCTGATGACTTGATGAGCTCGTCAAGCCTTGAACTTCATAGACAGGAGTGTCCAATCATGAGTGGTCAAAGGTATTTAAGGTGGTCAATCACAAGTTGTGCTTCCTTCCCTTTGACTCTCCTCTGAAGAGTGACAGACAGCATGGGATCCTCAAAGCAACTCTCCAAAGATCTGAAAACAAAGATTGTTGAGTCTCCTGGTTTAGGTGAAGGCTACAAAAAGTCATCTCAGATGTTTAAACTGTCAGTTTCAACTGTAAGGAAGGGAATCAGGAAATGGAAGGCCACAGGCACAGTTGCTGTTACACCAACACAGCAGGTATGGCAGGCCAAGAAAAATACAGGAGCGGCATATGAGCAGGATTGTGAGAATGGTGACAGACAACCCACAAATCACCTCCAAAGACCTCAAGAACATCTCGCTGCAGATGGTGTATCTGTACATCGTTCTACAATTCAGTGCAATTTGTACAAAGAACATCTGTATGGCAGGGTGATGAGAGAGAAGCCCTTTCTGCACTCACGCCACAAACAGAGTCGCTTGTTGTATCAAATGCTCATTTAGACAAGCCAGATTCATTTTGGAACAAAGTGCTTTGGACTGATGAGACACAAATGGAGTTATTTGGTCAGAACAAAAAGTACTTTGCATGGCGGAAGAAGAACACGGCATTCCAAGAAAAACACCTGCTACCTCCTGTCAACTTTGGTGGAGGGTCCATCATGCTGTGGGGCTGTGTGGCCAGTTCAGGGACTGGGGCCCTTGTTAAAGTTCAGGGTCGGATGAATTCAACACGATATCAACAAATTCTTCAAGATAATGTTCAAGCGTCAGTCACAAAGGTGAAGTTACGCAGGGGTTGGATATTCCAACAAGACAATGAGCCAAAACACAGTTGGAAATCTACAAAGGCATTCATGCAGAGGGCGAAGTACAATGTGCTGGAATGGCCGTCACAGTCCCCTGACTTGAATATTATCGGAAATCTTTGGGATGATTTGAAGCAGGCTGTCCATCAAATTGAAGTGAACTGGAGAGATTTTGTATGAAGAATGGCGCCTACCTTTTCCATTCTCTGTGTTACATATTGCACGGCCATATCAGGCTCACTCTTGATATCCATTGTGTCTTATGTATTGAATGACTGGCACAGGTTCAAGGTGTGGACTGATGACGGTACAGGAGATAATTAGACTACACAGGAGCACTAGAAGAGTCAAATGCTTAAGCCCTTCACCTATGGATCTTCATGTGAGTTGATGGCTGCCGCAGAATTGTTTGGTTGTCACTTTCAAGTGTACCGAAATGGCCAAATATTTTACACCTTTCGACAACCGCCAATGCCTCTTAAACATCTTAGATTCACAGGTGACGATTTCAGTAGTGGACACTTTGATGTTTATGAATGTTTAAACTCTCAAAAGCTGGATGTGAAGTTATCGATGAAACCGGTTGTGTGCTTACAACGCTTGACAGATGTCGAATGTCACTTCAACACAAGTCCTACAAATACTGTCGTCATTGAAACAAACCATGAAACTCAAACCGATTATGACAGCAGCAATCCAAGATGTGAGACAACAGTAAAAAGGAGGCATGTCAGACGTCGCGGTACATTTTCTGATGCAGCTAGACGAAAACAACTTTGTGACGCTGCCACTAATTATTCGCAGGCAAATCCACAACTTAATACCGGGAATGCCTGTTAAACATCTTAGATTCACGAGTACTGATTTGCGTAGTGAACACTTTGATGAATGAAACCTGTCGTATCTTTACAACGGTTGACAAACACGGAATGTAACTTGAACACAACACGTCTTCCAAATACGAACCTGATTGAAAGAAATAATGAGAATCAAATCCTTGATGACAGCAACACTCACAACAGTGACAAAACAATTACTGTACATTGACAATCAGGTTACGTTATTTTTAAAAATGTTTCCTTTTCTTTTTCATTGCTTCTTTAACAGACTACTTCTCCGCTGCGAAGCGCGGGTATTTTGCTAGTAGATATATATATTGTGAAAGACGGTGCCAAGCAGCAATTTTTGCACTTTATATTTTACTAATATTTAATATTGATTCCATAATATACAGTGTGACAGATAGGGGGCAGTATCGCTCCCTTGAACCCCTGTCCACGACTCCAGACACCAGGTAAAAAGTCCTCAAATCGATTTTATTCAATTTCCACAGTGTACAAAGCACACTCTCCTCCACAATACTCATATAAATCACTAACACTAATCACAAATAACCAATCCTCCAGCTCCCAGACGCGTTGCCACCTTTCCAGCCAGCTCAGCTCGCCGTCTGGGAGCTCCCACAGTCCTTTTATTCTCCCTGACCCGGAAGTGTTCCCAATCCCCAGTCCATGTGATTCTTTATCACTTCCGGGTCAGGTACAAGTCCTTTTCTTCAGCCCAGAAGTACATCACTTCTGTCGTCGCTCTTCCCATGACGCACTTCCGGGTTTTAGGGCACATAGGACTCTTTGCTCCTCCCTGCAGCTCCCTCTTGTGGCCCCTGTGGTATCCGGCCGGGCTGTGGATGAAAACTCCCTTGTCCAGGATTCCCTGCTGGTCTTCGGGGCACTTCCATACTGCAGGGAGGACTCCATCTGGTGGCCTGGGGGTATTGGCCGGGATGACAAGCCGGCCATAGACGACAACAGTTACATAAATATAAATAAATGTATTTTATAGTATAACACTCTATCCATATTTAGTTATACACTAATCATGGCATTCTGGCACAGCCAAAGAAACAGTGCTCTTGTACAACCAGGGAGTGCAGTCAGGGGAGGCAGATGAGTCATCTTGAAAAGTAAAAAACAAATAAAGGTAACTTAAAATAAATGTGTCCACTGGTCTGTGCTATAAATGTGTTTTCTGTATGACTCCAATAATTTTGATTATTTTTATAGTTAAAATCGCTGCACATTTCTTTCACTATCTTCAAATTAGGAACTTTGTTAAACAGAACCTTCCAGATTTTCCTCAACTTGCACCCTCATCCATGCTGAAAAAAATATTGCTCAATCTCAAGGAGTTAGACTCCATCTCTACAATATATAAAATCATTTTACAGTCCCTCCCTTTCAAAGATCCAAGAGGACACTGGGAAAAAGATCTCTCAATTAATATATCAGAAAAGGAGTGGAAAGTAGCAATGCAGAGAATTCACTCGAGCTCCATATGCGCAAAGCATACAATTATACAACTTAAAATTATATATCGAGCACATCTGTCTCGACTAAAACTCTCCAAAATGTTTCCAGGGCGAGATCCAACCTGCGAACGTTGCAATCAAGTCCCAGCCTCACTGGGTCACATGTTCTGGGCCTGCACCAAATTAACATTATTCTGGACCAAAATTTTTAATTACCTGTCAGACAGCCTTGGACTCACAATCCCTCCTAACCCATTAACAGCTGTGTTTGGTGGTCTTCCAGAGGGGCTTAAAGTGGAGAAGGACAAACAAACTGTGATGGCATTCACTACACTGTTGGCACGCAGACTTATTCTGATAAACTGGAAGAACCCAAACTCTCTTCTTTTAAGTCAGTGGGAAACTGATGTGTTATACTATTTAAAATTGGAAAAAATCAAATACTCAGAGGATCCGTTCAGACTTTTTTCAAAACATGGCAGGATCTAATCAGTAATATTTTAAAATAAGTTTATAAAGCACAGAGAATTTATTAATTTAGTTATGTTTACAAGCCTTAAATTTCACACCGCTTGGCTTGCTCTCTCTCTCAGGGGTGGGGATCAATCTGTTCTTAACTCAATTTTTCTTTTTGTAAAAACTTGATTGCTTTGTATGGATTGCAAAAAAATTAATAAAAAAAAAAATTTAAAATCGCAGCATTGGTGCATTTCCTGTTCAAATATAATTTAGTGTTGCTGATCGGAACATAAAAAGGCACAGGGTGAGGAGGACAGTACCGTGCCGTCCTGAAGGGGGCGCATGTGAGCCAAACAGGTGCTCGTTGCTGCTGCTCTTCTCCTCTGAGGCTCTCAGCGCCAATAAGTTCGCGAGATCAGAAAGTCAAGTGCGCTGCCGCGGTCCGTTTATTTTTATTGTTTGGTCCGACTGACTGCCAACATGGAAGAATAAAACTAAAGGAAAATAAGGAGAACTTTTACAAGAAAGCGACGGAGATGTACATGGAGAAGGATAGGCGCGTGGACTTCATTTACAAATAAAGGTAAGAGCACAAACGGTTTTCAGTTTCATTAAAAAAAATGAATGACTAATAAAAAAATTTAAAAAAAAAAACAATATTTAAAAACTAAATTTCGACCTTCAGTAAAATATTCTTTTGTTTTTCTTGTTATCCTTGTGTTGAACAGTCCGTATTAAAATTGATTAAAGCATCAGAATTAAAAGCAACTAAATATTTCAAATCAGGTCAAAAATGAAATCCGTTTTTTTTGGTACACCACTCTATACTTTCATTTGTATTGAATGAGAGTGAATTATGGAACCACAACGGCAAACTGAGAACACGTGGAGGGTGAAGAGCAATGCGCTGTCTCCGCTCTCTCGGTCTCTCGCTGCCATAAACGTGACGTTCTTTCTTATCCAGATATGCGCCTTACCTGTGTGTGCGTAAAGAATGAGATGAGATATGAAACATCACCAGTAGTCCGTGTGTCTGCCGGCTGCCAGTTGGTTAGGCAATAAGCGACTCTTTGGGGTTCATAAATTTGTAAATCTCACTCTGAAGGAGTCACCAGCCATGACCCTCACCGCACGTCACTGTGTACAACAGTTGCACATTTCAGCTTTTGAATACTAATATTTTGTACTTTTGTTGATTTTTATTGTTTTTACCAAATATAACTAGCTTTATAAGCAACCCTGTTAGTTTCTTATTAATAACTTTGAACATGAACTATAAAAGGATACCGGAACAAGTATAATTGACAGCCTAAAGAGGTTAAATCTATAAGTAACTCGGTGAGGTGCATTTTTTATAAAAGTTTACAAAACAATTGTTAAAATATTATGCTTTCTTTACATTTTCGTTTAATAATTAATTAAACAAAGAATTAATAAGTTTAATTCATTTTATATAAAAATATCATGTTGTCTGCGGTGGGTTGGCACCCTGCCCAGGATTGGTTCCTGCCTTGTGCCCTGTGTTGGCTGGGATTGGCTCCAGTGGACCCCCGTGACCCTGTATTCGGATTCAGCAGGTTAGAAAATGGATGGATGGATGGATATCATGTTGTTTCAGGATATACAGTGGTGTGAAAAACTATTTGCCCCCTTCCTGATTTCTTATTCTTTTGCATGTTTGTCACACAAAATGTTTCTGATCATCAAACACATTTAACCATTAGTCAAATATAACACAAGTAAACACAAAATGCAGTTTTTAAATGATGGTTTTTATTATTTAGGGGGAAAAAAATCCAAACCTACATGGCCCTGTGTGAAAAAGTAATTGCCCCCTTGTTCAAAAATCACCTAACTGTGGTGTATCACACCTGAGTTCAATTTCCTGATTACTGCCACACCTGTTTCAATCAAGAAATCCCTTAAATAGGAGCTGCCTGACACAGAGAAGTAGACCAAAAGCACCTCAAAAGCTAGACATCATGCCAAGATCCAAAGAAATTCAGGAACAAATGAGAACAGAAGTCATTGAGATCTATCAGTCTGGTAAAGGTTATAAAGCCATTTCTAAAGCTTTGGGACTCCAGTGAACCACAGTGAGAGCCATTATCCACAAATGGCAAAAACATGGAACAGTGCTGAACCTTCCCAGGAGTGGCCGGCCGACCAAAATTACCCCAAGAGCGCAGAGACGACTCATCCGAGAGGTCACAAAGACCCCAGGACAACGTCTAAAGAACTGCAGGCCTCACTTGCCTCAATTAAGGTCAGTGTTCACGACTCCACCATAAGAAAGAGACTGGGCAAAAACGGCCTGCAGATTTCCAAGACGCAAACCACTGTTAAGCAAAAAGAACTTTAGGGCTCATCTCAATTGTGCTAAGAAACATCTCAATGATTGCCAAGACTTTGGGGAAAATACCTTGTGGACTGATGAGAGAAAAGTTGAACTTTTTGGAAGGCAAATGTCCCGTTACATCTGGCGTAAAAGGAACACAGCATTTCAGAAAAAGAACATCATACCAACAGTAAAATATGGTGGTGGTAGTGTGATGGTCTGGGGTTGTTTTGCTGCTTCAGGACCTGGAAGGCTTGCTGTGATAGATGGAACCATGAATTCTACTGTCTACCAAAAAATCCTGAAGGAGAATGTCCGGCCATCTGTTCGTCAACTCAAGCTGAAGCGATCTTGGGTGCTGCAACAGGACAATGACCCAAAACACACCAGCAAATCCACCTCTGAATGGCTGAAGAAAAACAAAATGAAGACTTTGGAGTGGCCTAGTCAAAGTCCTGACCTGAATCCAATTGAGATGCTATGGCATGACCTTAAAAAGGCGGTTCATGATAGAAAACCTTCAAATAAAGCTGAATTACAACAATTCTGCAAAGATGAGTGGCCCAAAATTCCTCCAGAGCCTGTAAAAGACTCATTGCAAGTTATCGCAAACGCTTGATTGCAGTTATTGCTGCTAAGGGTGGCCCAACCAGTTATTAGGTTCAGGGGGCAATTACTTTTTCACACAGGGCCATGTAGGTTTGGATTTTTTCTCCCTAAATAATAAAACCATCATTTAAAAACTGCATTTTGTGTTTACTTGTGCTATATTTGACTAATGGTTAAATGTGTTTGATGATCAGAAACATTTTGTGTGACAAACATGCAAAAGAATAAGAAATCAGGAAGGGGGCAAAAAGTTTTTCACACCACTGTATTCATTTAGTGCATTAAGCATAATTCAATTATTTTTGAAAAAAACAATGTTATTATGTGCAACCGATGTGCACATTTTGTTTTATGTTACTCTGACACGCCATTCTTTTCAGTGCACAATAAAGAGGACAAAAGGGGAAAATAGAGTCACAGAGGACTATCTCCAGAGACAAAACAACTTTTAACACTAAGGGATGAAGGTGACACTGGAGTGGTTTTAGGGACAAGTCTCCGAGTGTCCTCAAGTGGCCCAGCCAAAGCTTTGTAGAACAAACATGGAGCGACCTGAAGACATCGCATCCAATCTAATGGAGCCTGAGAGGATCTGCCAGAAAGATTGGGATCAAGTGCCCATATCCTGGTGGGCAAAGCCTGTAGAGACTCAACCACTTCAAGAAGTCTCAACGACAACAACATTTATTTCTGTCGCACATTTTCATACAAACAATGTCGTTCAAAGTGCTTTACATGATAAAGAAAGAGAAAAAAGACCAAATAAATACAAATTAGAATAAGGGAACACTAATTAACATAGAATAAAAGTAAGGTCCAATGGCCAGGGAGGACAGAAAAAAACAAAAAAAAACTCCAGACGGCTGGAAAAAAAAATAAAATCTGCAAGGGCATCAAGGCCACAAGACCACCCGGCCCCCTCTAGGCATTCTACCTAACATAAATTACCTCAATCAGTCCTCATTGAATTCAGGTTCTCATGGAAGAACTTGATGATGACGGCCATGTGGACTTCTGGCCTTTAATCCATCAATGTAAGGACATCACGGTGCTTTGATCAGGTGGTGGTGGTGCAGGTCACCACCACAGAAAGCCAGCAAAAGAACAGAAGAGAGAGTACGGGTTACTACGGATTTTGGAGCCACCATGAATAGTAATGATAATTAATTGAATATACAGTGATCCCTCGCTATATCGCGCTTCGACTTTCGCGGCTTCACTCCATCGCGGATTGTAAATGTAAGCATACCTAAATATATATCACGGATTTTTCGCTGGTTCGTGGATTTCTGCGGACAATGGGTCTTTTAATTTAAAGTACATGCTTCTTCAGTTGGTTTGCCCAGTTGATTTCATACAAGGGATGCTATTGGCAGATGGCTGAGAAGCTACCCAATCAGAGCATGTATTACGTATTAACTAAAACTCCTCAATGATATACAATGTGCTTCCCGCGCGGTGCTCGATTGTTTGCTTTTCTCTGTCTCTCTCACTCTCTCTGCCTGACAGAGCGGGTGTGAGCAGAGGGGCTGTTTGCTTAGGGGATACGGACGCTCCTCTACAAAATGCCGCCTTATCGCGGTGCTTCGGCATACTTAAAAGCACGTATTGATTTTTTGATTGTTTGCTTTTCTCTTGCGTTCTCTGCTCCTGACACGCATTCTTTGAAGAGGAGGATATGTTTGCATTCTTTTAATTGTGAGAAAGAACTGCCATCTCTGTCTTGTCATGGAGCACAGTTGAAACTTTTGACTAAAGGATGTTATTTCATGTCTAGAGGGCTCTAATAACGTTAACAGTGTGGGAGAGTTTATAAGGGCTTAAAATATATAAAAATAACCACACAAACATATGGTTTCTACTTTGCGGATTTTCATCTATCGCGGGGGGGTCTGGAACGCAACCCCCGCGATCGAGGAGGGATTACTGTACAGAGCATCAGGATTAAACTAAGATGAAGCTCTGAGAAAGCCATGTTAAAGTAATGAGTGTTTAGCAGTTTATTAAAGTGCTCCACCGTATCAGCCTGGCGAATTCCTCTTGGCATGCTATTCCAGATTTGAGGTGCACAGGCCGCCCGCCCGCCTCACCACTTCTTATAAGTTTAGCTCTTGGAATTCTAAGCAGACCCTCATTTGAAGATCTGAGGTTACGATTTGGAGTGTAAGGTGAGAGGCATTCTGAGATATAAGATGGAGCAGATTATTGAAGGCTTTGTAAACCATAAGCAGGATTTTAAAGTCAGTTCTTAAATGGCGCAGGTAACCAGTGTAGTGACGCTAAGACTGGTGTGATGTGCTTGGATTTTCTTTTCCTAGTTAGGATTCTAGCAGCTCCATTCTGCACTCGTTGTAATCGATTGATGTCTTTCTTGGGTGGTCCTGAGAGGAGTGCATTACAGTAATCTAGCCGACTGAAAACAAAAGCGTGAACTCATTCCTCAGCAACTTGTGAAGTTATAAGGGATCTAGCTTTTGTTATATTTTTTAAGTGGAAAAATGCTGTCCTAGTGATCTGATTAATATGCGATTTAAAATTCAGGTCACAGTCAACAGTTACCCCTAAATTCTTTACCTCCGTTTTTTATTTTTATTCCTAATGCATCAAGATTATTTCTAATAACCTCATTATATCCATTATTGCCAATCACTAAAATTTCTGTTTTCTCTTTATTTAGTTTGAGAAAATTACTATTCATCCATTCAGAAACACAAGTCAGACATTGTGTTAGTGAATCAACAGAGTCAGGGTCATCAGGCGCTATTGATAAGTACAGCTGTGTGTCGTCAGCATAGCTGTGGTAACTCACATTGTGCCCCAAGATAATCTGACCTAACGGAAGCATGTAAATCGAAAAGAGCAGCAGACCCTGGAGAGATCCTTGTGGACCACCATATAGAATATCAGGGGTCTCTGAAGTATAATCACCACAACTAACAAAGAGTTTTCTACCTGCCAGGTGGGATTCAAACCAATTTAAGACCCTGCTGCCAAAAGGCCTTCTAAAAAATGAATTGATTTAAGGGTCTGAACTCTTTTAGGAATAAAAGGTTTCACATCTTGATTGTTCATGCTGTAAATTCCCCAGGTTTTCACTTTGTCATTAAGGGTTATAAAATGTGGATTAAGGGAAAAAATGTCAGATTTATTCATTTGAAATGTAACCTACTGCACAATAAAGAGTCCAGAAAGTGAAGAGGTGGGGGGGTGAAGACTTTCTGTATCCACTGTAGAACTCTGCTTGGCAGTGAAAGTTGACCATTTCTTCAAAAATTAGGGAAAAAAAGAAAAATCAGAGCAGAAACAGCCCCTAAGAAAACAGACACTTAACACTAGAATTACCAGAGCCTACGAAAAAACTCGTAATTCCGTCCCACCTTAAACTGCTTCTTAAATCCCTTCACACCTCTCCGCCAGCGTCCTTTGTCCTCTAAATGTGCTGATAAAGAGAAGCTTGGAGCAGCCGGCTATTCCATCCCCCCACCAATTTAGAACGTGCACGAACTTCTCTCAGCTCATGCCTTGATTGAGTATCTGGGAGTGAAGTGGAGTTTTAGAGTGGAAATAATAGATCGTTGTTTGGAACACACACATTTCATGTCTGTTCCGTTTCTACAGTAATCTGTGTCAACACATTGTTAAAACAGAAACGTTTTTTTATATTCTACTAGTAGATGACAAAATGTAGGCATAAACTATATAATGCATGAAGCCTGAAGTCCAAATTGTGTTATGCCAACGATCTATTATTTCCACTCTAAAACTTCACTTCACTCCCAGATACTCAATCAATGCGTGAGCTGAGAGAAGTTCGTGCACGTTCTAAATTGGTGGGGGGATGGAATAGCCGGCTGCTCCGAGCTTCTTTTTATCAGCACATTTAGAAGACAAAGGACGCTGGCGGAGAGGTGTGAAGGGATTTAAGAAGTTTATTTAAGGTGGGACGGAATTACGAGTTTTTTCGTAGGCTCTGGTAATTCTAGTGTTAAATGTATTAATGGTAGCCCACAGAGAAGATAAAGAAGCACTTTATGAGGTCGACATGATGTTTATGAAGAGGAGGTCCTCCCCTAAGAGCCGTCAGGTAATCCGCTTTGAGACAAACTCCTTTGACGACTCACTTGTGCATTCACCATGGAGCCCCTTTGTGTAGCTACTCGTCATCTTCATCATTTCTACTGTCACAATTTAATTTTGTCTGCACCCGTACTATCAGGGTCTTCTAATTTTATGCCTACAATCATATGAAAATGTAAATACACCCAATGAAATGTTATCCGATTTCGAACATATGTGGACATATCCAGATTTGATCTCCAGACGAATAAGAACGTATAAGACTAATGACTGCAAAGTGAAACGTAGAGCGTATGAGAACATGAGGGCAGCGATTATGAAGGATATCAGGGAGGCTAAATGAAAGTTGTAGAGGAAAATAACAGATCAGGTGTAAGACGATCCTAGGAGATTCGTTCAGTGTTTTAGTAGTAAAAGGACAGTCAAGGAGGATGTGAAGAGCATCAGAAATAGTAAAGGGGAGTTAAAAGATACAGACAATGAAATAGAGGATGAGCTAAACTAACATTTATCTGAGGTCTTCACATGTGAGGAAGTGGATAACCTCAGAGCAGTAACAGGGACTACTAAGGAGGTACTGAGGGATTTGGAAATTGTAGAGAGAAAAGAGCAGCTATGACTAAATAGGCTGAAATCAAACAAATCACCAGGAGAAGATGATATTTAACACAGAGTGCTTAAGGAGGCTAGCGAGTGCAGATATAAACCCTTTGACACATAGTTTTAGGAATGTCACTGCACACTGGAGAGATTCCAAATGACAGGAAAATATTATACAGTACTGTTATATGAAAAGGGTGGCAGGACAGATCCAAGCAACTACAGGCCAGTAAGCTTAACGTGCATCACAGGAAAATTAATGGAAGGAATTATTAAGGAGAAGATAGAGCAGCACATGGCAAGGACAGGAGTTATTAGGACAGTCAGCGTGGGCTCAGAAGAGGGAGGTCGTGTTTTACTAACATGCTGGAATTCTATGAGGAGGCAACAAAAGGATACGATCAAAGTGGAGCTGACGATGTTATTGATCTGGACTTTCAGAAAGCATTTGATAAGGTGCCACATGAGAGGACTAACTAAAAGAAGTGGCAGTTCAGGGTGTGGTGTGTAAATGGGTGCAGAGTTGGCTCAGACAGAGGAAGCAGAGGGTGATGGTGCGAGGAACCTCATCAGAACTGGCCGATGTTAAGAGTGGTGACCAGCAGGGGGCAGTGCAGGGGCTGCTGATATTTTTAATATTTATAAATGATTTAGATAGGAATATAAGGAACAAGCTGGTTAAGTTAGCTGATGATACCAAGAGAGGTGGATTAGCAGATAATTTGGAATCCGTTATATCATCACAGAAGGACTTGGATAACAGACAGGCAGGCAGATTTGAAAGATGAAATTTAATGTCAGTAAATGTAAAGAATTACACATAGGAAGTAAAAATGTGAGGTACTGATATAGACTGATAGATAGAGGGAGAGAGAGAGAGAGAGATGTGAAAGGCACTACATGATAGATAGATAGATAGATAGATAGATAGATAGATAGATAGATAGATAGATAGATAGATATGAAAGGCACTATACAAAAGATAGATAAATATTAATTTTAGTATAGTAGGCAGGATAGATAGATAGATAGATAGATAGATAGATAGATAGATAGATAGATAGATAGATAGATAGATAGAGTTAGGTCCATCAATATTTGGACAGAGATGACTTTTTTCTCATTTTGTTCTGTACATCACCACAATGAATTTTAAATGACACAACTCAGATGCAGTTGAAGTGCAGACTTTCAGCTTTAATTCAGTGAGTTGAACAAAACGATTACATAAAATGTGAGGCAACTAAAGTATTTTTTAACACAATCCCTTCATTTCAGGGGCTCAAAAGTAATTGGACAAATTAAATAACTGGAAATCAAATGTTCATTTCTAATACTTGGTTGAAAACCCTTTGCTGGCAATGCCAGCCTGAAGTCTTGAACTCCTGGACATCACCAGATGCTGGGTTTCCTCCTTTTTAATGCTCTGCCAGGCCTTTACTTTCAGTTGCTGTTTGTTTGTCGGCCTTTCTGTCTGAAGTTTAGTCTTCAACAAGTGAAATGCCTGCTCAGTTGAGTTAAGATCAGGTGACTGACTTGGCCATTCAAGAATTTTCCACTTCTTTGCTTTAATAAACTCCTGGGTTGCTTTGGCTGTATGTTTTGGGTCATTGTCCATCTGTATCATGAAACGCCGCCCAATCAATTTGACTGCATTTAGCTGGATTTGAGCAGACAGTATGTCTCTGAACACCTCAGAATTCATTCGGCTGCTTCTGTCCTGTGTCACCTCATCAATAAACACGAGTGTCCCAGTGCCACTGGCAGCCATCACACTGCCTGACTCCACCGTGTTTTACAGATGATGTGCTATGCTTTGGATAATGAGCTGTTCCACGCCTTCTCCATACTTTTTTCTTGCCATCATTCTGGTAGAGGTTGATCTTGGTTTCATCTGTCCAAAGAATGTTTTCCAGAACTCTGCTGGCTTTTTTAGATGTTCTTTAGCAAAGTCCAATCTAGCCTTTCTATTCTTGAGGCTTATGAGTGGCTGGCACCTTGCAGTGCACCCTCTGTATTTACTTTCATGCAGTCTTCTCTTTATGGTAGACTTGGATATCGATACGCCACCAAGCCCTGGAGAGTGTTGTTCACTTGGTGGGCTGTTGTCAAGGGGTTTCTCTTCACCATGGAAATGATTCTGCGCTCATCCACCACTGTTGTCTTCTGTGGACGTCCAGGTCTTTTGCGTTGCTGAGTTCACCAGTGCTTGCTTTCTTTCTCAGGATGTACCAAACTGTAGATTTTGCCACTCGTAATATTGTAGCAATTTCTCAGATGGGTTTTTTCTGTTTTCGCAGCTTAAGGATGGCTTCTGTCACCTGCATGGAGAGCTCCTTTGACCGCATGTTGTCTGTTCACAGCAAAATCTTCACATGCAAGCACCACACCTCAGATCAACGCCTGGCCTTTTATCAGCTGAATTGATAAGACGTAACGACGGACTTGAACACACCTGCCCATGAAATAGCCTTTGAGTCAATTGGCCAATTACTTTTGAGCCCCTGAAATGAAGGAATTGTGTTCAAAAAATACTTTAGTTGCCTCACATTTTTATGCCATCGTTTTGTTCAACCCACTGAATTAAAGCTGAAAGTCTGCACTTCAACGTCATCGGAGTTGTGTCATTTAAAATTCATTGTGGTAATGTAGAGAACAAAATGAGAAAAAGTTGTCTCTGTCCAAATATTGATGGACCTAACTGTAGATAGATAGATAGATAGATAGATAGATAGATAGATAGATAGATAGATAGATAGATAGATGCTCTTATGTGTGTGGTGAGATTTGGGCATATTGTGCCCGCAGTTCGTTGAGCTCCTGCAGGTTTTGTGTCCCGTCGGTGGTTAGCTCTGTCTCAGCTCTGTCTCACTGCCCTTTTCTGGTACCACGGTGTTTGATGTCCATACCCTGACAGACTTGGCCTCCATACTCATCGTTGTCGCTGACTGATCACACTTGTAATGGCCACTAGAGGGTGCTGAACAGAAGGTTGGCTTCCACTGTCCACTGCCATTCGCAGTCTTCAAATGTGACAGCACACTCTGATAATAATCATTCACTCTCTATTTTTTATTTTTCATTCATTTTATATTTTCAGGTTAATAGACCTTCTCTGCCTGTCACCTAAAACAACACAAGCAGCTTACCTCTTGGCTCCTGCTGACCGCCTTTGCCCAGCTAGTGTGTTATGCCAACCCTAAAGTGCCTTTCAATTTCTATCCATTAAAGAACGCGGCCAGCTGTTAACAGCAGAACCCCAAGGCGCGTAACGCACTCGCCACACGTATGGACCCCCCCACCTTACCCCCCCATTGGTCATCCTCTGGCACTTTGTGTTAGTTTCAAAGTCATGAATCAGAGTTTCACCTCTGCTGACCGGTGGTCTGTCACTTTGGGCTCACAGATGTTCACACATGTCTTGTTCTTGCCCGGGGAGTCACCCGTATGTGACCTTTCAGGAAATGAAAAAAAAAATTCAGATTTCCATCATGTCTGTGCTGTTAGCAGGAGCAGCTGACAGGAGTGGTGACCTTGGTATCCGACATCACATCTTGCAGCCCAGCCACCTGTTTTCCTGTAGGCTTTCTTCCGAGATGCCCTCCACCGTAACATCCTAGAGATGAAAACAATGAAACAGACCTCAATGCCGGAGCTGCAAACCACAGCCACCTGCGCATTCAGAATCTCTTCAAGGTCGTTTAACGATCCACTTGAAATTCCTTGAAAAGCTACAGGCAGAAATTAACTTGAATTCTAGAAGAAAATGGGCCTTTATAAACTGAGCGAAATCTACCTTCACCGTCGTGGTCTGACATAAATTGAAAGACAAAAAGTTTCCTTCCACCTGATCTAATGATTTTCAGGCTCCATGATTCCCAGCTCCACATGTCATATTTCCATACATTCCCTGTGTTAAGTCATTAGGGAATGACCCACAAGTCCCTCTTAAATAGATAGATAGATAGATAGATAGATAGATAGATAGATAGATAGATAGATAGATAGATAGATAGATAGATAGATAGATAGATAGATAGATAGATAGATAGATAGATAGATAGATAGATAGTGTCAGGGATGCCAGGGGCGACGACCCGGCCAGGATGCCATGAAGGACCGGATGAGGGCGTGCGCCCACCTGGGATCACGTGGGGGCTGCCACCCTTATTGCTTTGGGGGCCACAAGTTGAGGGCTTGGAAGCCCAAGCCTGTAGGGGACTGTGGTCACCCCGATGCCTTTGGAGCCCTGGACCTTAGCACTTCCGCCACACCAGGAAGTGCTGGGGGGAAGAGAAGCAGGGACACCCGGAGTGCTTCCAGGAGTACATCTGGCACTTCTGCCACACTGGGGCGTGTCGGCGGGTGATTGCTGAGGAGCACCTGGAGCACATCCGGGTGTGGATAAAAGGGGCCGCCTCCCTTCATTCAAGGCTGTTGTCGGGTGGAAGCAGGACGAAGCAGAAGAGAGTGTGGAGGTGGCCTGAAGAAGAAGGCATTGTGTGTCCAGGACTTTGTGGGGGTTTGTGTGCTCTTGTAAATATTGTAAATAGTAATTGTAAATAAATGTGTGGTGGTGGAAAAACAACATGTCTGCCTGTCTGTGCCCGGGTAACGTTCACATCTGGCGTAGCCGGCAGGATGCTTCGCCTGTTTCAAGGCGGAGACCTGCACAAAAACATCTTGTTGTGGACGGCCCGGCCGTGCACACAGCCCCATAGGGTAAAAGTACCCCACGGACCACTATGGGTCCGCAGGAGAGCCGTTTTATCCTGTGGCGGATCGACGGCGTGCGGAGCAGGACTGCAGCAGGCTCCTGTGGGCGTGCCGTTGCTGGAGGTGCCCAGGACAGCATCGCGTCTAGAGAGGCCACGCCGAGAACATTTCCTCGGTCGGACGGGACCCGGGAGGTGAGTTCCCTGCCTAGTGGCAGCCGGCCTTGGGGGGCCGGGCGTGTGACCTATCTTTTAGGCAGGGACAGCCCGGGTTCGCGTCAGTGGCGGACGCATGCTGGTCAGCGGGCTTCGACAGCACGGCGATGCCTGTGGGAGCTGATGAAATGGAGCCACCATCGCAGGAGAGACAGCAAGGCTGCCGGCGAGCACGTCGCCGCCACAGGAGGGTAGCCAAAATGGCAGCGGACCAGAAGTCCCTCCCCATGACAAGCACGCGATTGGATGGGTGTGTCTTGCGAGCCCGCCGATGACTGGAGAGAGGCGGGATGAAGGAATGTCCATCACGTGCCGGGGGGAGACCCGATTGGGCCGGCGGAAGAGGCCCACAGGAAGTCGCTGGCGTCTGGGGCTGACGGACAGGTAGGCTCCGCGTCGATTAACTTCCTGTCTTTACCGGCTGCTCTGTCAGAGCTGGAGGTGCGCCTTCAGCCTGCAGAGCAACATTTGTCGCAGGTGCTATGTGCCCTCCGGGCGGAATTGCAGATACTGGAGATGAACGCGGTCGCGTCAATTGAAGAGCTCTTGATGGCGATTAGATGGCACGACGCTGGATTCTTCAGCCGGAGGTGTACAGCGGGGAAGGTGAGTACAGCCGTCCCCATACAGCATGAAGGAGGGTCTGATGAAATTGGCTGTGATACCAACGATCAGCATCAAGTAAGCAGACCTCCGACAGTGGATGCCGCGCAGGGGGCTGTGCACATGATAAGGGGAGAGACAGCGAGAGGGCTGGCAGGACACGGGCTGTTGAGTGCCCCAGGTCCTAGCGCCCTCCTCCCCGAGTCGGCGGCAGTCTCGTGCCGCTCTACAGTGACGCAGACAGGAGAAGTCTCTTTTTATGCAATAAGGAGACTCAGACCGTCAGGGCATCCAAGAGCAACAGGAGGAATCGAAAGGTGAATGCCGGTTCCTCCGATAGAAAGGGCTGTAGTGCTGGGTGCACACGTCCAAGTGCTGGCCGCCCTCTACGGGGGCAGAGGGAACCCATGAGGTCAGCGGAGAGCAAAATACTGCAAACGGTCCCATCAGGTTCACTGACAGGAGGGACATGGAACCCACAGAGGGGCTGCTGAACAGGCAAGTGCCGGGGTACCAGTCGGTGGGGGGAGCGCTGCCACTGTGCAACACAGAGGGATACCAGGGAAGGGTGTCCAGGCAGCGGCTCTGCCCCCTTGTTTCTATTCATTTCAGGACCGGACCCTGGACAAGCAGTAGGACCCGCTTCGTTGGGAACCTGCCCTCAGGAGACAGGCCATCTGCCAGAAGGACTCTCCGCTGGTGAGGGGGTGTCGCCACAGCTGCCGGAGGCTAGGAGGGTGCGAGTGGCTCCAATCAAAGGGGCACGGTGTCCTTGGAGAGGGTGCCGAAGGAGCAGGCCCCGGGGTGCCGAGTTGGACCCCGGTGGCTCAGGAGTAGGACCCGCTTTGGGGGTAAGCTGCCCTCACGGGACATGCCGCTCCTCCCGAGTGGTCTTCGCTAGCTATGGGGCACTGTCAGGGATGCCAGGGGCAACAACCCGGCCGGGATGCTGTGAAGGACCGGAAGAGGGCGTGCGCCCACCTGGGAACACGTGGTGGCTGCCACCCTGGTTGCTTTGGGGGCCACAGGTTGAGGGCTTGGAGCCTTTGGAGCCCTGCACCACAGCACTTCCGCCACACCAGGAAGTGCTGGGGGGAAGAGCACCAGGGACACCCAGAGCACTTCCAGGAGTACAGCCGGCACTTCCGCCACACTGGGGTGTGTCGGCGGGTGATTGCCAGGGAGCACCTGGAGCACATCCGGGTGTGGATAAAAGGGCCGCCTCCCTTCATTCGAGGCTGGAGTCGGGTGGAAGCAGGACGAAGAAGAAGAGAGTGTGGAGGCAGCCCGAAGAAGGCATTGTGTGGCTAGGACTTTGTGGGGGTTTGTGTGCACTTGTAAATATTGTAAATAGTAATTGTAAATAAACACGTGGTGGTGGAAAAACAACATGTCTGCCTGTCTGTGCCCGGGTAACGTTCACAATAGATAGATAGATAGATAGATAGATAGATAGATAGATAGATAGATAGATAGATAGATAGATAGATAGATAGATAGATAGATACTTTATTAATCCCAAGGGGAAATTCCCATACTCCAGCAGCAGCATACTGATAATAACAATATTAAATTAAAGAGTGATAACAATGCAGGTATAACAGACAATAACAATAACAATATAATGTTAACGTTTACCCCCCCCCCCGCCCCCCGCGTAGAACTGAACAGTCACATAGTGTGGGGTCTCCTCAAACTGTCAGTGGAGCAGGACGGTGACAGCAGTCTGTCGCTGAAGCTGCTCCTCTGTCTGGAGATGATCCTGTTCAGTGGATTCTCCATGATTGACAGGAGTCTGCTCAGCGCCCGTCGCTCTGCCACAGATGTCAGACTGTCCAGCTCCGTGCCTACAATGGAGCCTGCCTTCCTCACCAGTTTGTCCAGGTGTGAGGCGTCCCTCTTCTTTATGCTGCCTCCCCATCACATCACCGTGTAGAAGAAGGCGCTCGCCACAACCGTCTGATAGAACATCTGCAGCATCTTATTACAGATGTTGAAGGACACGTCTTCTAAGGAAGTATAGTCGGCTCTGTCCTCTCTTGCACAGAGCATCAGTATTGGCACTCTTATTAAGGTGCAGGACTTTCCAGGTACATTTGGGGCACTGCCAGGGCTGCCCTTTGTCACCGATTGTGTTCTGTCACAGAGACAACTTGAGGTCTTATCTAACGGTAATTCCACCCCCAAGATTCAACATTCTTTATTTGTCACATGCATAGTTATACAGGACAACACGCAGTGAAATGCATCCTGATCCGCTTATCAAAACTGTGCAAAGTTAGAAGAATATCAGTTAGATTAACAAAAAGTCATAGACTGAAAGATAACAGTATAATAGAACATAATAAGTAAAATTATGTGAATAAAGTAGAATTAAGTGTTAAGGTGCAATAGTGCAGTGATTATTGTGCAAAACCAAAGTTAGATAGGTGCATAGTTAAATGACAGACCAATTCCAGAACAAGGCGAGGGTAGACGTCAGGGTACAATTACAGTCCAGTCGAAGTATGTGGAGGGTCATGGATGAGATGGCATGTTCTGATTTAACGGTCTTATGGCTTGAGGATAGAAACTCCTTCTGAGTCTCTCTGTCCTGGCCTGGATGCTACAAAACCTTTTGCTTGATTTTCACAGATGAAACAGGCTATTGCTGGGATGAGATTAGTCTTTGATAATCCTGAGAGCTCCGGTCCTGCATCTTCTGGTGTAAATGTCCTGCATAGATGGTAGAGCTGACCTGCAGCTGCATTCCGCTGCACAGATCACTCTCTGTAGGGCTTTACGGTCCTGAACACAGCAGTTTCCAAAACCAGGATGTAATGTTCTGTGTCAGGATACTTTCCACAGCGCCAGAGTAGAAAGTCTTTAGAATCCCTGAAGAGACCCCAAACTTCCTAAGCTGTCTGAGATGGTAAAGTCTCCGCTTTGCCCTTTTGGTCTGAACTTGGACATGTTCAGACCATGTCAGGTCCTCAGAGATGTGAACCCCCAGGTATTTAAAACTGTTCACCTTCTCCACTGGAGTCCCGTTAGTGATGAGGGGCTTATAGTCCCGCTGCTGTCTCCTGCTGAAGTCCACCACCAGCTCCTTGGTTTTGCTGATGCTGAGCTGGAGGCAGTTTTCTAGACACCACAATGTCAGGTTCGCAGCTTCATCCATGTAGGCCATCTCATCATTGTTTGCGAGGAAGCCCAATACCACCGTGTCATTTGCAAACTTCATGATAGTGTTGGAGGAATACGTGGCCGTGCAGTCATGGGTGTAGAGGGAGTACAGCAGTGGGCTAAGAACACACCCTTGAGGAGCTCCTGTGTTGATGGTGATGGTATTGGAAACACAGTTACCAACCATCACTGCCTGTGTTCTGCCAGTGAGGAAGTCCAGCACCCACACACACACAAGTGGTTGTTGAGTCCTAAGTCCCTCACTTTCACAAACAGCCGACAGGGTATTATTGTATTGAATGCTGAACGATAGTCAATTAACAACAATCTCACATAGTTCCCTTTTCTTGTCCACATGGCTGAGGGTGGTGTGCAGTACGTGGGAAATGGCGTCCTCCGTTGATCTGTTAGGATGGTAGGCGAACTGGACTGGGTCAACGGTGCTTGGGATGAGATGATGTTTTCCACCCTGAATCATGGGGTGGCGCTGTTGCCTAACGTTTCTCTTTCTCTCTCTTTTGTAGACCAGATGACCAGCATCCACTGTGATGTCACTTCCTGGTCACAATTCCTTGGACCCCACCCCTTCCTATGTGGCCACCATCTTTAGTCAGTGTCACCGATGACTCACATCTGGGAAGACATTAATTTTTTCCGTTTTTTTTTTTTTTCTTGCCTGATTTGTCAAAAAATATACACGAGATTCGCCTCCCGTGGGCCCCAACTCTTCATCTTTCTCTTGTGTTTTTCTTACGGTTTGTAATTAATATGGGCAGAATTTTAAGGAGTGGAGGTGGTCCAGTTCAGGGGCCTCAAGATCACCTCTCGGCTTTTCATTTAAAATGCTGCTGCAAGAAATATTATAAAAATACAAACACATAACCCCTGTCCTCACATCCTTACACTGGCTCCCTGTGAAGTTTAGGGCAGTCCGGCGCCACTAAGATTCACACCGTCGAAGAGACGGTGATTTATTTATTTTTTTTAGTGGAGATTCCAGGGACGTACCCTGCCGTGGCCTGACCCTCACACGCCCACAAGCAGAGACAAAATAAAACAGCAAAATAACGAATGTATTAATACAATAAATGAAAACAATGATCCCATCCCAGCACCTCTTATGGTGATTATACATTAAATACAACAAACCACAAACAAAAATCACACACAGTAAAGTCCAAGAAAAAACGGCAACAGAAGTAATGTAAAGATGAACAAGTAAAGATAGTCCTACCGGTAGTTCCTGAAATGGTGAAGACTGGCGGACGGGTTCAGGAGCGCTCGCTCCTTTCTTCACAGGATGGCCATAAATCCACACACAGTCCTCACGTAACAGGCGGACAGCAGACCCCGACCCAGAGAAACGATCCAGGACAAAAATGAGAACTTCAGACACAGACCACAAAATACTTCTCCCTCTCTTTGGTAACATTAGCCCCCTTTTAAGTGTCACACCGGCCTCTTTGTACCCAACAGCCCCTGCACCTTCAGCAGATGACCAGTCAGAACCACTGCAGGGACTGCTGGGAGTTGAAGTTTCAAGCACCACTACAAGTTTAGGGCACATTTCAAAATCCTCCTTTTAACATATAAAGCCTTAAATGGCCGAGGTGCGGCTTACTTGTCTGAACTTTTCATGACTTACAAACCTGAGCGCACATTAAGATCTGGAGTCTGCATGTTCTCTCTGTGTCTGCGTGGGTTTCCTCCGGGTGCTCTGGTTTCCTCCCACAGTCCAAAGACATGCAGGTTGGGTGCATTTGCGATTCTAAATTGTCCCTAGTGTGTGCTTGGTGTGTGTGTGTGTGTCCTGTGGTGGGATGTCACCTTTCCCAGGGATTTGTTCCTGCCTTGTGCCTTGTGCTGGCTGGGATTGGCTCCAGCAGACCCCTGTGACCCTGTAGTTAGGATATAGTGGGTTGGCAAATGACTGACTGACTGACATTAAGATCTCAAGATTCCAGTCTGCTTAGGATTCCAAGGATTAATAAAATAACAGTGGGAGGTCAAGCTTTTAGTTACGGGACCCCCTAAACTGTGGAGTGGTCTTCCTGCTTCTATAAGAGATGCCCCTTCACTCTCAGGCTGAAGACTCACAACTTCAGTTTAGCACACCCTGACTAGAGCTGCTGATTAACTGAACAGACTGCATCTCTGTTGTCAGTCATTAACACTAAAACATAAGTAACAGGACAGTTAGAATTTGTTATTAACCTTCACCTGTTCTGTTTCTCTTCTCGGTACTCAAATGTGCCACTTGGTTCCACTGCCCACCTGCCAAGTTGTTTTGCCTGCCTAAAGTAAAGTCATCTCTGGTGGAGAATCGCAGGAATCGTCGGGTAGAGGGGTCTTTTCATCGCATTGGCTGGCCCAGCACTGTTTCAGCTGTGGAATGGCCAATAGGAGGAGGCAGCTTAATGGCCGAGGTCACCAGGACTCTGAACAAATCCAAATCCTATTATGGGATATCATCTACTGTTGAATTCTGATAAGCATTTGTAATATTTCTATTGTACTATTGTATTGTATTAAGGGTGACTTGTGCTCTGTTCTATGTATTGTATTGTATTGTATTGACCCCCCTTCTTTTTGACACCCACTGCATGGCCCAACCTACCTGTAAAGGGGTCTCTCTTTGAACTGCCTTTCCTGAGGTTTCTTCCATTTTTTCCCTACTATGGTTTTTTTTTGGGAGTTTTTTCTTGTCTTCTTAGAGAGTTGAGGCCGGGGGGCTGTCGAGAGGCAGGGCCTGTTCAAGCCCATTTCGGCACTCCATGTGTGATTTTAGGCTCTATAATAAATTAATTGTATTGTATTGTATGATGTAGTCCTGTGGGCCTCATAGGGCTGTGTGAGTGTGAAGCAGCATTGGTACCTCCAAGCTTGAGGTCAAGGTTCAACAGTTGGAAAAAGGGTGGTCTGCTTTCTACTGGTTGGGGTGAGGTGCTACCTCAAGCCATACAGTTTTGTTCACAAGTGATGGTTGATTGGTGCAGGAGATTGACAGGCAGATCGTAGCATTGTGGATGTTGTACTGTTGCCAAAAGGTGAAGCTCTTGATTTACTGGTCGATCCACCTTCTGACCCTCACCTTAGGTCATGAGCTTTGGGTAGCTACAGAAAGAACAAGATCATGAACACAAGTGGCAAAAATGAGCTTCCTTCATAGGGGTGTCTGGACTCAGCCTTAGAAAGTGGGTGAGAAGTGCAGACATTTTAGGAGAAGCCGCTGCTCCTCCACATTGGAGATGGAGGTGTTTTGGGCATGTCCACCCAGGAGGAGACCTTGGGGCAAAACCAGGATGTGCCGGAGAGAGTATATCTCTTGGCTGGTCTGAGAAAACCTCGGTATCCCCCCGAAGGAGTTGGAGGTGGTGACGGGGAAACGGGACGTCTGGACATCAGGCTGTTTTCCTGTTTTCTGGATAATCAAAAGAAAATGGATGGATGGATGGAATTGCTGATGTCACATGTGACCAATTCCTTGGCACCAGAACCCTAAACTCCAGATACAACTGCCAGCACACAGTCCCGGGTTCAAACAGAGGTTAATTGTCACCGTGCCTTTGTTAGGCCTCTTTGTAGATAGATAGATAGATAGATAGATAGATAGAATGGAAAGGCACTATATAATAGATAGATAGATAGATAGATAGATAGATAGATAGATAGATAGATAGATAGATAGATAGATAGATAGATAGATAGATAGATAGATATTAATTTTATTATAGTAGGCAAGATGTGAAAGGCACTATATAATAGATAGATAGATAGATAGATAGATAGATAGATAGATAGATAGATAGATAGATAGACTAGGACCTTGAAGAAAGGAATCAGTGCCCAGTCCATGATGCTATTATGCGTGTGGTGAGATTTGGGCATATTGTGCCCCCGGTTCATTGAGCTCCTGCAGGTTTTGTGTCCCGTCGTTGACTAGCTCTGTCTCACTGCCCTTTTCTGGTACCACAGTGTTTGATGTCCACACCCTGCTGACTCTGTCTGACTTGAGCGCCAAACTCATTGGTGTTGCTGACTCATCACACTTCCTTCCTTTCTTTCTTCCTTTTTCCTTCCTTCCTTTTTCCCCTCCATTCCTCTCCATGAGAGCTTCCTCCACTTTCACTCGCATCTCAGTCAAGCAGAGGAGCTCCTTTCAAGCCGTACCAGCAGCAGGGTGTGTTTTCAGCGACTCTTTAAAATGACATAACGGTGTCCAACACGACTGATGCAGTGCAGTCCTGTGGTTGGCCAGAGCCTATTCTAGCAGCACTGGATACACATAATGCAGGGGCTGACCCGCGATGGGACACCATTGCACTGGAGGACCGACTCGCATGCACACCAACACCAACCTAGCATGCAGTTTGTTGAGTAATTGGAAGGAAAACCGACATAGGCACAAAGAGAACTCTGAGACATCACGTGTACAACAATAAGGAGTGGAATTCAAACCAAGGATGGTAGATCTATGAGAAAGCAGGACTGACTCATGCATGCCACATAAGCCAAAATGTATCTATTATAAAAATGAACTCAGAGTGATTGTGGGACAGTCGTTAAGGCTTTGGACTTCAATCTCTGAGGTTGTGGGTTTAAATCCCACCACAGACACCATGTGATCCTGATCAAGTCACCTCACCTGTCTGTGATCCAACTGGAAAAAAAAAAAGAAAAGCAACCAACTGTATCTCAAATGTTGTAAGTCACTTTGGATAAAGGCGTCAAGACACAGTAGACCTCAAATAAAGCACTTGAGCCAAACGGCCAGAGTGCTCACCTTAAAGTACTGCAAAGAAATAGAAATACAAATAATTGTGTTACACTGCCCTCTTGTGGCCAAAATTGGAAATGCTTCCACCTAATAGAAGGTACTCACTTGGCAGCTCCTTAGAATCCATCTGTTATGGTGTTAAAACAATACTCAAAGGGGAAGAGGACAACAATCAAAATCCTGGCCCTGTAAACAAAATGATTAATTATGTTGTTTCTTAAATCAAATTAAGAATTCAATAATAAACCTTCTCATCATTATCTCATCTTCCAAAGCTTACTTTTCTTGGTGAGGGTCACTTTGACAGCAGGTCATGTTCCCCCCACTATACATTTCAGGTCTTTCTGAGGAATTCCCAGCTGTTCCCAAGCCAGAGATGGAATCTCTTCAGTTTGTCCTGGGACTACCGCAGGGTCTCCACCTCATGGGATGTGTCTAGTGCAGCTCTCATATGGGGTTATCCTTACAACTTGCCTAAACCTCTTCAACTGGCTCTTCTTGATCTTGAAACTCTGCCCTGAGGGTCTTCCGAATTAAGAACTTCTCAGCCTATGACAGAGCGTCAGCCCATGTGAAGAGACCTCATTTCTGCTGCTTTGACTCACAAACTCGTTCTCTCATTAGCCACGGCGTGTGGCCATAGTTGAGGACAGGGATGTCGATGAACAGGTTTTGCCTTCAGATTCACATCCCATGTCACCAGCACAGCGCCTGCAGAAAAGCTGCCACCACTTCAAACTGCTTGTTGATCTCACGTTCCCTTCCTTCGTCGCTTATAAACAAAGACTGCAGATACCCAAACTCCTCCACAAAGGGCAGTTGTTCCCCCCTTCACCTGTGAGAGGACCACAGCATTGGACTTGGAGGTGCCAATTCTCACCCAAGCCACTTCACACAAATCCAAAACTTCCAAAGAGTCATAAGTTCAAAATTCAAAAATGAAACCCAAAGAAAACAGAATTCAGAAATTTCACCAAATGCTAAATTCCAAAAACATACACGTTGTGGTATAAAAACACATAAAATCGTGAAAAGAAGTGAAGACTTACAAAAAGTCCCATCATACCAGGCCAGAACCTTCACTGGCCTATCAGGCCTTGGTCTCGAATAGGAGGAAGTGTAACTCCTGGCAGCACCCTCTTGCGGCACTCCCAGACTCCATGCAGGGCTGCATTACCAGACTACAATTCCCAGCATTCCTTGCTTGTATCTAAATGGGCACCGATATCCAGAGTTGCTGCTATCTAATGTCCTCGAGGATTAAATGGGCCCCAGATGTACTCCTTTCCTGTCCCTCCTTTCGATCCCGGCCAGGAAAGGTACCGTAAGTAACCAACCGGGACGCCTTTCCATTCGCCTGGAGCTTCCAGTTCAGGTAAGGATTTTTCCCCTCTCTTAGCCGGGATGCCCACCAGTCCTATATGGTACTTTCAGTGCTTGACTACAGATGCTTGTGATGCTCTATCTGTAGAAAGGACAAATGAAATGCATGAGTCTCTGTTAAATGCCATTTGTAATGGGATTTATAAAAGCAGTGGGTGATGTGCCATCTGTTGGAATTAGAGATGCAATGCATTGCCTTGCTACAACTGTTTGGGATTGAAATGCAATGCACTTTATTACTATGAATGTTTCTCATGTGCCATCTGTTGGAATGACAAATGCAAAGCAAGTGTCTCAGTTACAGTATATGCCATTTGGTATGAAAGTCATAAAAGCAGAGTTAATGTGTAAGATGTGCCATCTGTTAGAATGATAAATGCAATGCAATCCACTTTATTACTATAAATGTTTCTGATGCACCATCTGTTGAAATGACCAATGCAATGCATATGTCCCTGTTATATACCATGTGATTTGGGATTTGTAAAAGCAGTGTTAATGTGTGTGATGCACCAAATGTTGGCATGACAGACGCACTATATTTTATTACTATAAATATTTGTGCTGTGCCATCTGTTGGAATGATAAATGCAATGCATATATCTGTTATATGTCATTTGGTATGACATTTATAAAAGCAGTGCTAATGTGTATGATGTGCGATCTGTTGGAATGCAAAATACAATGTATTTTATCACTACAAATGTTTGTGATGCAACAAATGTTAGGATGACAAATGCAATGCATTTTATTACTATAATAGTTGTGATGCACCAAATGTTGGCATGACAGATGCAATACATTTTAATACTATAAATGTGCCATCTTTTGAAATGACAAATGCAATGCATTTTATGACTACAAATGTTGGCGATGCCCCTCCATTTAGAATAACAGAGACATAACAACTGGATGGACACACAGACACTCATCAAGGTTGACATGTAATCAACATAGACCCCAACATTAACACTGGTATTGCACCATCTACTGAAATGTATTTTGTAATACAAATAGTACTAAAATACTTAAAATCATTTACAGTAAGTATATAATCATGGGCATCGTAGTGGGAGGAGAAAGGGTAATGATTACCCAAGGCTTGTTTTTTCGAGGAAGGGGCCCACAAAGACTACTTGTGTACAGGGCCCAGAGTTCTGTGCTACAGCCCTGAATATACCTGTATTAAATTGTAACAATTACCAGGTATTGATTAAAAAAGTTTGATTAAAATTCTATACCAGACTCAGCAAAATGCTTTGAAGTCAATGGGGAAGAATACATTGAACTAGATCAGGGGTCTCCAACTCCAGTCCTGGGGCCTCATGTATAACGCCGAGCACAGAATTCACACTCAAACATGGCGTAAAGACAAAAGCGGAAATGTTCGTATGCACAAAAAAATCCAGAAGCATAAATCAGTGCGTTTGCCAACTTCCACATTCTCCTGCTCCATAAATCCCGGTCAGTGTGAAAAGTAACAAATGTGCATGCACCTGCTGCCACTCCCAAACTCCTTCCAGAATTACACCTCTTCGAATATGCAAATACAATATAAATAGCCCTTAAGCTCACCGTTCTGTGAACAGACAATGACAAAAGCACAAGGAAAATAGAAGAATTTCAACGAATACCAAGTGGTGGCAAAGAAAAACGTACTATTTGTTGGTCTAAACAGTGGTATAAACAACAAAAGGAAGTTGATCAAGTCACATAGAGTGTTGGAGAAACTCGAGAGCTCACGTTCAAAGTCGCACCGTGCACAAAATAAATAAGAAGTTGTCAGATATCAAAGTCAGCGTGAAAAGGAGAGTCGTAGCCCACCGTCTGAGTGTCATATGAAAGCTTATTAGGGTACAGAGAAAAAAAAATAGGAACACAGTGGGGAATAAAGCTCAAAATGTCAACTTTAATCTTGAAATTTCCACTTTAATCACATAGTTTATTTTGTCATTAAAGAAGAACATCATAAACTTCATCCTAAAATCATTAAAATTCACTAGTCTCTCAAATCCCATTGTAACTAAAGTAGCACGTTAAATGCTTTGTTTTGTATTTGATCTTCTATGTGCTCTGTGTGCGTGAATCACTATGAGCTTCTTAAACCGGCTCTCTTCTTCCGACAGGACACAGAATCCATTACATTCGTGATATTACAGCTCTCTGAATAATTAAAATACTGAGATGTATACGTGATATCATTTTCACGATGAAATGAGTTAAAGCATGTTATTAAACATGGCGACACGGTGCCGCAGTGATAGGGACGAGCTGGTGCCCTGTCCAGTGATTGTTCCTGCCTCACGCAAGATGCTTGCTGCGCCATGAGCGACCTTCGATGAAATAATTTCCTGCAGCAGTACTGTCTCTCTCAAACGTACTAACCTCCAATTCCTGTCCTTCCTTTTCTTTCTCCAAGTAACCAGTTGCCACACGATCAGCTCAGTAAAGGACGTTAAGCCAACTGTAAGCTGAGAACGCCGATTCTCCAAAACCTTTAAGGAACATTGAAATATCTTCGTAGTACGTGTTTAATTATTCTATCCATCTATCCTTCCAGTGTCACCAGCAAGAATACATCGTAAGGCAGGAACAATCCCTGAACAGGGCGACAGCTCCTCGCTAGCGCTGTGACACCGTGTCCTCACATGTTTAATTATTAACAATATAGATTATTTAAATGATGTTAACATTTTATCTGTATAATTTAATAAACATATTTTGCTGCATTTCATCTTAAAAATGATATCGTCATCATATGTAAATACGTGCTTTATAAAGTGGCTCAGGTTGTGTAATATTATAACTGTATCACAAGTTTACAGTGAGGTGATTGTACTTATAAGTCCAATCATTTCTACAAGTAGCACTTGATGGACTGATTGAGTGCATTTAAAGTTCTTGGGATGAAACTGTTTCTGAACCACGAGGTCCGTACAGGAAAGGCTCTGAAGCGTTTGCCGTATGGGAGCAGTTCAAATAGACAGCATGGCTGAGGCAGAGTGTGCTTGATGCTGTATCCCGATAATTCTCTTTCTGATCAGCTGCTGTAGAGCTGTGATTCACACTCAGATACAGTGAAATAAATACTCAGAGTGGTGCAGTGAGAGTAATATGGAAAAAGATGATCCGCTGTGGCAACACCAAACGGGAACAGCTGAAAGAAGAAGGTGCAGTGAGAGTAACAACGCTAAAGCAGCTATGGTATTTGGAATAGTTTGGCCATTCTGTGGACCGTTATATTGTTGCAGGTGAATTACAATCAGATGCCTTAAACTAATAAACAATATGTAGTTAATTTCAGTGTATATGATAAAGATCTAAAAATGAAAGGGAAACCACACTGGAACAGTAGCACTGCTTTTGACACTGGGTGCCGCCAGTTTGCAAAACCAAGCGGAGAACTTGCATACGGCAGGTTTTGAGCTACCGTGAAAGTGTGTGTGGCTTTACGCCAAGTTTAGGTTTTATACATTGCAATTTGAGCGTGGAAACGGGCGTACACAACATTTTTGTACGTACGCACCGTTTATACATGAGGCCACAGGACTGGAGTTGGAGATCCCTGAACTAGATTGTAGTGGTTTATAACGGTGTAATGGTTTATAAGCATAGGGGAGGGCTAGTGAGGCATCTGCCAGCTATGATGAACCAATTACTATGGCCTGAGCTAACCACTGCACCACAGTGCTTGCCTAGGATGAAATGTTTAGATTTGATTATCAAAAGAGGAAAAATGTCTTGCAGACAGTGGCAACAGAGGCAGGGAGCACAAATTTACTGAGGTTTGGCCTGCCCAGATTTCACAGCAGGTACTCAGCTCTCTGCAACCGAAAAGTACACTTTGTTTTATTTTTTTTTCCCAGATGCACTCACTCCCTCTCTCTCACCAGTCATTCGCTCACTCACTCCTGCTGCTACCAAATAAGCGCAACACTAAAGTACACAGATTCTTCAATTCTTGCTGTTGGCATCCACTGCACAGCACTCTGGGAAATATCATTAAAGGGCCAAGGCTCACATATTACACACAAAATACACATGTGCACATTTTGTGTTTGAATGTTTGAAAACTGTTTAGAATGCCAGTAAAACAGTTCTCATTAAATCCATACAGATAGAGCGATTGATCCAGCATACCACCCACTACTAGAATCAGCACTACATACTGGTAATGGACAATTCATGGACGATTCATTCTTTTTGTATGACTCTTTTCAGTGAATCAAGGGAATTGTTTTGTACTTGCTGTAATCGTGCTAAGTGTGGTGCTGTAAGCCACTTTCATTTAGATGTTTAAAGAGCATGTGCAGGGACCACCCATCTGTTTTATAGTTTCAAGTCAGAACTAAATCTTCATCGACAAATGAAAACTCTATCAATGATGATTGTCTTTCATCATACAAAAATACAGTAATAATACACTTCTATTCAAATGTATCGATTGTTTTGTAATAAGTGTTACGGAAATTGCTTTAAAAGGAATATATACCCGTAAACATAAAATTAAACTTCTAGGTTTCTGCCTCTTTGGACATTCAACAAAATTTCCACACAAGACTTAAGCTACTCTAACAATTATTTGCTTTCTCCATTTGCGCACTTTTTAACAGGTCATTGAATGCACAGAGCGTATATCATTTACAGATTCCTTTTGAGTTCCAACCGAATTATTACCCGAGAATGAGTCACGTGATTCTCATTCGTGAACAAATCTCATGATTTTTGTTCATTTGATTTGTGAATGAATCAATAACCGAGAATGTGTCACGTGATTCTCCTCAATTCGTTTTGTGAACAAATCGCACAATTCTTGTTCATTTTGTTTTGGAACAAGTCACATTAATCTTGTTGATTTTATTTGCGAATAAATCATTACCCAAGAAAGAGAAAAACAATTCTCATTCATCTTGTGTGAACTGGTTTATAATCCAAAAACAAGTTGCACAATTTTTTAAATACTTGTTATTTTCACATAACTTCTTACCTTTAACTACTGTATGTCAAGAACTATGTCAAGAGGTTTACTTACCTCGGCAGCAACATTCACATCTCTGGTGACTCTTCCTATGAGGTCATTAGACGGATTGGGAGAACATGGAGGGATCATGAGGTCGCAGGAAAGGGGTGTGTGGCATTCCTGTTATCTCTGCAAAAGGACAGAGGACCAAGTCTTTAGAGTCCAGAGACTCCCTGTCATTCTATATTGTTGCGAGACATGGACACTATCCAGTGACCCGAGATGAAGACTGGACTCCTTCAGCACTGTGTCTCTTCAGAGAATCCTTGTGTAGCACTGGTTTGACTTTGTGTCACTCATGGAGTCCCGAATGAGACATATGACCTGCCATTGTAAGGGAGCGTCAGTTACTGCACTACGGCCATGTGGTGCAATTCTCCGAGGGTGATCCAGCTCTCAGGATTCTCATTGTTGAAGACCCGAGCAGCTGGACCAGGCCAAGGGGATGCCCACATAACACCTGGTAGAGGCAGGTAGTTGTTTCTATAGAATGGGACTGGATGGTATGTCTGCCTGGGGGGGCTGCCAACCCAAGCGGTTTCGGGGTGTGGTGGGTGCAGCTCCCCAACCTGATCTGACATAACATCTCAAATGTGTGATTTTTTTTCTTTGATTATTGAAACAGGGTAATGTCATATGAATCATCTTCATATTAAATACACTGTATAATTAATAACATACATTGTCATGCTTGTGTGCTCAGAGAACATCGGTAGAGTTTTACTGATAGGCACAATTCCACCTCAAACCACGGTATGGCATTGTTTACTTGCATCTCTCCTGTTGTGTCCTCAGATCTATCAACCCTAGTCACTTCCCCTCATTGTCCCCATTAGCCTCAAACCCCAAAATTTCCATTAAATGTATGCATCAGCAGCCAATCCTATAAATGAATCAAAGGCCTCCAAGAGGCCTAATCAGCACCTCATAGCTGGCAGATACCTCACTAGCCCTAAGGTATACACCTTAAAGTAATATAAAATACATAATTATAATGTTATTATTCTTGTTGTGTAATAATAAAATACTTAAGTACAAACCAGTGTGTTTCTTTGTGCCGGTCCCAAGCCTGGATAAACGGAGAGGGATATGTCAATAAGGGCATCCAGTGTAATATTTTTCCAAATCAATATACAGAGAACAACAAGTTTTCCATACCAGATAGGTTGAGCCCCGAGTTAACAGCAGCCTTCACCAGTACTGTAAGCCAACAAGTTGAAATTAAGCTACTGTTGGCCAAAGGAGAAGAAGGGAGAGGTGTGTCCAGAGGAAAGGGGAGAGGAGGAAGGTAAAGAGAGTGGAACTGCAAGGACCGATACACCCCCCCCTTTACTTTTACATTCCCCTACACAGTTAGGGTGCCAGAACAGGCAGGAGAAAAAGTTACATATTTATGTAATATAGATAATATGCCAAAGAATTAAGTTCTATCTAAAGTGTAGGCAAAGTACAACGAATCTAACAAACAAAATCAACCTGATATTAGAGTACCCAGTGGATTGTCATTTTATCGATTACTGTCTGGTCCAGTGTGACCTCTCTGAATACACTCACCATTCTCTTCCAGGGATGGAAAATGACAAACATTTCTAGTTACCCCTGTCTTTAGTGCACCTTCCTTGATGTACCTTCCAGACCAATGGGATATCAAAGTGCAAAGTGACTCACTACTTTAATCCATTGTTGTTTCAGCACAACTCGGCTCCATTCCATTCTTAGCCAGATTCCCCATTCATCTCTGCACACCTGTATTGCCCCAGACAAGCTGTCCATTCACTTTCTTATATTTTTATCATCTTTAGTTTAGCCTTTAATAGTATCTAAAGTATTTAAGTACACATTTTTATCATAATATTACACTGTCCTCATGACAGAAGCCCAATGACATCACTTCCACTAGCAAGTAGTATATGTGGACTGGCAGAGTTAAGGAGAGACTCTGTGGGACAGTTTAGTCAAAATGCTGGCCTGTGTCTTCTTGCATTTTTGAAGGCCTCACACCCATTTTGCCCTTTTGAAGACTCCATTTCATTCAACAAATATAATAACAATGATTACATGTATTAACAAAACACGATTACCTTAATACAAAGCACTAAAAACAATGATTAACACTAAGGAGACAACTGACTAAATGAAAAATAGAATATTACAAGGAAAGAAACAATAAGGAATGGTCCATACAGTACTGTCATGTAAATTACACTTTAGCGATATTGCAGGAAGTCACTTGAAGATTTTACAACTGAATTAATTGTACTGTGCAATAAAATAGAATTAAGTACACTAACTTATACTTAGTACACACAAATGTAGAGTAAAAAAACAATCAGAAAATTGAATCATGTGATTACAATTTGATTTGAATCTAAACACATTGGGTCAATTGAAGCAAACAAGCTGCATAGACAGACAGGTAACAGGGACGGCTTAATGGTTCTGGTTCCTCTTGACGTTTGGCTTTGGTTGGGCAATTCGAGGACAGTATAAAAGATGTCTCAAAGGCACTCCAGAATTATCTTAGCTGTACTGTATGCTTCTGGTCAGCGTCGAGGTAAAAGCTGAACTGAAGCCCCTGTCTGCGGCGGAATGCACTCTGGAGCAGATTTTCTTTAAGAACCTCACTGTGCTTGATTGAATTTATTCTTCCCTCCATCCCGACCAGTTTCCCTGTGCCTTTCGCAGAGAAGCACTCCATGGCACGATACTGCTACCAGCACCACACAGTAACATAGGGATGGTATTAGGCAGGTGATGAGCAGTGACCTGGGAATTGTAATGTTTCTTTATCAATGAGGTATGGTGAAATCCCTCATATGATAACACCTAACCACTTTTCAATAACCAACCATCACATGTTAAGTTGGGCAAAGGGGCTCTGATAACAGTCATGCTGTTAGAAATTTCAATAACAGACAATTAATTTCAATAACCGTTACCACATTCAGACACGGAAGTCAACTTTCACTTCACCACTTTATTATAAAGTATACAAAGCAAGATAGGAGACAATCTGACACCATATGCATAACCATAAATTAAAGAAATAAAGAGCTGAGATCTCATAAATTGTTCTATAATAAAAAAGACAAACCAAGAGCCTACTTTCTTTTTAAAAATGTGCTTAAATCAGTCTGCTTGGCAGAGAGTATAAAATGACACTGTTCATGAGCATCTTCTAGTTTTAGTACGTGTCACAACCAAAACTGTATTACTGTCAAGGTCATCTCATAAGACCCACCAACTCCATCTATTTGTGCCACACTTCCATTTTAAGCATAATGCGTTTAAGATTTATAATGACGGGCAACCAAGATATTTTTTGCAAAAATGCAATTTCACAGCCTGTCAGTCTGTCAACAGAATGTCACACTAGGAAGTATTTTTTGCAAAGCATTAAACCAACAATCAATTTTCTCTTGATCACAGCAAAAACCAACACAGTCAAATGATACATGCTCCTTCAGACACATTTTTAAAGGGGATTAAAAATATGAACTTGTGACCAACGTCAATATGGCCTGCACCACTTGCCTCCTTTTCTTTTCCACTGCTTTTTGAGGTCTGACTACACAGATGCAACTGTATTTATGAAGATACTCCGTAAAAACTTTGCGTGCCTGGTTATATAAATATACCAATGGAAATTTCTTCTTTATGGGCCAAAGCTTGTGCTGCACAATAGTCTGACTAAGAGTCTGATGGGTTGTAGATGCCCCATATATTTAAAACACGAAGCAACGCCAAGAAAGTCTGCTCGTTATCAAGGGTCAGTAAACATTCTGGAGATGTCAAATTTCCCCCCACATAAAAAGGACATGGAGAGACAGAAAATGGTGTAAAGTGCTTTCCTCAAACCTTTGAATTGTTCAGAGGAGGCATTTAAATGAATTCATATATGGGAGCAAAGTGTTGCTTTATGATATAGCCATCCTTGTTTATATTTTAATGTGGTCCTTTGTTAAAAATAAATAAAAAGACATCATCATGTACTCTCTAACTGCTCCACCACCCAAAGTTACTGCGTTACCATTAAGTGTTTTACCTTTGTTGAATAACCCAAGAAGCTATCTACATGTCATTGGTAACAAAATGCATAATTTTGGCAGAAACGTCATTAGTGAGTAATGGTTATATAACTAACCAGTTCACACAGTACCAGTAAAGCCAGTTAGGCTAATGTACTGTTTATCACTTTATTTCAGGAGTGCAGCAGAAAAATCGCTACCAGCCAAACATAAACTCCATTGCTTTTGAAACAAGACTCTCATCTTTTCTTGGTGTCTGTCGGTCAGAAACAACCTAGAAAACAAAAGAAGAAAAATAAATAAATAAAATAGTTCTCCGGAATCATTTTCAGTTTGTTACAGAGTTTATTAGCAAAACACATGCAGAACGCGGTTATAATCTGTGTTAAGACACCTACCAAATTAAGACTCAATTTCTGAAACTTTAATAAAATTGTGTTTCTACTTTTATTTGATGGTGGCATTTGTCAGCACACTGCCATTCTGTTATAGTTTCATGGGAGCAGATTTTTGTTTATGGATTTTATGGAAATTGTGCTCTGTTGACATGCTCTCTGAGTTTATGGAGCTATGAATTGTGACTTTCACCCTCTCACTTCAGTGCATTCACATGAAAATTTGACCATTTGGAGAAACGCAATGCTGGTATGTTTTTCATGAAAGTAAAGAGCTAATGAAAACTTAGCAAATGTGTATCACTTGAGTCTGAATTTAATTCAACTACACAAATGGCATTTCTGTCATTTATACAAGTGATTGGTAAACTGAATATTTGTTTAATATCTAGCTTGAATCACCAACTAACTAATACAACTTTTCGAATGTATATATTAATAGAAATGCTCAGGACACTCCAAAAAAGGAGCGATCCCAGTCCCAACCAACATCAATTATTTGTAGAGAGTGTTAGAGAGCAGGTGGGTATAGGATTGTGGAGCAGAGCAGGGAGGCAGGCAGGGGGGAACGAAGAGGCTGTGAAACCGTGTTTTTGGGGAGTTTTCCATTATTTGCCTCAGATTTGCTTTGGTACCGGTACTATGGTCCCGAAAGCTGGTTTTGATACCAAATTTAAAATTTTAGTACTGATCCAACACTAGCATGTTATTTGCTCATTGGAAAGGGGATCATGATCAGAGTGCAAAACTCTTGTTAATAAACGAGTACATGTTAGCCCCACTATTCTTGTTGGGTGGAGTATCGCAGGGATCCGTTCTTGGGCGAGTGTGATTTTCCTTGTACATTCTTCCTTTAGTTTGAATTAAGTTCTTTTAAAGATTTTATATCACATTTATGCTGAAGATATTCAACTTTCATGCTCTTTTAAATCACAACACCACCATAAGTTATCTGCCCTGGTCAAATGCCTGAGTGAAATGAATAAATGGCTATTACTTTTTTTACAGCTCAATTCTATAAAAACTGATGTTTTAATTATTGCCCCATTAAATCTGCTTGCAGAGAGGAGTCTCAGGTTAGCGGCTGTTTCACCCAACTTTAAAACTTGTGTCCGGAACCTGGGTATTATGTTTGACCAGTCTTTAAACCCTGATGTTCAATTTTAGGTCCTTGTATTGCGCTTGCTTTTATCATCAATTGAGGATATTAGCAAAGCAAAGAGCAATGGTATCAATTGTTCAAATGATGACATTAATGCACTTTTTTCCCCTCACGCCTTGATTATTGTAATTCTTTATTTACATGTTTAAAGACGACGTGGCAGCTGCATCTTCAGTCTATTCAGAATGCTGCCACTTGATTGTTAACGAGCTCCAGTAAGTGGTCTCACACTACTCAGATTTCATATTCGCTTTATTGGCTTCTGGTGGAATTTAGAATATGCTTTAAAAATTTTAGCAAATCACCTGTAGAGCTCTGCACGATCAAACACCGTAATATTTTCACGTTTCTTACAACATTATATCAACAGTTGCCCAGTTAGGTCATTTAACCACAGCCTTCTTATTGTTCTACGTACTTGGCTACAGATTCGTGGGGGATCGGGCTTTTCAGTCTGTTGTACAGATATGGTGGAATAACCTTCCTTGTGCTTTATGGGCTGCTGATACATTTCATACATTTAAAAAGCAGTTTAAGAAGTGCCTTTATAGGCTAGCATTTCTTAGCTCTTCTGTTTAATGTTCAATTGTTAAATTGGTTAGTTTAAATGTATTTTTTACTGTTTTTTTTTTAATAGTTTTCTATGGTGAACAGCACTTTGTAACTGTTTGTAAAAAGCGCTTGATAAATAATTTTTTTTTATTTTTTTGCTCAATTGGTGCAGCCCCAACCAGGACACTATAGACTGCAACGCTCTATAGAGAATGGTGCGGTCAGCTGAAGATATAACTGGGAGTGCCCTCTCTAACATCTAGTACATTTACACCAAGAAATGTCACACCAGGGCAAAGGAAATTATCAGTAATACAAGCCATTCCAACAATGGACTCTCCTCTGTGCCGTGGTCAGCTTCGACATTACAGCTGTTTGAAGACCAATTTAGAGAGACTGAGGAGGAGCTATGGTACAGTCCACCGGCATCTCTAATAAGAAAAAATTACTAGAAGTTCACAATGCCCTATTAACTCTACATGAAGGGATTTTTTTTATTATCACATATTTTAAAATTCTATTAATGACTTTAATTGATATTTATAATGTCATGTATTATTGTTATTGCCCTTTTATATGCTTCTGAGATGAAGTTATTGGAGTTTAGTAAGAAAGAATTTCACTACATATTTTATGTAAAATTTGTATATAACAAATAAAATTCAATTTGAATTACATGAAATTTTAATTACAAAAATGTAAACACTCAGAGAAACAACTCAAAAATTTCAATGGCAACCCATTATCAATACGGTCTTCAAACACCACCATTATTGTGAAGAAACAACTTTCACTTGAAAAACGGCAGACTTCTCCTTTAAATACATTTGTTCTCAAATATCTTAATGGCTTGTTGTTTGTAATACCTCATGTTTAGATGTTACTAATTTTTAACATATACAGAGCATCCAGAAAGTATTCACAACGCATCACTTTTTCCACATTTTGTTATGTTACAGCCTTATTCCAAAATGGATTAAATTATTTTTTTTCCTCAGAATTCTACACACAACACCCCATAATGCCAACGTGAAAAAAGTTTACTTGAGATTTTTGCAAATTTATTTAAAAAAAAAAAAACTGAGAAAGCACATGTACATAAGTATTCACAGCCTTTGCCATGAAGCTCCAAATTGAGCTCAGGTGCATCCTGTTTCCCCTGATCATCCTTGAGATGTTTAATTGGAGTCCACCTGTGGTCAATTCAGTGGATTGGACATGATTTGGAAAGGCACACACCTGTCTATAGAAGGTCCCATAGTTGACAGTTCATGTCAGAGCACAAACCAAGCATGAAGTCAAAGGAATTGTCTGTAGACCTCTGACAGGATTGTTTTGAGGCACAAATCTCGGGAAGGTTACAGAAACATTTCTGCTGCTTTGAAGGTCCCAATGAGCACAGTGGCCTCCATCATCCGTAAATGGAAGAAGTTCGAAACCACCAGGACTCTTCCTAGAGCTGGCCGGCCATCTAAACTGAGCGATCGGGGGAGAAGGGCCTTAGTCAGGTAGGTGACCAAGAACCCGATGGTCACTCTGTCAGAGCTCCAGAGGTCCTCTGTGGAGAGAGAAGAACCTTCCAGAAGGACAACCATCTCTGCAGCAATCCACCAATCAGGCCTGTATGGTAGAGTGGCCGGACGGAAGTCACTCCTTAGTAAAAGGCACATGGCAGCCCACCTGGAGTTTGCCAAAAGGCCCCTGAAGGACTCTCAGACCATGAGAAACAAAATTGTCTGGTCTGATGAGACAAAGATTAAACTCTTTGGTGTGAATGCCAGGCGTCACGTTTGGAGGAAACCAGGCACCGCTCATCACCAGGCCAATACCATCCCTACAGTGAAGCATGGTGGTGGCAGCATCATGCTGTGGGGATGTTTTTCAGCAGCAGGAACTGGGAGAATAGTCAGGATAAAGGGAAAGATATTAAAAGGGCTGTGCACCAACGCTTCCCATCCATCCTGATGGAACTTGAGAGGTGCTGCAAAGAGGAATGGGTGAAACTGGCCAAGGATAGGTGTGCCAAGCTTGTGGCATCATATTCAAAAAGACTTGTGGCTGGAATTGCTGCCAAAGGTGCATCAACAAAGTATTGAGCAAAGGCTGTGAATACTTATGTACATGTGCTTTCTCAGTTTTTTATTTTTAATAAATTTGCAAAAACCTCAAGTAAACTTTTTTCACGTTGTCATTATGGGGTGCTGTGTGTAGAATTCTGAGGAAAAAAATTAATTTAATCCATTTTGGAATAAGGCTGTGACATAACAAAATGTGGAAAAAGTGATGAGCTGTGAATACTTTCTGGATGGTCTGTATTAACAAACTCAAAGTTTTTTTCACATTTCTGTTTCACCTCATTGTGTTTTCAGAAGATTAAAAATGGAGACAAGATATCTGGCAGTCAAAGCAATACAAATATACATATTTATACGGGTGCATCTTAATAAATTAGAATATCAAAAAGTTAAATTATTTTAGTAATTCAATTCAAAAAGTGAAACTCCTATATTATATAGATTCATTACACACTGAGTGATACATTTCAAGTGTTTATTTCTTTTCATTTTGCTGATTATAGCTTATAGCTAATGAAAACACAAAATTCAGTATCTCAAAAAAGTAGAATATTGTGAAAAGGTTCAATATTGTAGACTCTTGGTGTCCCAATCCACTCAGCTATTTAACCCAAAACACCTGCAAAGGTGTCCTAAGCCTTTAAACGGTCTCTCCGTCTGTTTCAGTAGGCCACATAATCAAGGGACAAGACTGCTGACTTGACAGTTGTCCAGAAGACAGTCATTGAGACCGTCCATCCACAAGGTGGGGTAGCCATAAAAGGTCATTACTAAAGAAGCTGGCTTTTTACAGAGTGCTGTATCTAAACATATTAATGGAAAGTTGAGTGGAAGGAAAAAATGTGGCAGAAAAAGGTGCATAAGCACCTTCAAAGAGTGGACTGCGGCTGGAGTCAGCACTTCAAGATCCACCACACCCAGACTTATCAGGGACGAGGGCTACAACTGTCGCATTCCTTGTGTCAAGCCACTCCTGAACCAGAGACAACGTCAGTTGCATTTTACCTGGGCTAAGGAGAAAACGGACTGGACTGTTGCTCAGTGGTCCAAAGTCCTCTTTTCAGATGAAAGTCAATTTTGCATTTCATTTGGAAATCAAGGTCTCAGAGTCTGGAGGAAGAGAGGAGAGGCATGGAATCCAAGCTGCTTGAGGTCCAGTGTGAAGTTTCCACAGTCAGTGATGATTTGGGGAGCCACATCATCTGCTGGTGTTGGTGCACTATGTTTCATCAAGTCCAAAGTCAGCACAGCCAGACCTCTACCAGGAAATCTGAGAGCACTTCATGCTTCCCTCTGCTGACAAGTTTTATGGAGATGTGGATTTCATTTTCCAGCAGGAATTGGCACCTGCCCACATACCAAAAGTATCAATAAATGGTTTAATGACCATGGTATGTATCACTGTGCTTGATTGGCCAAGTAAACTCACCTGGCCTAAACCCAATAGAGAATCTATGGGGTATTGCCAAGAGGAAGATGAGAGACATCAGACCCAACAAAGCAGACAAGCTGAAGGCCGCGATCAAAGCATTCTGTGCTTCCTTAACACCTAAGCTGTGCCACGCCACACTGATGTAGTAATTCATGCCAAAGGAGCACCGACCAAGTACTGTGCGTACATGGACATACTTTTCAGTAGGCCAACATTTCTGCATTAAAAATATTTTTTTTATTGGTCCTGTGTAATATTTTAATTTTCTGGGATACTAAATTTTGAGTTATTAGTGATAGGAAAATTGATTTTATTGTACTAAGTGAAACGTGGCTTAGCTCTGATGGCGCGGCTATTTTAATTGAATCTGTGCCTCTGAATTAAAGCTTTGCTCATGCGGATTGCAAGGTAAGAAAGGCGGCAGTTTAGCAAACATTTACACGAGCCGGTTAAACTGTAAAGATGTCAGTTTTGGTAAATTCAAGTCCTTTGAGTATCTTGCTGTTGTTATTCATGAAGTTTCTCAGTTTCTAGTATTATCAGTGTATAGACCTCCTAAATACAATACATCTTTCTTTGAGGAATTCTCAGACTTGGGGTCAATTATAATTACAAACTATGGCACGTTCCTAATAGTTGGTGACTTTAACTTTAATATCGATAATCAGTGTGACCCGAAAGTAAAAGATTTCATGAACCTCCTGGACTCATGATTTGAGACAGTTCGCTAATCAGCCTACACACAAAGCAGGTCACACGTCAGACTTAGTAATTACTAAAGGACTAAAAGTTGATGTAAAGCAGGTCATTGATATTGGTCTATCAGACCATTTTCTCTTACTATTTAATATAGAAATAATGATAGAAAATATTCACGAGAAGCATATTGTTAAAAAAACGCTTCTTTGATTTATCGGCAGCTTCAAAGTTTACAAACATTCTAAGTAACCAGTCCATTTGTAGTGCTAACTACAATAGCGAGGATAATGTACAACCCCAAATCAGAAAAAGTTGGGACAGTGTGGAAAATGTGAATAAAAAAATAAAGCAATAATTTACAAATTTCCCTTAACTCTTATTTCATTGCAGACAGTATGAACACAAGATAATTCATGTTTTTTTTTGGTCAACATCATTTGATTTGTAAATAAACATCCATTCTTGCCATTCAGGCTTGCAACACATTCCAAAAAAAGTTGGGATGGGGGCAATTATGGGGTAGTAATGAGGTATAACAACTAAATAATGATGTGAGTTGAAACTGGTGATGTTAACAGGTGATTGCAATCATGATTCGGTACAAAAGCAGCATCGAAGAAAGGCCTACTCCTTTAGGAGCAAAGATGGGCAGAGGATCACCAGTTTGCCACCAAGTGCGGGCAAAAATCTTTGAAATGAAGAAAAACGTTTCTCAAAGACAGGAAGAGATTTGGGCATTTCTCCCTCTACAGTGCATAACATAGTGAAAAGAATCAGGGAATCTGGAGAAATTACCGTGCGCAAGGGCGCAAGCCTAAACCTAATGGCCGTGACCTCCGAGCTCTCAGACGCCACTGCATTAAAAAACGTCATTCATCAATAAATTATATAACTGTGTGGGCTCAGGACTACTTCAGAAAGTCACTCTCAAGCACTACAGTACGTAGTTACATTAGGAAATGCCAGCTAAAACTGTACTGTGCCAAAAGGAAGCCCTACGTAAATAGTGTCCAGAAGCACCGTCGACTTCTCTGGGCTCGGAGGCATCTGGGATGGTCCATTGTGCAGTGGAAACGTGTACTGTGGTCAGACGAATCGGTTTTTCACATCTTTTTTGGAATAAATGGACACGAAAAGAAAATCCGAGCATATTCCTCTGGTTTTGAGGTCGCTACATTGGTTACCTGTGTCATTCAGAATCAACTTTAAAATACTGCTTGTGGTTTACAAAGCCTTAAATAATCTCGCTCCATCTTATATTTCGGAATGTCTGACACCTTACACACCAAATCGTAACCTTAGATCATCAAATGAGTGTCAGCTTAGAATTCCAAGAGCTAAACTTATAAGAAGTGGTGAGGCGGGCAGCCATCTGCTGTTATGCACCTCAAATCTGGAATAGCCTGCCAATAGGAATTCGCCAGACTGATACAGTGGCGCACTTTAAAACACTGCTGAAAACACATTATTTTAACATGGCTTTCTCATAGCTTTATTTTAGATTAATCCTGATGCTCTGTATATTCAATTAATTATCATTACTATTCATGGTGGCTCCAAAATCCGTACTAACCCCTACTTTCCAGTTTTCTGTGGTGGCAATCTACGCCACCATCACCTAATCAAAGCACCGTGATGTCCTTACATTGATGGATTAACACTAGAATTACCAGAGCCTACAAAAAAAAGTTGTAGATCCGACACAGCTTAAATCACTTCTCACCTCTCCGTCAGTGTCTTTTGTCCTTTAAATGTGTTGATAAGCAGCAAGCAGTCTGCTATCACATTCCCCACCGGCGCACAGTTTTCTCAGCTCAAGTCTGTTTACCTGCATGTCAGTTGCTTGGAGTTGTATAGAGTGAGAAGTCAAGCAAAATCACACCTTTTATAAATACTATATCATGTGGAACACATGCATTTAATGTGTGTTCTGTGTCTACACCGATCTATGTAAACACATCATTAAAAAAGAAAAGTTTGTCATGTTTTAGTAATAATTGACAAAATATAAACTTCATGTCTACAATGTGTGAAGCCTGAAGTCCAAATATCAAAGAAACACTTTCACAAAAGGTACAAATACAACAGAACAAGTGCACTTTTATTCAAAAAATATAACTGCAGAAAAACACCACACATTTGGGTGTGACATTGACACGCATTTACTACAACAGCTTCGGCGGCGCAACGGAATCAACAGTTGACTGGTAATCAAAACTTCATGGGTTCGATCCCCGACGAGTCCGTTTTGAGAAGTCAGCTGCTTTTATTCTTACTATTTTGGAATAAAAACATATATTTGATTTCAGTCTGTAACAGCCGGTATAAATGTATGATGAGTGTTAAAAGGTCAGAAGTCCACGTGACCGTCATCATCAAGTCCTTCCATGAGAACCCTAAATACCATTAGGACTGATTCAAGTCATTTATGTTAGGTAGAATGCTGGGTGGTCTTGTGGCCTTGGAACCCCTGCAGATTTCATTTTTTTCTCCAGTCGTCTGGAGTTTTTTTTTTCTGTCCTCCCTTTTATTCTGTTAATTAGTGTTCTTATTTTAATTCTAGCAAATCATTTTAAGTATAGTATCATGAACTCAGTAATCACTTCAGTTTATTTGAATACATTTTATATTCCTCATTAACATAACACACTTCAACATGGATTAAGTGAGGCTGTAGTAAGTTAATTATGTTCAGAGAGATTGAACAGCGCTCAAGACCTGGTAGCCAGCAATATATTTGGGTTACATTCTCTTAAATTAACTACTATTTATATTAAGACTGAAAAACTCAAAATTCTTTAATGGCTGTAATAGCTCAAACTATGATACTCATGACAGAAGAAAGCATTTTCTTAACCAACTGGACCTCAACATTTTAAATTTCTACTTAAGATTCTTGAAGACATACCTGATAGTCACTACTAGAAGCTTTGTACGCAGCAGCTAATGGCCTCATAGATGTAGACCGTGGTGTATTGACAGAACTAGATGGAGTTCCTGAACTTTTAACAGGAGTAAATGCTGAGGAACTTGAAAATGCTATGCTATGATCCACATTTTCCATGACACTCTGCAAAAGAGAAAAACAATACGTTTGATTAAAAATGCTTTCTGACACTGCACATTATGCTCTTAGTAAAGAAAGTGTTTTTGGCTCAAATTACGTATAAACTTCAACTCTAATACTAGTAGTACAGCTCTGATAATTTGAAAGTCCTGGAAGTAGAAACATTTTTTTTTAATTGCTTAATGCTTATATACTGTATGTATCTTGAAACTCAAAATAAAAAATTAAATGGTTTACTATTTAAATTTAGGAATAATATTTATATCATACAACAGATTAATGTATAATCACAAAATGCATCATAAACACTTCGACTAACCCAAGAGGCAAACAATATTTTAGTCAATGGCAGTACAATATAATCATAAAGAATAACTGAAGGAATATTCAGTCTATCAATATTTTGAAGAAATTTCCAAATGCATGAAGCAACAATAATGATGAAATGTTATACAATTTTCCATTACTGAATATTACTTATAAAAAAAAAAGATTAACAACAAATGTGTATTTTGCCTTTCTTTGAGTAAAAACAATTCTAATATCGCATTACTAGACCTGCAAAATAAAAATAAAAAAATACATGAATAAATAAAACACACAACAGAGCAGAACTTCACAAATTTGGAAATGGTGGGGGTAAGTTCTCCCCGTGTCTGCATGGGTTTCCTCCCACAGTTCAAAGACATGCAGGTTAGGTGTATTGGCGATCCTAAATAATCCCTAGTGTGTGTGTGTGTGCGCGCGCGTATGTGTGCGTGGCATGCCCGGGGTTTGTTTCCTGCCTTGCGCCCTGTGTTAGCTGGGATTGGCTCCAGCAGACCCCCCGTGACCCTGTAGTTGGGATATAGCGGGTTGGATAATGGATGGATGGATGTGATGGGGGTGGGGGGAGAGAGACTGCAGTGTCCACAGATTAACTAGCGACAAAACCCATTTGTTTGGTTATTTTGACAAATGCAAATCATACCATAGAATTTACTTACTGTAAACTTTCAAAAAGACTGACTTAACTCCCCACCCAAGATTAATTCTGAAACTATGTGCTGCTGGCATCTGGATGTCAAGTTGGTTAATCAGCAGGAAACTAAGAAGAAGAAAATGCTCCATGTGGGGTGAGGTCATCAGTCGTCTGTCCTTGGACCATTACTTTGTCTTCTTTATATTAATGACATTGATTTTTGGTATAGTAAACAAATTTGTTAACTCTCAGATGATGCTAAATTGGAATAATGACAGACACTGAGGAGCAGCAAAATAATTCAAAAAGACTCGGACAAGCTTGAGAACTGAGCAACCACTAGGAAAGTTTAATGTAGAAAAATGCAAGGTGAGATATGCAGACAAAAGGAACGGCAGTTATGAATGCAAGATGAAAAACAATTTCCTAATTTTGGTTTGTTCTTGTGCAGAATTCAGGTAATATTTTTCAATTTTAGAGGACTGTAAATATATTTGATATATGAGCAACATATGGTACGATTATGCCCTCAAGCACAGTATAAACGTTTTCCAGAATCTTGATAGAAACGAAAATAAAAATGACAGCAAGTGCTGATAAAGAAGACTCTCAGTACAAAAGATCCTAGTCACTTCTAAGAAGAATTATTCCTTGTAACAAACACTGATTCTTGGTATAAAAAAAAAGTGTAAAAAAAAAATCCATTCTGAGGTTCAAAACAATTTAGGACGGTAAGAAACAGCACCTAAGCCCATTCATTCCTACTCTTACCCAAATCACAATGCCCTTAATGGAGAAAGACTAAAAACAGGTATTAATATAGTAAGTGCTCCTGTACTGGCAGTAGCACTTTATATAAAACAGGGAAGGAAAAATCAGTGAGGTGATAGTCAAACAGTGAGTGAAGTAAAGAGAAAGTGTACATTAGGGATAGTGAGATACTGCCATATGTGGTGTGGGAGTTCACACTAAGAAGTGTCAGAACTTTCTCAGAATCGGTACAGAAAAGGGCGAGAACAATAAGCAATGTTTCTCATAGCAGCTGCCAATGTCAGTGAGCTCTTGCTTCTTTAACCATTATAGGCAGTGATGGTGTTAGCAGAATAAGCTGTCCCAACTGCAACTAACAGGTGCATTGGTAGGCTTTTAAATCACAGAGTGATATGTGAAATATTTCAGTTTTCAAGAAAGAAAACTGATTTTTAAAAATGCTGCATTTTAAACTAAAGGATTTGTGATCTTCCAGGTTTTTTTTCCTGCATTTTAGTGCTTTAGTTTTCTTTTGCAGAGTAATTTGAATCTACACTTCCAAATTTTACTGACTTAATGTGATCACAGTTATTGCGGTTTAAGTGCACTATAGTGGCACACAGAATCCCTCAGTACATCAGGGGTGCCCAATGCGTCGATCGCGATGGTACTGCAGGTAGATCGCGTTGCATTAAAAAATATTTTTTTTTTTTTAAAGTTAGTCTATCATATATCCTCCCTATGGCATTTGCCACTTGATTGACATACAGGGCAGCCAGTCTGAGATCTCTTCTCTTCTAACACACCGGTCATCCCGCACGCACGATCAAACGCGTGAGCTACTGCAAAACTCCAGCTGTGATCTAGTTAGCCTTCCAATTTATATCGACTAAAGAAGGAATTAAAAAAAAAAAAAAATAATTGTTTGGGAGGGTATGGGCTGGATGTGGAATTGGAAGAGGAATTTATTCTCACAATGTCACAATCGAAGTGCGTTTGTCTGATCTGTCAATCTATCATTGCTATTCCAAAGAAGGAAAATGTGGAAAGGCATTTTCGAACTGTTCATAAAAACTACGAAACTGACGTCCATCCAAAAAGCGATCTGAGAAAGGAGAGGGAACTAAAATCGCAGTTAATTGGACAGCCATCATTTTTCACTCGGCTGAATTCAAAAGCTCCTTGACTGCATTATTCGGCTCTACTTATTTATGCGTCAGCCTTTTCCCACATGATGATTATTAAATCCAAATAGAGTAGTGACCATAAATGTACTGAATTGTTATTGTGCCATAAATGTTATTCAGTTATGCAAGGTATGACAACATACATTTTATGTATAAAGTATACTCAGTGTATATATCTATCTCTAATATCTCTCTCTATATCTAATGTAGGTAGATCATTTCGACCTGGTCATTTTAGAAGTAGCTCGCAAGATGATGAAGTGTGGGCGCCCCTGCAGTAGAGGAATGATTAATATTTTTAAGTACTAGAGGCTTTGCTCCCCAACCCTCCTGTCTGCGCTACGCACCAGCAACTTCGCATTTCTGTTGCTCACGTTTGTGATTTCACTTTCACCAAACAAAACTTTTTAATTCTTGCAGATAGGCCTCTTCATTGGGAAGAAACTACTTTTCTCTGATTTAAACACGAATTAGACGATCTACAAAAGTTTAAAGGCAAACAATACTTGTGTCATATCACCTATGTCCATATATTCACTCTCTTTTCGCTTTTACCTTTTCATCAATATCGCATTGAATTTTGATTTGATGTTTGGAATCACCTTGTGACAACGCAACGTATAACTGCCCGTGAGTGAATATCAGTTCTCTCTGTCTGACAACAGCATTCACACAAATGAGAAATGATTGAACCGTGTGTGTGGTTATGTGACCAGGACTTTTCCAAATGTCACTGCATAAGCTCTTGTCTCACGGGGCTTGAAATTCTCTCACAGGATTTCTCTTTCACCAAACAAACAATCTTTTAATTCTCGCAGATACACCTCTTCATTAAGAAAAAACACTACTTTTTTACCCCCCCTGATAGCAACACGAATTAGACGATCTACAAGTCTCCAACTTAAAGTTTAAATCTGAACAATATACTCAATCTCTTTTTGCTTTTCCGTTATTTCACCGAGTAATAATTTCCGCTTGTTTGCTTTAATGCGATCTTTACTATCGTTTTTTTTTTTTGAGACTTTCGAATTTTTGTACTTCCATTATCTCTAACCTGCTCTGCATGTATACCGCGCCAACATTTTTGAATTCTTTAAGACGTTCTACTTTGTTATCTGCTCTTTGGTCTTTTATTTCCAGCCCCAGGCCTGGTTAAATCTCTTGGCACAACGTCTCTTCTCACGTGAAAGTTTCTCTCTGAGAAAATCACATCTCGTCTCCTTTCAAGATTTTTTTTTTTTTATAATAGAGACGTAGGCCTTTCTTAAAAAGGTCAGTTAGTTTATGGCATATTATACAAGAGTTGAGAGCTGTGCATGTAAACTATTAACTGTTGTACTTTAAATTGTGTAAATCGGTCTTATCAAGCAGAATAAAGTTCACCCCATACACCATTCAAAATATTTTTTTTTCATTTCCCTTTTCACACATTGAACTGAAATGGCAAAAAAAAAACACAAGCAGAAGCAGACAGAACAAACTTTGCATCTACCCTAACATTAAGCAGGCAAACGAGGTGGGGTGGTTTGGAAAAAGAGAAAGGAATCCAAACCCAATAACAACCAGGCGCTGCACATCTGAAACCCTATCGTTTAAGGACCAACCAGCTAAATAAGCATAAAACATACAATAAACTACAAAGCCTTTTTGTCATGCAAGCAGACATTCCAGAGACACAGTGCAAGCCACAAAACCTTCCAAAGCATATCAGAATTCACCAAAATTAGACAAACATTAGATTTGCCTATACTGAGGTTCAGTCATTTGACATTTTCCTCCCACAGTCCAAAGACATGCAGGTTAGGTGCATTGGTGATCCTAAATAGTCCCTAGTGTGTGCTTGGTGTGTGTGTGTGCGCCCTGCGGTGGGCTGGCTCCCTGACCAGGGTTTGTTCCTGCCTTGCGCCCTGTGCTGTCTGGGATTTGCTTCAGCAGACCCAACGTGGCCCTGTGTTAGGATATAGCGGGTTGGACAATGGCTGACTGAAATTCAGAATTAATGTATAAACATTTACATGCTTTCGAATCTTTACACAAAATGTTTAACAAAATTCTTTGATTTTATTACCTCACACAAACCCAGTAATTTTAGCACATACTCCAGACCTTTAAAACATCAAAGAAAAAGGTAGAAAATAATCTACCAGTTAAGGGATTTGCCAGATGCTTACAATACATTTATTTCTATAGCAGATACAAGGCATGTAGCTTGTACAAAATGACATATCATAGATAAGATAGCTATAGATGAGTTTTTTCTACATATGTATGCTTCTTAAAGCCATCAGTACGACAGCATAATGAAATGTACTATGACAATACTTTAAAATACTAATATTGTAAAATTATATGTAAAAGACAAACATTAAGACAAAAAAAACAAAAAAAAAATGTAATAAACCAATACCTACTTTACTGACCTTATCAATACAGGGTTTGACTCCAATCATTATAGTTTCTCCAAAGATTTTACCATCTTTACTTAGTGCTTTCCTTGCTTGGAGTTTTGACTGATACTGAATATGCATCCAATTTCCATTGTTTGACATCTTTAAATATTACAAAAAAGAAAAAAAAAAAGAGAAAAAGTGTTGTCACTTAAATCTAACGTTCATCAAATAACGAATTAAATTTCAAAGAAGTTAGCTTACCACATGTTTCAATACATTTCCATACTGTGCAAACTGCAGTAAGATGTAAGAGGCTGAGGCAGGGGGAAATCTGTGATAAATGTCAAAAAAAAAATTAGAAATGGCACTAAACCCAACATTATCAAGTTGAGAAAAAAAAATATATGAAACTATTGAATTGGCCAGTATCTTAAAAATAACAATTGAAAAACTTTATTTTAAGCAAAACAAACAAATGTCCTTATCACATTAATAAGAATAATATTTAACATACATATTCAGCAATGCTCATCAACCACTCACCCTAACCAAATATTGGGTTTGAAAACTTTACATAATAAATAATTAAAATATATGTTTCAAGTGTAACATGGTAAATCACATTTACCCCACTCACCAGATACTTCAAATCTATGTTTTATTACCATTCAAAGCAACAATTCAAGTACTTTTGACTTAATCACAAAAAAAATTGGTTACATTTATAACAGTATAACACTATCCTCACCCAAAAACAGTAACCCATGTATCATCAAGATGATCCTCAGAAGAAAGGGCATCTCCTTGTGTATAGAAAGGGTCCACCTGTGCAGGAGAGAGAGTGGCCTTCCTTTGCTGTCCGATGGTAGAGGGGCTGAACATTCCTGATGCTGAGTATTCAAAAGCAGAAAATGAAATCTACTGGATACATCATAAAGAGCTACAGAGAGACTAGGACACAAAAATAATATCCTAAATAAACAGTTCATCCTCACGTTTTACTCCTGCCCAACTTCCAAGCATTTCTTATAATCAATTACAGTACTGTGTTCTCATATAGTTAGATAAGATTGACTGCTGCAGCCACCCTTGGCATTATGATTCATTAAAATAAGCACAGCACAGTAACTTTTCATTAACTATGACACCATTATTCAACAGCGCATTAAATATCAAAATATTTTACGTTACATTAATAAATCTTAACAAAAATAAACTACAAAATATAATTTTGAAACATTTTGTTATAAGAAATATTTACCTATTCCAGCATTACCTGGTGTCTGCATGAGAGAAAAGGAGGCCTGAAAAACAGCAAAGAAAGGTAAGTTATGGCTACTCTTTATCTAAAGGATCTCAGGTGGCACTTATCACTTTATTACACGTCTTGAAGAGCTAAAACAGTTAAATATGCCAATGAACTATAAAATAAAAATTACACCAAATAAGACACAAACTGTTAACTATAAATGAAAAAACTCATACACTAGATGTGTATATGCTAGGAGTTCATTTCTGAATTGAGGGGTGGTGTGGTAGGGTCAATCCCCTCTTAAATAGGATTTCAAACTATGTGGGAAGTACAAAACCCACACATTAAAAAGCATTTTGGTATGAATATTTCTGGCATCTTTTTAAATGTCACAACTTATTCTCGCTGACATTTACAGTAGAACATAACATTTTTGAATTGCAAGCCACTCAACTTTTTATTTCTGCTACTTTAAGTTAATAACTATTACATGTAGAGACTTCCACTGTCAGAAAAACCAAAAGGATGTTTCTGAAACGCCATAACCGAATGTATCATGAATTGTTGTACCATGTGGAAGGGCGTCTGACAAAGTCCTCATTTTTCTTTAGAAATGTCCTTATTTTCAAATTTAGACAGGTGGCAGCCTTAGCCATGGGCATTCTGTATCTACAGCTGATTTTCTTGAAAGATTCCTTGATCATCTTTCATCTCTTTGTGTGTGTCTTCAATTTTACTTTTCAGATTTAAGTTTATATGCAATCAGCCCACCATAAACATTGAAAAGAAATGACACTTACAAATGTCTAAATGTCATAAGGCTGCCACAAAACAGCAGAGAAAAGTTTGTCAAATAAAAAGAGGACCAAATGAATATAAATTCACTAAACAAGCCAAGTCAATTTCCTGAATTGTTTATATTGATTTTAGCACAATTATCAGCCTGTTTCCAATTCAGTAAAGTTTTTTTCTAAACACAGGTCAGTTAATTTTTGGAACTTGTTTTTTTCTCTAAAGTTTAAACACAGGGCACGTGCTGTATATGCTTGTGCAGCTCCACTGAACAGCCGATTGCCAAAATCCGCAGCTGCATGTTCTGGTCACAAGTAGCTGCAACAGGTAGGTGACATAATATACATGCAAGCTTAACGAAACAAGAACAATAAAAAATAAATTAGCCATTAGTAACAAATAAGGCAGAATAATACATACAGTAATTTAAGAAAAAAAAAACCCTAAACATTCTTGCAAAAAGCAAGAGAGATTACTCACCAAATAAATGTGAGATATTCGCCCATTAAATATTACAACTTGCGTCAATAACTAAATTTGTACGGTATACCTTCAACTCCACTCCAACTTTCAAACACTGAATTATCAGGCTGATATAAAGCAGGATATGAAATAAACTGTCCTGCTTAATACACAAGCAAAACTGTCCATGTTAAGTGCCCAAGAACCACTGTGGAATGTACAGTGCATGCATCCTTATTATTTTTTATTATTAAGTAACTCGCATTCATTTTAGGGAATCCTCAACAATGATAATTAATGAAATAAAAACTTCCACCTGTCTTGCGTTGAGAGCCATTACATGACTATGAGGAATACACCAGCATATAAAGTAATCAAGCACAAGCATTTAAGATTATATAGATAACGTCAACAAGAGAAATTTCCAGAAGATTAAAATGAAGACACGGTAAGAAATTAGATATGAGGATTCATTTATGAAAGGATTATGCAGTAGAGAAATCCAAGTACTGAAACAGAGTAACAATAAAATCTACTGCAGGAAAAGACTTACTTGTTTTTTTGAACTTAGCGGGGTCATCCCAATTCCTGGACTTGAAAGCTCTTCATATATACTTCTAACTGGAGGTGCCCCACTTTTGTCCTTTGGAGTTGGAACAACGGGTTGAGGAGGAGTAGCACCTAGATATTTGACGAAGACAAAACAAGTACATAAATGCTCTTTTCATGTCATATTCAAAATCTGTTTTGTTGAAGGTGATAAATGCTATTCTACTAACCTTGGACTCAGGTTCTTGTGCTATTTTGGTGTTGCTGGACCTTAGTGCAGCTTTTGATACAGTGGAATATGAGGTTCTATTAAAACGGCTTGAGTGTGAAGTTGGCATTCAAGGATGTGCACTGAAATGGTTTGTGTTCTACTTAATTGGTAGATCTATGTATGTCGATTAACGTATGTGATAACTTCTCCCAGCCACCTCCGCTCAATCAATTTGTACCCACAAGGCTCGATTCTGGCCTCTTTATTATTTGCCTTATAATTGCTCCCTCTGGCGTCTTTTTTTTTCCCCAAAAACATGGCATCAGTTACCACTGTTATGCTGATTATACACAGATTTATATTAAAGTTAACCTTGACATCGTTTCATGTGTATAGAAGCCGATGGAGTGTATTGACGATACTAAATTCTGGATGGTACAAAATTTCCTCCAACTAAGTGAAAATAAAACGGAGGTAAATATCTTTGTCCCTGCTTTATCTGCTAATGAAACTGGCACTCATTTAAGTTCGTTGAGGGCAAAATTTTGTAATGATGTCAGAAACCTGGGTAACATCTTTGATTCATCTCTAAGCTTTGACAAATAAATCTCTGCAATAGTGAAGTCCAGCTTTTACTAACTGAGGAAGTTTCAAAGTTAAAAATCTTCCCTTTCACATAAGGATTTGGCAACAGTGATTCATGCTTTAATTACATCTCAGCTTGATTATTGTAATTCCTAATATGTGGGATTGCCCAAGTCTACCCTGTTGCACCTTCAGTTGGTATAGAATGCAGCAGCTAGATTTCTGGCCAGCACTAGTAGAAGAGAGCATCTGTCAACTGTATTGGCCTCCTCTCCGTTGGCTGCTGGGGAGATTTTTGGATTGACTTCAAGGTTTTAATGTTTGTTTATAAGGCCTTGCATGGCGTTGCCCCTAAATATATCTGCCATCTCCTTCATCCCCTCTCTAGAATGAGAGTTTTGAGGTCATCTGCTCAATTGCTTCTTGCAGTTCATAGATCATGGCTAAAGTTTAAGGGTGACAAGACTTTGGAATGATCTGCCGCTACATATCGAATTTTCCTTCAATTGAGGTTTTTAAGACTCGGTTAAAACCCCACTTTTTACGGTGGGGTGAGGAGGTCGGAAGGGGGAGGATAGATAAATAGCTTTAATTAACTGTTTTATAAAATTGTTTGTTTAACAGCATTGGTGCCCAGTTAAGTCCTGGAGGGCCGCAGTTGTTGCAGGTTTTCATTCTAACCATCTTAATTAGTGACCCCTTTTTACTGCCAATGAACTACTTTTGCCTTAATTTTAAATTGACTTGACTCAGACCCCTGATTTGTTTTTTTTTTCCTTAATTAGCCTAGTCAAACAATAATGAGACACAAAATGTCCCAAAACATGACACTAAACTGGATCCGTGACACAATATTTGTAAATAAAGAAAGGTGAGAGTCTCAGTAAGGTTGACTTGCTTAGGTCATGAAAACCTTTCGATTATGTTCTAAGGAAAAAAAAAAAAAGTCAGTTTTGGGAGTGCCTGCTGTGGCAGACTAAGAGCTTCAACAAGCCACGGAATTAAATAACGGGTTTAATTAACAGCAAGAATTGGCATTTCATTAAGTAATTGGTTGGAGTTTGAAGCCCCAATTTAGCTGGTCATCAAATGGCTCGCCTCGCATCTCATTTCTGTTTTGCTGGCATTTAATGAGGAAAAGAATCAATTCAGGGGACTGAATCCATAAAATTAAGGCTATTTAAATGATGGGAAAATAAGTCAGTTGGCAATGAAAACTGGTCACAGATTAGGAAAAGGGTTAGAATGAAAGCCTGCAGTGACTGTGGCCCTCCAGGCCTTGAGATTGACACCCCTGTAATTTATAGTAACCTTTCATGTTTCTTTGTACAGCACATTGGTACAACTTCTGTTGTCTTCAAATGTGCGTTATAAATACATTTGATTTGAGCGATTGACTAATATAAAGGCTACTTTCACCCACTTGATTTATTAAAGGAAACCTCTACCCAAAACATCACGTTCCTTACCCCATGTAGTTGGTTGCTGGCTGAGAAAAATTTTAAATCTCACGCTTGCACTAAAAAAATGACATTACTCATTTTAAATAATCCGCCATAAGTCATTCAATCGTTTACTGCAAATACAAAAAGAGCATGCATTTATTGCTAAAATATTGTTATACATATTACTTCTTCCAGTAAAACAAAAGTAGCCCTAAAACCTGCCTTTCTCCTATACCAGGGGTGTCCAGCTCCAGTCCTGGTGGGCTGCAGGTTTTCATTCTAACCCTTTTCCTAATCAGTGAGCAGTTTTCACTGCTAATTAACTCCTTTTCCCTTCATTTTAATAGCCCTGTTTTTAAGGATTCAGTCCTCTGAATTGATGCATTTCTTCATTAAATGGCAGCCAAACAGAAATGAGATGTGAAACGAGCCAACAGATGACCAGCTAAACTGGAACATCAAACTCCAGCCACTTTGTCCAACCAGTTTCTTAATGAGAAGCCGATTCTTGCTGTTAATTAAAGGCGTTATTGAGTATCGTAACTTGTTTCTGCTCTCATTCTGTCACAGCAGACTGTTGATTTTCTGTTTTTACCTAAGACCACCATCAAGATGTTTTGGTGAAACTTAACCTTTCTTTATTTTCAGGTTAATTGGTCATGTGGTGGCTTGTTTTGTGTCTCATTATTGTTTGGCTGCTCATTAAGGAAAAAGAAACAATCTAAGGGGTCTGAGTCACGTCAATTAAAACTAAAGCAAAACAAGTGAATCAGCAACACAAATGGCGCACTAATTAAGAAGATGCTTAGAATGAAAACCTGCAGCCACTGCAGGCCACCAGGACTGGAGCTGGACACCCTTGTTTATACATTGGCTAAGAGTTCTGTCTTCAATTCAAAACAGCAACCCTATATGAAATGGCTTCCGAGTTATGGGCTATTTTCAAGAGATTTTTTTTTTTTTTACACAAACGTTTTGGTACTGCTTGCTGTTATCCAGTGGAACTGGAAGCCCACTTCTATTAAAGAAAAAACTCTCATAGTTCTGTCCTGCATGAAAACATGAGATTAAAAAATGCTTCATCTATCACTACAAACTGCATGTAAGCAACATGGGGGGTGTGGAGGGGTATGTGGAGTATCAATTTTGGGTTGGGTACACATTAAAAAAAAATAGTAAAAATCCAAAGCAGCCTGCAAACAAAGACATTTTTATCTTTGTGTGTTTTTTCAGTAAGGGGGAAAAAAAAGAGACAAGTTCATTTTCTCATACATTAAAAAAAGGCTAGCTGATAGCAGCCAATTGTGCAGGAGATCATTTTTGCACTAGACAAAGACAAAATAAAGCGCACAATGATGAGAAGACACAACATATTGCCAGCTTAGCTCAGTGTTGTATTTTTGTGATGTTATAGCAGCACATTATTGAAAATTTTCACCTTCAATCTTTCAGTGGTATTAAACAACTGTGCCCCACATATTCATTCTCATAAAAAACACCAAAAGCACTACAATTGACTGAGAAGCAAATGTAAGATGCGAAAATTAATACAATGCAAATAGATATAGAAATCACTTCAGAGGGACACTGTTTAGAACCCAATACAATCATCAAAAACAAAAGGCTAATGAGATCCCCTAAATGAATGGCATTATTAAAATGTATGAAAATTTTCAAGAGCCAGATGTGCTACAGGCTTTTGATGCACTGAAGACAAGTAACATCCCAAGGGCTGATGGGATTTTTTCCTGTCGGGTGGGGTTGGGGTTTGTCAGTATTACTTAGCAACCTTTACTATGTATATGCCGGCAATAACTTTTCAGATAGAACCAATGTGTAATGACTGAAAAGTTAGTAACGCGTGTGACTAAAGATGGAAACAAAATGAATCACAGCAAATCATAAGCTAATGAAGTCTGACTTATGAACAAAGAACACTACAGAAACTTTAATCGGAAATAAGAAAGACTTCTTGTATGAAAAACAATCGACAGCTAAAAAGGGTTTATGAGGGAAAGGTCCATTCAAACCAGTATTAAGAGTTTTTTTTTTGAACAGCCAACTGAAGTAGGAGGAGCACTACTTGCTCTTACTCCTACTCTGTTCAATGCTTGCATAGATTGGATGATGGGCAGGGTTGTGTGGTTCAGCAGCTACAGGGTATCTGCTGGTGAAGAAAGATTCCCTAATCTTGACTCTGCCAACAATGCTGTGATCTTCACAGAGTCAATGGAGGCTCTGATGGAGCATCTCGAGTGACTAAGGGAGGAGTATGAGTGTCTGGGCTTAGGAGTGTCCTGGATAAAAACCAAGATCCAGGCCTTTAATGACCTCTTGGGAGACAGCCATCAGCAGTGTGTCTGTGTGCAGAGAGAGTGTCGACCTCATCAGGAGGTTTAGTTACCTCGGCAGTGACACTCATGTCTCTGGTGGCTTTTCATTGAAGTAAGCAGACAAATATGATTTTTTTATGGGTGTCATGAAGTTACTGTAAAGGAGTGTGTGGTGCTCCCGATATCTCTGCAAAAGGATGAAGGTCCAAGTCTTTAGAGCCCTGATGATTCCTGTCTTGCTATATGTTTGTGAGACATGGACGCTATCCAGTGACCTGAGATGATGGCTGCACTCCTTCATAACTGTGTCTCTTTGAAGAATACTTGACAAAGTATATGGCCATGTGACACGATTCCCTGAGGGTGATCCAGCTCATAGGGTCCCCAAGCGGCTGGACTAGGCCAAGGGTACACCCATGTAACACCTGGCTGCGGTAGATTTAAGTTTAAGTTTATTCACTTTGTAAAGTATCATTTGATTGTACTTGCCTAGGGTCAGGAAGGGCTGAAGCCTCTATCAACAGCACTTGTCATAAGGGAGGAAAAAGCTCTTAAGAGGACAACAGTAGTAATGTTCTGATTGATCAGCTGCCAATCTAAATTTATCACTTGTCAATACAAAAGACTTGGTAGGCGATTGTTAAATTGGCCAATCACAAAACTTTTTTTCGTTATCAGCTTGACGGTAATTTTGTTACAGTGCTCCTTATGTGAGGTATTATGGTGGGTAGGCTTACATGTCTTTATGAGGCAATTTCCTGTAAACAGAGAGCAGTAAGTGCAAGCTTTGCCAGAGAGAGAGAGAAAGAGAGAGAAGATTGGAATATTAGCCTTTACATTAAATAAAGTGGAGTAATAAGTTGAGGAAAAGGAATCAGAGGAGTCATCCTGTGCAATTAGACAAACATCAAGAAATGATCCTTTAATGAATTCAGAGCTTTTAATTTTCTCCATCTGAAATGGACACAGCTTGTCTAAATTTGACGATGAACACATTTGTGTCGAGTGCAGCAGCTTAGATTTTCAATTACAAAAGAAAAAGAAAATTTGAAGATTGGCTATTTTACTTGTAAATTTGTTAAGCATGTTAGCCTTTTATCTTCTTGATAAACATAAGAACATTTGATAGATTTGTGACTTTTTCAAGATTTCTACTGTGTTTATTATTTGATTGTGTTTGTCATACAGTACAAATTTTGGTAAAGGAAAAAAGGTACTGCATATTTAAAATGGTAATCCATATTTATAATTAAACCTTAAGTATTAGGAATGTCTAGCTGATACACTGGGGAAAAAAATGTACAAATACAGTAAATATACATTTTCACAGCAAAAAAAAATCTGTGGTGCAATTAATGATTAAAACCTATAAGTGCATGTATATTTACATTTAAGCAGTGTTTAACTGCCAATATTAATTAACCTCCTTAGTGTTATGCTTTTTACATGTTTTTTGTGAGGAAAAAATTTACACTTATTAAATCTCATGTTTCTACTGTAAAACATGCAAAACGCTAAAAGTCAGAAGTACAGAAAGTATAATAATAATAATAATAATAATAATAATAATAATAATAATAATAATAATGTGAACAGCACACTAAACAACCAAATATACACGTCGATAGGAAAGGAAAAGAAAAAGAAGGAAAGCAAGGAAAACCAATGGATACATACAGTGGGTACGGAAAGTATTCAGAACCCCTTCAATTTTTCACTCTTTGTGAATCATTTAAATTATTTTTTTTCCTCATTAATGTACACACAGCACTCCAGATTGACAGACAAAAAAAAAGAATTTTTGAAATTGTTGCAGATTTATTAAAAAAGAAAAACTGAAATATCACCTGGTCCTAAGTATTCAGACCCTTTGCTCAGTATTTAGTAGAAGCCCCCTTTTTGAGCTAATACAGCCAGGAGTCTTCTTGGGAAAGATGCAACAAGTTTTTCACACCTGGATTTGGGGATCCTCTGCCATTCCTCCTTGCAGATCCTCTCCAGTTCTGTCAGGTTGGATGGTAAATGTTGGTGGACGGCCATTTTTAGGTCTCTGTTCTGGTCCACAACGACCCTAAGCACACAGCTAAAGTAACGAAGGAGTGGCTTCACAACAACTCTGTGACTGTTCTTGAATGGCTCAGCTAGAGCCCTGACTTAAACCCAATTGAGCATCTCTGGAGACACCTAAAAATGGCTGTCCACCAACGTTTACCATCCAACCTGACAGAACTAGAGAGGATCCCCAAATCCAGGTGTGAAAAACTTGTTGCATCTTTCCCAAGACGACTCATGGCTGTATGAGCTCAAAAGGGTGCTTCTACTAAATACTGAGCAAAGGGTCTGAATACTTAGGACCAGGTGATATTTCAGTTTTTCTTTGTTAATAAATCTGCAACAATTTCAAAAATTATTTTTTTTGTCTGTCAATCTGGGGTGCTGTGTGTACATTAATGAGGAAGAAAATTAATTTAAATGATTTTAGCAAATTGCTGCAATATAACAAAGAGTGAAAAATTGAAGGGGATCTAAATACTTTCCGTACCCACTGTAGGGAGACCATGCAAACTCCACACAGATGACAAAAGGGCAATGCATTCAAACTACGGACACTGGCTGTGTAAGGCAGAGAGTCGTCAAACACAGTCCTGGAGGGCCACAGTGGCTACAGGTTTTCATCCCAGTCAGTCTTCTTGTTAGTGCTTTCATTCATCAAAGATACATTTTAGTTACTCTGTAGATCAATTTCTTAATAAGAACCCATTTATTTACTACTAAAGCAATACATTTTCAGGGCTTAATTTTAGTTATTTTGCTGGTTACAATTCAGAGCCCTTAACTGCCTATTTCAGTTTTTAGCTGCTGCGTTTAAGTGAATTGATGCCCATTTTCTTAACCAGATGTTAATGATGAAATGCAGATAACTAATAAACCAGCATCACTCCAGCTAGCTGTTCTTCCTTTTAAACCTGTGCATATACACCAAGAAATATGTGTTAAAATTGTTTAGAAATAAATGAGGGGGGAAATTGGAAGGAACACTAAGTTTAAATCTGTTCTGGTCCACAAAACACAGATAACAATTTCAGAAAATGAAACTCTACAGTGAAATTAAAATTTCTCTTGGATGAATGAAAGCACTAACAAGCCAAATAGTTAAATACCAGGTTTTTTCACCAGCAAGGAATGTATTCTAATAAGAAAACTAGTTGGAAGGAAAACCTGCAGTCATGGAGGCCCCTCCAGGACCATGACTGAGGATCCCTGGTGAAAGGTTTTTAAGCATATATGGAAAAGCAAGAAATGATCAGCATTGCCTTGGAAAATCTTCACTGTGTCTATGCTAATAAACCTCAAGATTATATTGACACAGTCAACAAAGAACCTACCTGCTATAAGCGGTGACCTCATTTCCAAACCTATCCCAGAAGCCACTGCAAATGCACGAGGCTGAGGAGAGACAGGAGCTGGCAGATCCCCCATTAAATATCCTGGCAAGAACTGGGCTCCAGTTGCAGGCTTTGGGGATGCAGGAGATCCTAATGTCATTGGTTCTTTTCCCATAGAAAAAAAGAAGAAACAAAATAAATACACTCAGATTTATATAAAATATATTTTCAAGTTTTATAATGCTTGCATCAAATATTACTGCCATGCTAATAGCATTTGAAACCCTAAACTTGAAATATGCATATTTACATGTCCAGCAGACACTGTGACTTTTATAATTAAGTGCAAATACTATTTGCATTTCATAGCTGTTTTCATATTTCTACAATAATCTGGAAGACCAGCTCCAGTCTGGTGTACACTTGAAATATATATCATCCAATTGGCCACAATGCTGAAAACAGAATAAAGCTTTCATAATCTGCTGCATTCAGAACAAGCTTCAGATGAGAAGATGCAGTGGGTTATAATGGGGAATTCATTGCAATATAAATGAACACTCCAACCAAATGCTGAACTTGAGTTTGTCTTCCAAGAAGCAACTGCACCAGTCAAGAGTAGTAGCTGCTCTGAAAGGGCATTTATTAAGAACTCAACCCTTCCTAGCACTAATTGCACCAACTTGTTAATTTTCAGGGTTGCCAGAGCCTATCTTAGTCGCATCAGGGGCAAAAGATGACTACTATACAGGAAGGCAATTTATCACAGGTGTGCACTTATTACTTAAAGCTTATAAAACTCATCGACCATAATTCATATTGAAATTATATCTCTCTATTATAATAAAAAAATCCTGGGATGAGACGAGACGTTTTAGCCTGGGATGAGACATGACTTTTTCAGAGAGATACTTTTCAGGTCCCGCGAGACAAGACTTTGTGCCAAGAGATTTAACCATGCCCGGGGCAGGAAAGAAAAGACAAAGAGTAGATGACAAAGTAGGATGTCGTAAAAAACTCAAAAACATTGGCACGATACACATGCAGAGCAGATTAGAGATAATGAAAGTACGAAAATTTGAAACTCTCAAAAAAATGATAGTAAAGATCGCATTAGATTAGATCGCATTACTACTCGGTCAAATAACGGAACAGCGAAGAGAGATCCAATATATTGTTTGGATTTAAACTTTAAGTCGGATACTTGTAGATCGTCTAATTCGTGCTGCCAACAGGGAAAAGTAGTGTTTCTTCCCAATGAAGAGGCGTATTCATGAGAATTGTCCTGCCCACATCTAAAACATTTACAACCACGCACACGGTTCAATCATTTCTCATTCGTGTAAATGCTATTGTCAGACACAGTTCGTGTAGACAGAAACGACATTCACTCACGGGCAGTTATATGTTGCACTGTCACAATGTAATTCCAAACATGGCATCAAAATACAATGCAATATTGATGAAAAGGTAATTCCAAAAGTAATTTTACTGAAGTGTTACAGTAAAACTAAGTTTAAAAAGTATTTTGAGTGTGAATTTCAAACCCAAAAAGAACGAAAACGTATAACACAACCAATACCTCTAACACAATATGAAACAAATGAAGAGCAGGTTAGAGATTAAGAAAGCACTAAAATTCAAAAGTCTCGAAAAACTGATAGTAAAGATCGCAATAGCGCTGACAAACAAAAATTATTACTCAGTGAAATTATGAAACAGAGAAAAGAGATTGAATATATGGACATAGGTGATATGACAGAAGTATGTAGATATTGTTTGGCTTTAAACTTTAAGTTTAAAAGTTAAGTCTATCAAACCATTTTCTTCTACTATTTAATATAGAAATGATAGAAAACATTCATGAGAAGCATATTGTTAAGTGCTTCTTATACTCCTCAGCAGCTTTAAAACTTACAAATATTCTAAGCAATCAGTCCATTTATAGTGCTAATTATAATAGTGAGGATAATGTAAATAGTAAGGTGGAAAAATTCAATTCTAAAGTGAGAGCTGTGAACATTGTGCTGCTGATCTCATTAATATGACGCCATCTTGGATTTGAAATTGATGGGTCTCATTTCTTCTCAATAAAATAAACTGAATTTATTTAGCTATTAACATGAGGGTAAGGAGTGGTCTGGCAGACAACGGGTCTGTGAGCAGGGCAGGACATCACAGGACAGGTGGTATAGCAATCTATGCTGTAAAAAACAGAAATGTCACACAGGGTTGGCAGCACATGAAACTATCGTCAGGAAAATAAACAGCAGCACAGGGTCTTGATTTAAAATGAGATCCAACACAACTTGCCAGAGGCCAGATGTATCCCCCAGCACCTGGCCACATAGTTTAAGAGTTTGTTGGCCATTTTAACTAATGCTGTAGGGCAAGCACTTTTAAGAATTCCAAAGGATCTGTGATGTACAGTAGTGCAGGGGTTCACTGCTGAGGGAAGAAAAAGAAACCGATGACAGCAGACTGGAGCGCTTATATGTTGTACTGGAAATTTGTGCAGGTGGATGAAGCAAACGTGGACCTGTACAGTTAGGCCTAGAGAGCCAGTAGGGATTTGTGCTTGTAACTTTCTTTTCTCCATATAATGAGCCCTCCTTAACGTTTTGTTATTTAATGAATACATCTATTGTTGTCAGGATATGGTTTCTATTTCAAATTTTCTGTACAATTTTGTTTAAAATACTATGCTGGAAATATTTAATAAATAATTGATCATAAAAATAAATGTTCTAAAATCACTCTGCCAAGAATTACATTAATATATTCATTAACTCAGCCAAGCTACTGGAGAGAGCAAGTGAATTCTTCACTCGAAACACTTAAAACAGAGATCCAGTGCTTTTATAGACAGATAAGGACTGACAGCTAGTAGGCAGTGATTCATCCTATAGACTGAGAAAAGAGCTAAAAACCTGAAGTAAACAACTTATCACATAGTCAAACATACATCATCATTTTAGTTGTGGACATAAGAAATCCTTTACTCTAACAGCAATATAACATTTGTAATAAAGTGTGTGTGCATGTCGGTATGTGTATACTGTATAGCAGGAGTGTACAATATGTATTGTCTACAATAATATCTTATTGTTTAAACAATGTGCAACGTGAAATTATTGATTATGTCACTAACTTTGCAAAAACATAAACAATCAAACACACACCTCGAGAGTCCATGCATTCACTGTCTCATGTAGCCGGCATAGACTACTGCACATGTGCAAAGCAACAGCATAGGCATCCACAGTCAGCACATCGGAAGTATGGAATTGCATAATTTGTTTGAACAAATTATTTTTACTCCTGTATCAGGCGCATTTTATTTTGCAAGCCGTCTTGGTTGGGGGACATCATTTCTAAACCACTTTCTTTCATTTCATTATTTAAAACACTCATACGGATTCCTGCCTCCTCATCCCACTCCATCCCACCCCGACTAATGTATAAAAGTATGTGTACAAGAACGACAACAATGTTAAAGTAATGATGAAGTGGAACGGAAATGCTGTGCCTGCCGGTAAATCCCAATCGTTCTGTTCAAACCGATGTATACATCTGAACCAACCACAGTTGGGTGAAAAAGTAAAAAAAAGTTTTTTGGCAGTTTTTTCAAAACAAAAAACGCAGGAATTCAGAGAAGGCGAGTTTCTGCACACTGCCATTGAAAAAGAGATCAACAGCTACTGGACGATGCCCGAGGTGGACAGTGATGTAAATCCACTTGAGTGTTGGAAAACACAAGTAGTACATCTCCAAATTGGGGAAACTGGCAAGAAAACTACCTGTATATCCCTGCCTCAAGCGACCCTTCTGAGAGGGCATTCAGCACCGGAGGAAATGTAACAGGTAACCATGCTGCTCTGAAGCAAGATGCTGTGGACAGACTGGTGTTTCTGACACAACCTGGAGTTTCCTCAGTAGAATTTTACAAAGGTTAAATTTCTCTGATACCTTTGTGCAATATTGGAAAACCCTGAAATTAGGAGTTTGTTTAAAAATGTTAAACGTTTTCTTTCTATCTTTGTGTAATATATGACAGAACTTGTTTACAAATGCTATAGTTTTATTTTCTTGTGCAGTATTTGAAGGACTTTGGAGTTTTACACAGTAGTACAGTATGTTAGATTTTTGTTCTTGCTTGTATGCTGCACAATTCACCTTACAGCACAGCAGTTTATGTTCATCCGCATTGTAATGTTCATGTCCTGTAGTTCAAATATGATTAGTATTTTATTCCCTTTGGATTCTTATTTCAGTTACATTAAGGTTAAGTATCTATTTAAAATGCTCTCATAATAGTTTTGTTGGTCTATTGTGTAAATCCTGTAGGCCACTTTGAAATGGTTTACTCATATTTGCACTGTTTGATCTCAATAATACTTTGGCGATTTTAATATTTGTGTTATTTTACTTCAGTTTTAAGTAAATAAAAAAAGAGCTGTTTTCTTAACAGTTTCCACTATCTCATTACCCTATTACTACATTAATCTCATTAGTAAGCTACAATTATTATCCTATTAATAAGACCAAGCTAGAACAATAAAACTTTAATTAACACATTTTAAAAGGATGCAAAATATTGTCCAATTATCGTCGTCATCCAAGTCATGGAAAATATTGATATGTAATTTTTTGCAAACATCACACACCCTTAAGTATATAATACACAAGCACGTACACAGAGGGAAATATAATTTCATTTATAACGGTTGCATCCGAATGTGTTCTTTTGCAACAATTCCACAATTGTGTGTTCATGACTCCGGCATGGACTATAATAAAATAGTAAAGAACATTCTTACAGGTTCACATGGGGTTCTCCACACATCCTAAAGATACGCTTTAGAGTTAACTCGCAACACTAAAACGGGTATCAGGATTCGAGTCGGAGGTGACGTCAAACTTGATAACTGCAATTGCCAGTCGTCGTGTCTGGTATTTTCTACATGACAAGAAACCATAGTTTATGACAAATCACATGACTCAATGACGACTTTTTAGCAGAGCTTTTACTTTTCCAAAATATCACAAGCTTGTGGCTTTCTCATCCAATAACATGATGCCTAAAACACAACACATTAGACCAGACTAATCTCTCTCCTGGTTGCAAGATCCAAACACTTGTTTCTTTATGCGCGCAGCTCCATTTGCACTGTACTTCTGGATCAGTGCTCATTGGTTTTCAACTCTCGCACACACTGACCCCACCACTGTGATTTAAAATAAATTCAAGCAGGGACAAGTTGCAGGCTCTCTGGACTAAATTGCTAGGATTATCAGACTACACAACTGTCTCCTGAAACTGCCTCCGAATCAATACCATTGAATGAAATCTGCAAATGAAAATCATCAGAAAAGCTGTGTAATGTGACAGGACTTTAAAAAAGCCTGTGATGAGTGGGTATGTGTGCCCCATAAACAAGTACTCCACCCAGAGTTGTTTCTTGTGTGCGCCTGTTACAATTGCACTTCCTCTTTCCTCCTGCATATCTGTAATGGAACAAATGGCTGAGTAAATATTAAAAAAAGAACCAAATATTAAAATAGTGACAATGTAATCTCAGAAAGATTGAAAATGTCCACAAATGCACCCAATTTGAGTTGAAATTGCCTTATTCCTCCTGTAACAGAATTGTACATTCAGCTAGAGTTCAATATATCTCTGCAGTCTTTTGAACATGGACCCATTATATGAAACTGTTTTATCACACTGTTATTACAAGTTCTGTGATGAATTCAACACGATTGTTATATACTTTAAAGATGCTTCTCTGCTTTTGAATAACAGTACTTTTATTAAAATAAAAAACTGCCTACTGCATTCTGTCTCTTCACTAGAGTCTATGCCAACAACATATACAAGATGAGACCCCATCTTAAATTGTACCTGATCGCATGCCTTCATACGCAAAATACTCTAAAAGTTTGGATTAAAAAAAAGGAAAAAAAACTCAAGTAGGATATACCTGAACCGAAACGTTACTTTTTCGAATTGTTACAGCATATTTTGTGAAATCCAATACATACAAAAAATTTTCTAAATATTACCTTCATGCTCTTTTAAGCAATATGCTGTAGAATTGATTTAAAACATTAAACAGAAGCACGCACACAGTGTGCTAGGTTTCATCGTAAACACTAAAAATGATGAGGTACTGTGCATAAACTGGTGTACAGTGACTGGGAATGTTATTTTTAAAAGTAACGAGAAGATATATTACTCATTACTTACAAAAAAAGTAACTAAATATGTTACATATTTAATATAAAATGTAATGTTTTATAAACCATGCATTACTCTTGCATTAATTTTTTTTCCTTTTTGTATGAAAAACTGCACATTTCAATGGCCAGCATAAATAAATGCCTACCAACAAAAAATAGTTTACTAATTACTTTTATCACTCAAAAGCTAAATCCTCTGTTCTCTTTCTACCACATTCTGAAAAACAGCACCTCATTCAATTATCATTGATAACTACTGCGGGCATAATGACAATACATTGGTGGACAACAGTGTTGGCCTTTTCAAAAACACAAGGCTATGCATTGATAAAAAAAATGTGCTGTAATCAGCTCTTTTCAGATTTGCCACATGTGGTGCACATACTGAAGTAAAATAAAGTGAAAGGTTAAATTGCATCACTTCTGCCAAATCATGATTCAGAGGTTATGTCAACTATAATATCATAATAGGTAGTGAACAGAAAAATAGCAGTATTTCCTTTTGAGAATTTGACATTTCATGTGTGATTTTGCATCAGCTAATTTGACTTACTACAGTTTGTTTGAAAAGAAGGAAATGAACATTGAACCCTAAGGATTAGGCAACACTACATAGGCCATACTTTTGGACTCACACATTTATCACAAAATGGTTCAGATTAAAAAAGATATTGGAGGGGGATGAGTGTCTTTGTAAAAGCAACACTGAGATTCGCAACCCACAATGAGACAAAAAGATGTACTGCAAGATAAAGGCTGTAATTCAGCAAGGGCAATGAAAGTGATATCCCAAAGTAATTGAGAAAAAAAAAATAGCAGCTAACACCTTTGATGATATCTTGGAATTGACACAAGCTTGCAGATGAGATGAATAAATGAGGAAACTGTTAATCTATATTAAATACCTCTTTCTCTGGATCAATTGCAGAAAAGTGACATGCCAAGAAATGAAATAATTTAGTGACCGTTTTTGCAAAGTGAATTGAGCACTGAATTTCACTGGAATGTCACTATAAGCTAAAAATAGCTCTATGATCGATGGGTAAGATTCTATTTTAAGCAAACAGACTTAAATTACAAACACATATACTGTACACACAAACAAACAGACAAGTATGCTGGGCTATGTGAAAAATACTATGCGAACAAAAACAAAGTGAACATATACACTCATATATACATATACTCTGTACAAATGAGAGAGAGAGAGAGAGAGAGAGAGAGAGAGAGGGGGGTTAGGAGCACATGCTGATAAGGCGCATTGCTGCACCCACCACACGACAAACCAACTCAGGATCCAGATTAGGACCCGAGTGTGACTGCAACACTGCAGACAATAATGGAAAAATGTATCAAAAATGCAAAGGCACAGACAGAAGCCACTTGAAAGTACATTTCAAACTTATACTAACAAGCATTTTCTTTCCACACAAAGACACATCAAGTGGTATGGTTAAGAAGTACTTAACAATAATTTGCAAATATCCATCCATTCTCAAATGCATGTGTTTGTTTCAGGCACAAAGAAGGAACAAAACCCTGAATATGATGCCAGTTCATCACAGGGTGAACACACACACACACACTTCACCTAACCTACATGTCTTTGGACTATGGGTGAAATCACTGAACCTGGAAAAAACCTACACAGACACAAGAACAACATGCAATATCCACACAGGGAGCAACTATGACTTCTGGCAGGTGATCTTACTTGGTCAATTAATACCACCTCCATAACCAAGAAGGCACAGTAACATCTCCACTTCCTTTTGCAGCTGAAGGCGCCAAGCCTACCACCAAACTAATCCCCCTCCTATTCTCACTACATTCTACTGGAGTACCATCAAGAGCATTCCGACTAGCTGTATTCACTGTCTGGTTTGGTAATTTCTGCGTCTTTGACCATAAGGTCCTACTACAATGGACAGTGCACAAAGCAGAAAACATCATTGCAACCTCTCTGCCCTCCATTAAAGGCACCTTTATAAAACATTTTATACTAGTAACCGCGCAATACACTTGACTTGAGCATTCCTAGTTTTCATCCTCCTTCTCTGTAGGTTTAGCATTTGTTTGCTCAGAGGTTGATGCTCTTGCTGCTTGCTGTGCAGCTCTTCTTTTCTCCACCCTAGCAACCTGCTTCTTCTCTTCTTTAGTCGGAATATTTTCACGATAAAACTGGATTGTAATAAAATTATTACAAAATTATTAAAAAAAAATATTTTATAAATTTGCTTCTTCTCACATGTACAGTTAACACAAAGCCAATTTTAGCACACGGGCTTGTCATTGTCATTTAGAACTGCTAGGCAAGCAATTTAAGACAAGGTAAGAACAACTGCAAATGGGCAAAGTGCACTATTTCTGTGTGTTAGAGTCAGTATGAAAGTCTAACCTCTCTTTGCCTTGTTTGGAATTGTATTATTCACCTAATTGGGGGACTGCACATGGAGAAAGAGTATAAAACCTTGGAACACTGCCCGGCACACTTTTGAAGCCAATGGACGGATGGATGGGAGATAAAGTCATCCAATCATGAAGATCCAGTGCATCAATGAAAATGGCAGAGACTATACCTCGGACCCCCACTTCGGTAACAGTCTTGTCATGGCTTCCTCGTCTGTTGTGCCACGTAAATCGTCATTAAAGAAAGCCAAGTTATTTCTCCTATGTGATTTCTTACCGCCATATCACTAAGGGAGGGGTATCGCCTTTTACTATCATATCTATATAGTTTCAGGATATGTAACATGCCGCAATTACAAAATAACTTATTCCAACAAGTGAGCTAGCACCCACTGCTGGATAGACTGATTAAGTCAGTTTTTGTGTTGCAATTGCTTAGTACGTTTTTCTTTAATTTTTCACTTAAGCTGGCACTCAAATCTTCAATATGCCTCAAGAACGATTTAAGATATAAAAAGGTAGGGGAAGTGACGGTGAAGGTGGTAGGGATGAGAATGGCGCCTGTACGCCTGCGCTGCATGGCTGCCCTACTGGCTGCTGCTGAGAGTTAATTCTACAATAACATTAAAATTAAAAAGAATTAACCTTGGAGGTCAATCATCACCATGAAAGCAAATAGACGTTACATAGTATAAGTATACCAAATTTCAGATCAATAAGTCAAATGTTTTGCGAGCTACAGGCAATTTAAAATCCTGGACAGACAAACGGACAGCCACAGTAGTGTATTATATATAAATATTTGATTAACTTTGCTATTTGAACCATACGACAAGAAATGCATAGCTAAATGAAATTGTGTTTTTCCAGGCTCAATAACCGAACAAAAACAAAGACACAGGCACATTATACAACAATAGACAGAAGTAACAGACAGAGTATATGTACACTGTATAATCCAAAAGACACATTGGTAAATAGCTGTAAAGTCTTCAACAGAAAACAGCATAATGCCGGACATAACAGCATTTTTAGAAGATATGAGATTCTAAATATGTTGTGTGTTCAGGAATGTAACAGTCCCAATAAGTCAATGTATTGTTACAGGGAGCCGAATATTCGGATGGCCTGTGGTAAGGAACTCCTACGGAGTGTGGCAGTTTTGCACTGCATATTATAGTAGCCTGCGCCAGAGGGTAAAACTCTGAACAGTCCATGGCAGGGCTCTAGACTAACTTTTTGCACTGGTGCGCCTAACTTTTTTTCTTAGGTGCACCCAAATTTTCAACTGCATCACATTTAACACCACAGTTTTACAAGTTCACTTTATTTATTTGTTGTTGTTGTTTTTTTTTTTTTGTTTTTTTTATAAAATCGCTGTCCATATAGGCAATATTGACTTACAAAAAAATGATTAACTAACAATCTGGTCAATATAAAGTTCTTTATTTGAAGGCAAGCACAATTCTACAAGAAAGGTAACTTACTGAAAAAGTGTTGGTGCTTAAAGTGCTTTACTGAGCTAAAATTTAAACTTAAAAAATCTCAAGATAATTTAGATTTTCTTTTCAGTTAATTTAAGTGTTTTAAGGGCTTCAGACTGAACATCTCATGGCTCAATGTCTTATGGACTATCCTCCATTGCAGTCACATGCCCCTCGGATGGCCAATTCCTGTAGTTTGGCCATCTTGATCTTGACTAAACCAGCTGGCCACACTCTCTCTAGCATCAAAATCTTCCAGACTTGGGCATGAGCATGCTCGACCTCAATGTGTCCAATAAGTATATTCACCGGTCTTCCTCTCCGCAAGATACGACCGTACACAATGACGCATTCCTTTGTGGCGATATCTGTGTCTCCGTCGATCAGGAATGCCATGTACACACTGTTCGCAATTTGCACAGGCGTCTTTTTTTTCCAATGTATCTGCGATGACTCCTATAAATTGGGCGCATGCAACATCATTGCTGTACGTCGGGTTTACGTTCAAGCCATTTTTCTTCATAAGAATTATTTCGGACTTGAATTTAGTGAAGGGAAGTTCTTCTTTTGCAATATTGTAGGCAACGTTAAACTTAATTATCATCTCGGCCTCGTCTGATGATCTGTTTGCTGCTGCCTGCCGCTGAAAGGCAGCGGGGAGAGGGGACACTTGAGCAGTGCATTTATCGCGGGATGTAATGTGTTTTATAGATGCGTTGTGCTTTTTCAGCGTTTCAACTCTAAATGTATTAGAACCAGTCACAAATGCACTACTGCCGGCCATGGTCTTCCCACACTCTTTACAGTAAATACAGTGCATTATATTATCGGCTTTACTGTATCTTAGCCAGGGAAACTGGTCAAGCCACTCTTTTCGAAATGTATACACTTTACCCCTTTTAATTTCAGTGGGCTCGGACTCGATCGTATGTGGCTCATTATCTAATGCCGTCTCCGGACCAGGGCTTGCTATAATTTGGGAGGTTGATGGCTCCGTGTCAGAGCATTGGTTATGATTTTCAGACGGATCAGGCCCTAACTTAACATTCTTAACGAAAAAGCTGTCAATCGTTCTTTTCATCTTCTCTCATAATCTGCGGCTACATCCACTGTTTACCTGATGGGCTACTCACCTCTCTCTGTCTGACTGCATCACATGCATTTTCAAACGTACACACACATACAGGAATATCTGGACCACGGCCAATCAGAGTGGGGGCGGGATCCGTCCTTCACTATCTCCGATTGGTTTAGACCACGATATGGGCCTGATGTGTGTCTGTTGTTGAACAACAGGGAGAATTTTAAGAGTCACGGAGTTTCGTTTTTTTTCACCCTCGAACGGCTGGTCGCACCGGTGCAACCTTTGATTTTTTTTAGTCGCACCATTGAGAAATTAGGTTGCACGTGTGACCAAATTGGTCGCACTCTAGAGCCCTGCATAGGCTGGGAGGCTCTTCTAAGGCAGCGTGACAAGTCCAGATCTTGTAAAGATAGGAGGCTAGTGCCGATGTGGTTGCAGGTTTTTGTTCCAACCCAGTTGCTTAATTAGAAACCAATCCTTGTCAATTATTTAATTTCATGGCTTGCTAGTGCTTTAACTCTACCATATCAGGTCATTCTCATATCCTAGATTTTTTTTTCCTTTCTAAGGATATCATCTAAATGATTTGTAGTCTAACAAAGACATGTTATTCTTAATGCTTCACATTTTTCTCTTCACTTTCCTTCCAAGTATTTAATTAAAACCAATACTGCATGATAAATACACACAGGTGTAAATGGAAACAAGCTAAATGGAGAAATGTTGGTTTCTTTTGTCATTTACATGTTATTGCTAATAAGGAGCAATTAAAAACCAAGACTACACCTGTTTCACACTAAAATAAGCAATAAGGGTTCAAAATATTAACGAGCACAACTAAAGTGAAGCAGAAGTGTTACTTGAGCAGTAAGTGCATCTTATTAAACAATTGGGTTGGAGCAAAAACCTGCAGTCGCGGTGGCCCTCCAGGACTGAATCTGCTCACCCCTGCTCAAGAGGGACTTCTGGTTCGAAACTGTGCAACTGCCGTACCAGACTGGGAGGCTGCTGCTCATATGTAATGCCTGTAGCATCGTGAAGCATCTCTCCCAACCCTCCCACATTCTCTTTGTGTCATTTCCATCTGACAGAAGGTTCAGCAGCACACGTACCAGTTCTGCCAGGTTCTGAAACAGCTTCCACAACTTGGTTGTCCAGTCTCTTAACTCTGTGCTCAGATCTGCTCCTAATACCTTACTTACATTTGTTGCTACTATATGTACTATTAATTGTTGTAATTTATCACTACCTATTTCAACTTACTACTATATATTCATATTTGTTTACTATCTATTCACTTATTATTTAAATATTTATATATTTGTAGCACAGTTTTTTTTACCAGTCTTGCTGCTGCTCTGTGTTTATGTAACAAGTTGCACCGCCGACCTGAGGAACGTTATTGAATGTTATTACATTTTGCAGTTGGGTATATAGATGGCATGACAAAGTCAAGTGACTTGATTTGAACGCTATTGCATGCAGCTACATTCTGCAGTAGGGTACATGGACGGCATGGCACTAAAGGCGAGTGACTTGACTTGAATCTCGGTCTCCTTAAAGAGATCTTATGGCTACATTACAAAAGCTTAGTTCAACGTCTCTATCTTTCCTCGTATGCTATGATTTACAACTCATGAAACCGGAGAGCGAAGAAACAACAGACATTCTTACTGCCAACATCATAATGAAATGTCTTGTATGTTCCCGTTTTAACGTGTAAGAGGATCTTAACTCGGGTTATCTGGATTAACATTCCAGTATAATACGACGATTCCGGCAATGACACGAAAGTGAAAGTAGCAGAGGCTCTCCTAGTATAAACAAATGTGTAGATTTGTTTCCATTGATTTGTAAAGGTTTTAAACCAATTATTGGCAACACTGAAAGATGACAGCGATTTCTAACTTTTGGACAATAAAGCACAAGCCTAGTGGACAGTAGGAGTACCCATAACGGACGGTGCAGTTCGGAGAGGATCACATCGGAGATCTTCAAGCAGCTCTGAAAATATCAGCCGACAGGCAATCTAATCACAGCGTTAACAGTCGGCAGCAAAAGCCGCGAGGTCAACAGAAGATGCAGTCGTGAAAAGAATTTAACCCGACAAGTTCAGTTCAGCGCAAACCCGACAAACACAAAGCATACTAGTAAATACACATTTCCTTCGAAGGTTTTGTGCCCTTAAAAGTAGTTAATGAGAACGAAAAAACGTATGGTGCCTCACACATTGTGGCACGTCCCGCCTGAAAGATGTCACTTCGTAACCGAGCCATACTATGGGCTTTAAGGATACATGGGAGGGTCAAAATTAAACGAAGAAGAAATTAAAAATGTCACCTTGAAAATCCATTGCAGAATATGCCAGGTTGGGTGTACTCCTGCACAGGCGGACAACACACAAGAAAACGTGGCCGAGAGTCCCGTCGTCTACATTCAAATTTTCAAATATGGCGGAAGTAGAGCGGCAGGAGCCGCGTGGCATGCTGGGTATGACGTCACGAGCCTCGCAGATGACATCTTTCTTCCGGGTTCAGGGTGGATTTTTTTATTTTTTTTTGATAAGTATAAATAATGTTCTCGCTGACTGTGCTGGTGATCAGAATTTAAATCCACTTTTCTGATTCGATTTTTGCGATATACCCGTTTAAGTGAATCGAATCCTATGGTGCATTTCATTCGTTTGATTCAATTTGAGCCTGGCGTTTGTGGGAAGACCGGAGTGGGAGTGAGAATTGAGATGGCATCACAAATACATAATTTAATCATTCGTACTTTATTTTGGTATATACGTATGTGTATACATACATAAATATCATTATTTATTAATTTACATATAATTATCTATAAATATATAATTAATCCCAATATATATATATATATATATATACTGCTTAAAAAAATGAAAGGAACAATTTATAATTGTAAAAGAGTATAGCATCAAGTCAATGAAACGTCTGGGCTATTGATCTGGTCAGTTAAGTAGCAGGGGGTGTTAATCAGTTTAATGAAATGAACAACATGTGTCCTAGAGGGGCAACAATGAGATGACCTCCAAAACAGGAATGGTTTAACTGACATTTTTCCCTGATTATCTGTTTTGTCACTCGTTTTGCATTTGGCTACGGTCAGTGTCACTACTGGTGTCACATGAGGCGATACCTGGACCCTACAGAGGTGGCACAGTTAGTCCAACTTCTCCAGGATGGCACATCAATACGTGCCATTGACAGAAGGTTTGTTGTGTCTCCCAGCACAGTCTCTAGGGCATGGAGAAGATTCCAGGAGACAGACAGGCAGTTACTCTTGGAGAGCCCAGACAGGGCCCCTCGTAGAAGGTCCTTAACCCATTAACAGGACCCACTGGTATCTGCTCCTTTGGGCAAAGAGGAACAGGATGAGCACCACCAGAGCCTACAAAATGACCTCTGGCAGGCAGGCAGGCAGGCCACTGGTGTGAATGTCTCAGACCACACAATCAGAAACAGACTTCATGAGGGTGGCCTGAGGGCCCGACGTCCTCTAGTGGACACCGTGGAGCTCGATTGGCATTTGCCATAGAATACCAGAATTGGCAGGTCCACCACTGGTGCCCTGTGCCACTCACAGATCAATCAATCAATCAATCAACATTTATTTATATAGCACATATTCATACAAAAAAATGTAGCTCAAAGTGCTTTAAAAAATGAATAGAAAAATAGAAGACACAATAAAAAATAAACATAAGTCAACATTAATTAACATAGAATAAGTAAGGTCCGATGGCCAGGGTGGACAGAAAAAACAAAAAAAAAACTCCAAAAGCTGGAAAAAAAGAATAAAATCTGTAGGGGTTCCAGACCACGAGACCGCCCAGTTCCCTCTGGGCAATCTACCTAACATAAGTCAAACAGTCCTAAATGAGAAAAAAATGAGAGCAGGTTCGCCCTGAGCACATATGACAATCGTGAAACTGTCAGGAGAAGCTGTGGAGAACGTTATGCTGCCTGTAACATCATTCAGTATGACCAGTTTGGTGGTGGGTCAGTAATGGTCAGTCTGAGGAGGCATATCCAGACCTCCACAGGCTAGACAACGGCACCTTGACTGCCATTAGGTATCAGGATGAAATCCTTGGACCCACTGTCAGACCCTGTGCTGGTGCAGTGGCTCCTGGGTTCCTCCTGGTGCACAACAATGCCCGGCCTTATGTGGCAAGAGCATGCAAGCAGTTCCTGGAGGATGAAGGAGTTGATATCATTGACTGGCCCCCATGCTCACTCGCCTGACCTCAATCCAATAGAACACCTCTGGGTGGGACATTATGTTTGCGTCCATCCGACACCTCAGACTGTCCAGGAGCACAGTGATGCCCTGGTCCAGATCTGGGAGGAGATCCTCCAGGACGCCATCCGTCGTCTCATTAGGACGTTCTTAGGCATGCATACAAGTACGTGGCGGGGGGGAGGGGGTTTCAATACAAGCTACTGAGTATGATTCAGCCCTCATTCTGTAGGTTGATTATTTTCATTTCCATCCTTTCATTCCTCACACATCACCATATCAGTCCATATCAGTAGAGAGAGCCAGCAGGATTTTTTCCCCCATTGAGATCTGACATGTTTTCAAAGTGTTCCTTTAATTTTTTGGAGCAGTTTATATAAAATCCAACATCTGTCTGTCCGCATTTTATGAGAGAACTGCTTAATGGATGTAGATTGGGTTTTATTTCTATAATTTTCTTGAACATTCCTGTTGATTTTGCGACTTCTGTCATCTCTCCAAGTATCATAGTTCACTTGCGGTACTGATTTATTTCCGCGAATCTGAGAGAGATGCAGTGGGTTGACGGGAAGGGGAAGTATGACGTCAGGAGTGGGGAGCGGGCAGGGCCCTCCTCACTCAAGTGCCAGCCTCCGTTCAAATCAGTCTTCCTCTGGCCACGTTTTGGAGTGTACCTCACCTCCGCTTAGCTAGCGATACTTGTTTGTTTATTGATTTTTAAAGTTTATCCTGTTTCACTACTAGGTGGACGGAGCCGCGGGGGGACAGCTAGTTATACAGTGGTGTGAAAAACTATTTGCCCCCTTCCTGATTTCTTATTCTTTTGCATGTTTGTCACACAAAATGTTTCTGATCATCAAACACATTTAACCATTAGTCAAATATAACACAAGTAAACACAAAATGCAGTTTTTAAATGATGGTTTTTATTATTTAGGGAGAAAAAAAAAACAAACCTACATGGCCCTATGTGAAAAAGTAATTGCCCCCTGAACCTAATAACTGGTTGGGCCACCCTTAGCAGCAATAACTGCAATCAAGTGTTTGCGATAACTTGCAATGAGTCTTTTACAGCGCTCTGGAGGAATTTTGGGCCACTCATCTTTGCAGAATTGTTGTAATTCAGCTTTATTTGAGGGTTTTCTAGCATGAACCGCCTTTTTAAGGTCATGCCATAGCATCTCAATTGGATTCAGGTCAGGACTTTGACTAGGCCACTCCAAAGTCTTCATTTTGTTTTTCTTCAGCCATTCAGAGGTGGATTTGCTGGTGTGTTTTGGGTCATTGTCCTGTTGCAGCACCCAAGAACGCTTCAGCTTGAGTTGACGAACAGATGGCCAGACATTCTCCTTCAGGATTTTTTGGTAGACAGTAGAATTCATGGTTCCATCTATCACAGCAAGCCTTGCAGGTCCTGAAGCAGCAAAACAACCCCAGACCATCACACCACCACCACCATATTTTACTGTTGGTATGATGTTCTTTTTCTGAAATGCTGTGTTCCTTTTACGCCAGATGTAATGGGACATTTGCCTTCCAAAAAGTTCAACTTTTGTCTCATCAGTCCACAAGGTATTTTCCCAAAGGTCCTGGCAATCATTGAGATGTTTCTTAGCACAATTGAGACGAGCCCTAATGTTCTTTTTGCTTAACAGTGGTTTGCGTCTTGGAAATCTGCCATGCAGGCCGTTTTTGCCCAGTCTCTTTCTTATGGTGGAGTCGTGAACACTGACCTTAATTGAGGCAAGTGAGGCCTGCAGTTCTTTAGACGTTGTCCTGGGGTCTTTTGTGACCTCTCGGATGAGTCGTCTCTGCGCTCTTGGGGTAATTTTGGTCGGCCGGCCACTCCTGGGAAGGTTCACCACTGTTCCATGTTTTTGCCATTTGTGGATAATGGCTCTCACTGTGGTTCGCTGGAGTCCCAAAGCTTTAGAAATGGCTTTATAACCTTTACCAGACTGATAGATCTCAATTACTTCTGTTCTCATTTGTTCCTGAATTTCTTTGGATCTTGGCATGAAGTCTAGCTTTTGAGGTGCTTTTGGTCAACTTCTCTGTGTCAGGCAGCTCCTATTTAAGTGATTTCTTGATTGAAACAGGTGTGGCAGTAATCAGGCCTGGGGGTGGCTACGGAAATTGAACTCAGGTGTGATACACCACAGTTAGGTTATTTTTAACAAGGGGCAATTACTTTTTCACACAGGGCCATGTAGGTTTGGATTTTTTCTCCCTAAATAATAAAAACCATCATTTAAAAACTGCATTTTGTGTTTACTTGTGTTATATTTGACTAAGCACTGCAAACATGAAATGTCTTTATCCTCCCCCAGTTCCATGTGGATTCAATGTGCCTGATTTATCTTCTCCATGCAGCTCGGTCCTTCACCTCCTGCCCAGTCAGACCCTTTTCCTTCAGATCTTTTTTTTCTTTATCCATCCACCTCCGCTTCAGCCTCCCACGCATTCTCTTAATCTGTACTTGCATTCCCATCATTCTTTTACCCACATATTCATTGTCTCTTCTCATCAGGGCGGAGTGGTGGCTCTTTGGCTGTGCTGGTATCTTGAAGGCTGCTGGTTTAAATCACGTTACTTCCAGAATGGATCATTCTATGTTGGGCCCTTGAGCAAGGCGCCCAACCTGAAAAATTGCTGCTCAACAATTGCTGACCCTGTGCATTGACCCCGCAAAAAGGCCATGCAAAAAATACAATTCCCCCTTGGAGATTAGTAAAGTACAGTATGTTCTTCTTTATCTTTCAGCTGTCCCCATTAGGGGTGGCTATGGCAGATCATTCATTTCCATATCTTCCTGTCTTCTCCATCTTGCTCAGTCACACCCACCACCTGCATGTCCTCTCTCACCACATCCATAAACCTCCTCTTTGACCTTCCTCTTCTTACATGGCAGCTTCATCCTTAGCATGCTTTTCCCAATATACCCAGCAACTCTCCTCTGCACATGTCCAAACCAACACAATCTCGCCTCTCTTACTTTGTCTCCCAACCGTCCAACCTAAGCTGACTCTCTAATGTCCTCATTTCTAATCCTGTCCACCTCATCACACCCAATGCAAATCTTAACATCTTTAACTCTGCCACCTCCAGTTCCATCTCCTGCTTTCTGGTCAGTGCCACTGTCTCCACCCCATATAACATAGGTGGTCTCACTACCATCCTGTAGACCTTCCCTTTCACTCTTGCTGATACCAGTCTGTCACAAATCACTCCTGACACTCTTCTCCACCCACTCCACCCTGCCTGCACTCTCTTCTTCACTTCTCTTCCACACTCCCATTACTCTGTACTGTTGATCCCAAGTATTTAAACTCCTCCACCTTCACCAGCTCTACTCCCTGAATCTTCATCATTCCACTGACCTCCCTCTCATTCACACACATGTATTCTGTGTTGGTCCTACCGACCTTCATTCCTCTCCTCTCTAGAGCAAATCTCCACCTCTCCATGGTCTCCTCAACCTGCTCCCTACTCTCGCTACAGATCACAATGTCATCAGCAAACTTCATAGCCCATGGGAACTCCTGTCTAATGTCGTCTGTAAACGTGTCCATCAACATTCAAAGTTCCTACCCTCACTTCCACTCTCCTAACCTTCCTCCTCTCCTCCTGCCTCTGGACATGCCTTCCCCCTCTTCTTCTCCTTCAGCCAACAGTAGCCCGATTCCTCCCAGCACAATGTTGGCTAATAGTACTGGTGGCAGTCGTTGTTAACCCGAGTCTCAACCGATCCTATATGGAATAAAGTATATCAAAAAAATCACATGTCCATTCCATAACATCCTACTTTCCTGTAATTTCTTAGATTTCTCTTTTGTTGCACCTTTGATTGTCTAATTTTTTGTTCTGTAATTTTTTGTAATTCCACACATTCATCTCAACATGTTCTTTTCTGCCACGCCCAACTTGTTCTCCTGCGCTCCCTTTACTGCCCATCTCTCTGCTCCATGCATCACTGCTGGTCTTACTGCTGTCTTAAAAACCTTACCTTTAATCTTTGCCTTAATTCTTTGATCACACAATACTACTGATGCCTTCTTCCAATTGTTCCATCAACACTGCACTCTATGGGTTATTTCTCCATCTAATTTTCAATCTTAGTCTACCACTGATCCTACCAACAATGGTTCCCCCATGGCATCATTCTGAAGAATGTCTCGGTCACTTTTATTTTTAAGAGTGCAGGTAAGCCCTCTCACTGTTGTTAGAGATCTGGCCTATTGGCCTATCACAGCAGTGTAATCAACAAACTGGACAATGATGTTCGAGTCATGTGCAGACATGCAGTTATATAGCAGAGAACTCAGCACACAGCCCTGTGGAGCCCCTGTACTGAGGGTGGAATAATGGAAGTGTTGCCATCGACTTGAACCACCTGAGGCTTTCCTGTTAAGAAGTTAAAAACCCAGCTACACAGTGAAGTGCTCTCATTCAGATCCTTGAGCATGGTGATGAGCTTAGAGGGGTTTATCACATATGTCAGACTTTACCAGTCCTGGGTATGATATTAAACTCCAACTTTCAGGGAAATCATGGGGGTTGGTGGCAGGATTGGCACTCCAGCCACCTGTGGCAGATGGCCAGGGCCATTGCCCGGCTGGGACACCTCTTCTATATACTGTCCGGGGGAACAAGTATGGACTGAACACCACCTCCCCCGAGATGCTAGATGGCAGCCCCCCTGGGTGGCAGTGGTGCCTTGGATTCCCACAGGGCTCCATGGGAGATGGAGTTCTCTACAACCCTGTTTCAATCAAGGGTGGCTGCCAGGGGGCGCTGCAGTTTGTTCATGAGCCTGTGTGGTTGGTCCTTCCGCCACACCCAGAGGTGCAGCTGGAAAGAGGTTGTCAAACACCTTGAGCACTTCCGGGTGGCCTATAAGAGGAGCGTTTATTTGTTTTACCAGTGTGCCTCCTGCGTCTGTTTGTGTCGGGTTGAGCGTTGATATAGCTCCTTTTGTCACACGCCATAAAAAAAAACTTCACACAGCTGTGAGACGACAGAAAGGACTCCTTTATGCTCTCCACGGGAGTAGCTCTGCTCCAGCCACCCATAGAAAGGCTGCTCGCATCATGAAGGGAATGAGGGAAAGCCCTAGGGAGCCCCATCCCAAGTAGAGTTGAAACCGTTGGAGAGCTACTGGGGTCAGGCCTGTTGGGAATCAGAACTGATGTGGCAGCACTTGGGTCCCAATTTGAGGCGGCCCATCCGGGTAGGTGTGTGGAATATCTTGTCTCTCCGGCCTGATGAGCATCTTCCTCTGCTGTTGGAGTAACTGCATAAACTCCGCATTTCAGTGGCGGCACTCTCTGAGGTGCACAGACCTGGGGCTGGCCAGATCTCAGTAGGTGGATACACCTTCTTTTGGTCTGTTCGCTCTGATGGCTGTCATACTTGGGGACAAGCTGTTGCTGTAGTGGCTCAGCTTCTTCAGATGGTGTCCGATGTCACTCCTTTCAATGAGCGTATTATGAGACTCAGATTACGGCACTCCCTGGGTGCCTTGTCTGTTGTCTCAGTGTATGCTCCGACCGCAGTAAGTGATGTCTCGGTGAGGGAGACATTTTATTTGCAACTTTGTTTGGTGGTTGATGGGTGCCCGCAAAGTGACACTCCTCTGGTCATGCGTGACTTCAATGCAGCCACTGGCACTGACAGGATTGTCTCGGTCCCCATGGGTCTGGTGACCATACTGAAAGTGGCTCCATGTTCCTTGATTTGCAAATGGTCAGGTGTTGCAAATTGCTGGATCCCAGTTCCTGCACCCTGCATCGTTGGACTTGGTACTCCAGTACTGGTGGTGTAGTGAAGGAGATCGATCAAATCCTCATGGGCAGACGCTGGAGGCTCTTGCAAAACTGCAGGGTCTACAGAAGTGCCCAGTTTGTGAATTCTGACCACAGACTTGTTGTTGCTACTCTGAAGATCCACCTTATGTCCAGTAGGCTACCACCTACTAGGAGAATGAGGCTGGACATGGCCAGACCCCCAAGATTAGGCTGTTTCTAACGGGTTTGCACGCACTTTGTGTGAGGAACTTGCAGATTTGGGTGCGACTGCCCATCCTAATCTGATGTGGAAGACCTTCCATGACAAGACCCTGAAGGTTGCTAAGAGTTGTTTTGGTGTTACTGGTGTTGTTTCATCTCGCATGGCAACCTAGATATTATCGAGAGGAGTCCCAGTGCACGGCTTGATGGCAACACTGGTCTTTACCGGGAACTGCAAGGATGGCTGCGTGGGCTCTGAGGACAGATAAAGAGACATTTGTTAGAGGAATCTGTGAGCAAGTGACAAACCATCTGTAGTCTAGACAGAGGAGTCAAAGCATCATGCACATCTGTTCCTCGGAGAGTCGCAGTCAGGGCAGCTGATGGGACTGTCCTTACAGATGACACTGCAGTTATGACCCGCTGGGCTGGCTACTTTGAGCAGTTGTTCAAAGTTGATCCACTGGCTAGGACGTTGGATACCACTAGGTCCACAGTTCTTGAGGCTGATCCTCCAATTAGCTGTGAACCACCCAATCTCACTGAGGTGGCACAGGTGGTGAACCAGCTGAGGGGAGAGAAAGCTGAAGGGATCTGTGGTAACCTTGGGTGAACTTCTCCAGGCTGGTGGTTATGCTGTCCTCCTGGCATTGCAAACAATCTTTGCTTCCATTTGGGAGACGGGCATCATCCCAAATGACTGGAAAACGGGACTTGTCGTCCATATCTGGAAAGGGAAGGGTGATTGCCAGGATTGCAGCAACTACAAGGGGATAACACTCCTCTTGATGCCAGGTAAGGTCCTTGCTAGAGTTGTCTGCAATAGGATCCATGATCACTTGCTCCCTACCAGTGACTGGAGCAGTTTGGTTTTACACCTAAAAAGTCTACCATCGACTGCATCCTGGCACTGAGGGTTCTCATGGAGTGCAAAAGCAAATATCAGCAGAGTTTCTTTGCAGCCTTTGTTGATTTTCATAAAGTGTTTCATTCAGATGATCGAGCTGCCCTGTGGGACATCCTGAGGGTTCGCAGGATCCCCTCGAGGTTGCTGGATATCATACCTGGCCTGTACACTGGTATTGTGAGTGCTGTGCAGAGTGGAGGCAGAACATCTGTGTTCTTCCTAGTTGATTCTGGGGTCCGTCAGTGGTGTGTTTTGCTTCTACTCTGTTTAATGCTTGCATGTACGGGTGGTGGACAAGGTCGTGGGGTCCAGCGGTTGAGGGCCATCTGTTGGTGAAGAGAGATTCACTGATCTTGACTTTGCTGATGATGCTGTGATCTTCGCAGAGTCAATGGAGGCTCTGACTGGGGCGCTCGAGAGACTGAGTGAGGAGTCTGAGTGTCTGGGCTTGTGAGAGTCCTGATAAAAACCAACATCCAGGCCTTTAATGACCTCTTGGGCATAGCCATCAGCAGTGTATCTGCTGGCGGAGAGAGTGTCGACCTTGTCGAGAGGTTTACTTACCTTGGCAGTGACATTCATGTGACTCTAGTGACACTTCCTATGAAATCTTTGGATGGATTGGGAGTGCATGGGGGGTCATGAGGTTGCTGGGAAGGGGTGTGTGGTGCTCCTGATATCTCTGCAAAAGAACAAAGGTCCAAGTTTTTTGAGACCTGGTGCTTCCTGTTTGTGAGACATGGCTGCTACCCAGTGACCTGAGATGAAGACTGGACTCCTTCATGTGTGTCTCTTCGGAGAATTCTTGGGTACCATTGGTCTGACTTTGTGTTGCTCATGGAGTCCTGAATGTGGCACATGACCTACATTGTGAGGGAGCATCAGTTATGGCATTATGGCCATGTGGTGCGATTCCCCGAGGGTGATATACTTCGCAGGACCTTCATTGTTGAGGAGCCGAGGGCTGGACCAGACCAAGAGGATGACCACGTAACACCTGGCTGCGGCAGATAAAGAATCATTTCCAGAGGGTGGGACTGGACGGCATATCTGACTGGGGGGTTGCCAAGCAGGATCCCTAGCTGTTTCGACATGTGGTGGGCACAGCAATGCGCTGTACCAGTGCATGCTCCCTGACCTGACCTGTCAAATTTTCGAAATCTTTTGAGACCTTCCCCAATGGTGCAGCACACTGAAACGAGAGGCAACAACAGGTTTGCAGTGCCACCGAGATGACTATAAGTTAACAGCCTCCCCGCGTAACACATCTGTCACCTGAAGTGTGATGCCGAGAATAGTATAACCTGGCCACAGACCTGACCCCGTCCCTGCTCGTTTGCTGTGTATTGTTTGTGTGTATTGAAGTGGTAGCTCCCGTTTGAATAAATACCCTGACTGTTCCTGTTTTGATCGGAATAAAGTTGGTTTTCTTGAAGTCTTTGGTCTCAGTGTCTTCCCTCAGGAGTGCAGATTTCCTGTCCCCAAGTAGGATGCTGCCACCACCCTGCTTCAATGTGCCACTGTTGTTCTCCTGGGTGATGGGAAGTGTTGGGTGTTTGTACCACACATGCTGTTTTTTCCATAAGGGTCAAAAAGTTCAATTTTAGTTTCATCTGACCAGAGAACCTTCTTCTGTGTGTTTGTGGAGTGCACCACATGCTCTTGGACAAACTTCAAACATGTCTTTTTATTTTTTTCTTTAAGCAATGACTTTTTTCTGGCCACTCTTCCAAAAGCCCCACTCTGCAGAGTGTATGGACAGATACTTTCATCTCCTCTGTTGATCCCTGCAGCTCCTTCAGTGTTTTTCTTGGTGTCTTCGTTTCATCTCTGATGAATGCCCTCCTTGCCCAGTCTTTGAGTTTTGGTGGGTGGCCTTCTCATATCAGGTTTGTAGTGGTGCCATGTTCCTTCCATCCATCCATCCATTATCCAACCCGCTATATCCTAACTACAGGGTCTGCCGGAGCCAATCCCAGGGCGCACAGCAGGAAACAAACCCACAGGGCACACTCGCATGTGCACACACCAAGCACACACGGGACAATTTAGAATCGCCAATGCACCTAACCTGCATGTCTTTGGACTGTGGGAGGAAACCCACGCAGACACAGGGAGAACATACAAACTCCACGCAGGGATGACCTGGGAAGCGAATTCGGGTCTCCTATCTGCGAGGCAGCAGCGCTGCCACTGCACCACTATGCCACCCCATTTTCTTTCCATTTTGTTTTAATGGATGCTCCGTAGAGATATTCAAAGTTTGGGACATTTCTGTTTTAACCCAAACCTGATCTCTGCTTCTCAACAACTTTGTCTCTGGCCTGTTTGGAGTGCTCCTTGGTCTTCATGTTGCTTGTTTAGTCGTGTTGCAGAGTCAGAACATGTCTCTCTATTATCCAGTGACGAGACAAGACTTTTTGGAAGATCTTTTCAAGTCCCATGAGACAAGACTTTTGACATTACATTTTTTCACGTCACGACCTCCTCTCAAACCATGCCCACGGTCCTCTCACGTCTCATTCGTGTGAATGCTTTTGTCAGACGCAGTTCCTGCGCTCTCAGCTCTTTTAAATTTTATGTTTTCCTCACTAAGTTCCCAATAAAAGAAGATTTATTACTTAAATCTTATTGAAGAATTTCATCCCAAAGGGTTATCAACAGAAGAAATGAGTACACGGGCAATCCTAGCACCGAGAAATGATGAAGTCAAACGAATTAACGCAAAAATTGTTGATTGGTTACACGGCAAATTGGTTAAATGCGTATCAATAGACTATACTGAAACAGTTGGTGGTGATCGTGCGGAAAATAAAATCATCAACTTACAATATCCCATAGAATATCTACAACCGTTAACACAGTCCTATCTTCCACCGGCTGAATTACTGTTGACAGAAGGATGTTTCGTAATGTTACTGCGTAATTTATGTCTGAGTGATGGACTATGCAATTGAAAAAGATTAGTTGTATTCAAAATTGGTCGAACATTTCTGACATGTAAAATTTTAACAGGTGACAAGAAAGGTCATGTAGTACATCTTCAGGGGACAACATTAGAAACCAAAAGAAATCTTGTTATGCCATTCGTATTAAAACATTTACAGTTTCCCGTTAGAATAGCGTTTGCTATGACAATTAGCAAATCATAGGGGCAAACATTTGAAAAAGTCATTTTATTTATTAGAGAGAAACGAAATTCACTCACGGGCAGTTATCGTTTGTGTTGTCACGATGAAAGTCCAAACACAGAATCAAAATTAAGTGCGATATTGATGAAAATTTTATTCCAAATATTGTTTAACTGAGGTTTTACAGTAAAAGTGTAACTTTAAAAAATATTTGCGTGTTAATTTCAAAGCCAAATAGAACAAAATCTTATAATGCAGCAAAAAACTCGAACGCAACATGAAACATAATTTTTATTGTTTTACTATGGGTGGCATAGTGGCATTGTGGGTAGCGCTGCTGCCTTGCAGTTAGGAGACCCGGGTTCGCTTCTCGGGTCCTCCCTGCTTGGAGTTTGCATGTTCTCCCCATGTCTGCGTGGGTTTCGGCCGGGTACTCCGGTTTCCTTCCACAGTCCAAAGACATGCAGGTTAGGTGCATTGGCGATTCTAAATTGTCCCTAGTGTGTGCTGGGGTTGTGTGTGCCCTGCCTGGGGTTTGTTTCCTGCCTTGCGCCCTGTGTTGGCTGGGATTGGCACCAGCAGACCCCCGTGACTCTGAGTTAGGATATAGCGGATTGGATAACGGATAGATGGGCGTTTTACAAATTTTTAATATGACTAATTACTCACTGTAATGTAAAATAGTTAGTTCTATTATGCATATGTAACAACTTCCATGAAAATAACAATCTGCGTAAACAGTACATCCACATCCCCATACGCGTTCGGCTGAACCACAAAATGGCTAGCGTGTAGCACCCGCCCAGGGTTTGGAGAGCGAAGTGAACTGGAGGGCAAAGCCCCCTAGTCTGTTAATATAGACAGCATGTGACAGATCATGTGACACTTTGATTACACACAGGAGGACCCTAATCAGCTAAGTGTGGGACTTCTGAAGTGAACTGGTTCAACTACATCTTATTTAGGGGTTATGCACTCACAATTTTTTAGTTTTTACTTGTTTTTTCATATATACACAAGGGATTTTATTTTCATTCTGCTTCAACAATTTGCACTATATTGTCAAGTCCATTACATAAAACTAAAATTAAAATCCATTTTATTTCCAGATTGTAATGTGACAAAACAGGACAATACCAAGTTCTTTCGCAAGGCGCTCTGTATATTTGTGACGCAATCAGAGGGGAGCCCAAAGGTCTCCCCATTCATGCCTGACTCTAAATGAATCAAATGAATCAAGAGTTAATTTACTTAAAACGGGTAGTTCAGAAGAACTGAATTAGTACAATGAATGGTAAAGGCCATCACTACCCATGACTGAAACTTTAAATGTGTCCTCCTTTATCTTTCTTTCCTGTCGTCGGTGTCCTCGTGTGGCTGCTCTGGTTATCTAGAAACAACACCTAGGACATGAGCTGAAAACTACTGGCCTAAGTGATATAATGCAGCCTCTTGCCCGTGTACAGTGTATCATGGCTGCCCAGCTCTACCTTAAAACACTTGATTTGATATCTGTCTAAATGTGTGAGCCTTGCAGTACCAGTTACACGTTCAGGATGTAATGTCTGCTACTTGATACAGCACAAGTAAGAGAGCCCCCATGTCATTTAATCCATGCTTTTAAGGTGAATATGGGTATCAGGTTCTTAGTCTTTTGGAAGACAATCGAGGTAGGCAATGTGAAAAGAAAGTTTTAATTGTGAAAACTAAGACTAAACCTCCGAGGCGGCAGAGGGCGCTTGTGGCTACGATTTTACTTTAGGTGAGCCAGCCGCGCTCAGACGGGTGCTGGTGACGTTAATGTGGGGGCGTGGCTGTGCACTACCGCTTCGGTATAGCTGTAATGTAGCGCTGTTGTGACAGCTTTGTGGTTAGTTGCTGTTCAGAATACAGTAGTAGTATTTTAAAAGTGTAATAATTAATGAATTAATTGATTTATTTATACTTTTATACGCCTACGACGAATGGGATGCATTCACTTGCGCAAGAAATAAAGGCGTTTTCAAAGACAGCCTTGAAGAAGCAGAATACCAGGGTGACAACTTTGACAGGGAAGAGAATCATCGAGACGTGGAGAGACTCGCGTGTGCAGGAGGTGCTGGAAGATGCCGGTCCGGCTGGCGAGGCGGTTTGCTGCGGCTACGTACAGGACCTCAGCCTTGACCTGCAAGTCGGACAGGTGACTCCGTGGCTGTTTTTGGGTAAGAACGAATTAACTCGGTTGTTTCCCATGCCAGTCCTGAGGGACACTCCTGTGGCTCTGGGTTTTTGTTCCGACCAGTTTCCCTGTCAGTTGGTTAATTTACCTTCAAAGTAATTTCATCGTTTTTTCCTCTGTTATTCTGCATGTAGAAAAGGGCAGTAGCGCGTGATTTATTCATACAAATTCATAAGTATTAATATTGTGTCATAGTTTTTTCAGATTTTTCTGTTAAATCTACCCAGTGCTCCCTGAATTGTATGATGAAAAAATGTAGCTGGCGCAGAACTAGTGCAGATAGTTCGATAGTTTGCACTTTATTTGTATCCAAAAGGAAATTTAGCTTTTTATAGAAGCTCAATAAATAAATGCTGTTATGACAAACAACAACCACCCTCTGAAATAGACATTACTTATCCTCTGTGGGGAATCTGAAATTTTATAGAACCTTTCAAAATAAATAAATTCATAGATGTATAGCTCAATAATATATATATATATATATATATATATATATATATATATATATATATATATATATATATATATATAAACACACACCAGAATGACTAAAAATAAAGACAATTTGAAGATGAAGAATATTACTTAGCAGTCACATTAAGGCACTGTATTGCCGTTGGTATAAAGGAGCCCCCGCTGCATTTCTTGACACTCTTGCTGAATCATTCGTTGGCTGAAAGTCTTCAGCGTTGGTGTGACAGAGAATGTTCATTGTTCATAATAGCATTCAGTTTTATTTTAATTCTCTCTTTTTCTACGACCTCCAGGGGTTCCAGAGAGTGTCCCATAACCAAACCTGCCACTTTAATTAGTGTGAATAAGGTGGTACAGATTCACACTGAGGCACGTATAAATTGAACAGAAATCTTTTTATTTTCTCTTCAGCCATGGGGCACGTCTTCCCCGTGTCCCACAGGCCCAACACAGTCCCAAACACTTAAACACAGTCCAAACACTCTTCCCCTATGGGGCACGTCTTCCCTGTGAACCCCACAGGTATAACACAGTCCCAAAGCACCTTACTTTAAACACAGCGATCCTTCCACTGGCACTGGCACTGGCACTTCTTCTTCTTCTTCTTCTTCTTCTTCTTCTTCTCCTCCTCCTCCTCCTCCTCCTCCTCCTCCTCCTCCTCCTCCTCCTCCTCCTCTCAGACAACCTCTTCCTCCCGATTCTGGCCCAGAGTGGTGGTTGCTGGCTCCTTTTATGGCCCTCCCGGGAGTGCTCCTGGTGCTTGTTCACCTGTTCCCAATTGCACTCCTGTGTGGGGCTGATGATTAAACCAGCTGGGCTTAACTATCTCTGCCTCGCCCCCTGGCGGCCATCCTGGGTCCCCACAGGGTTGGGGAGAACTCCATTTCCCATGAAACCCTGCGGGAAACTGAGGCATCATCAACCAGGTGTCCCAGGGGAGGTACTGAGAAATCCATGGCTGCTCCCCCGGACCATATACAGCTGGGTCGTCACGACCGGGCATGGGACCCAGCTGTCCATTACATTAGCTTATTGGTTCGGTTGGCCTATCTTGAAGTGACGTTACCAGCCCAGCACACCACAGCATAGAAAATCACCTAGAGTTGTAGAAGATGTGAAGAATGTCCCAATTCACATTAAAGAAGCATAGTTTCCTAAGAAAAAAAAGAGCCTGCTATGCCCTTCTTTATATAGTTCATCTGTGCTCCGAGACCAGTCCAACCTGTCATTGATTTAGACCCCCAAGTAGTTGTATGAGTAGACCACCTCCACATCTACTCTCTGACTAGTGACCAGACGTACAGGCACTTTGGTGAGGTGAAAGTAAATAACCAGCTCCTTGGTTTTGATGATGTTGAGATGCAGACAATTCTCTTTCCACCAGGAAACAAAGTTCTCCCTCTGACTCCTCTCCTCTGTCTCATGCCATTTATCAATACACCCCATAAATGCAGAATCAGTAGTGAATTTCTGCAGGTAACGTGACCTGCTGTGATATTTATATTCTGAGGTTACACAGTAAAGAAAAGAGGAGACAGAACTGTGCTCCAGTGTGGTTCACATCCGTATCAGAAACACTGTCCTTGAGTCTCACAAACTGCGGTCTGCCTGACAGATAGTCCACTCTCCGGTACACCACAGGCCCGTCCTCCTCCATATCGCTGAACTTACCCAACACAGGGATGGCTGGATATTTTTGAGGGCTCTGGAGAAATCAAAAAACATCATCCTCTTAACTTTGACACGCCTTGTAGAGCAGATAGATAATTGCATCCTTCGCTTCAATATTTTTACCTTCTCAAATACCAAGTACAGGGGTTCCTCGGGTTACGACACAGTTCCGTTCCTACAACAGTGATATAACCTGAATTTTGGTGTAAGTCGAAACACACCCTAGCCTAAGTCACTTACCTATCCTATTACAAAATCATAATCTAGAACATAAAAACATAACTAAGCCACAGAAAAAGGAAAAGGACATAAATATACTGTACTGTACACTGTACTGTAGTAACAGAAAAAATGAGTGTGAAAAAAATCCTTACCTTTATTCCTTCTCACATTTCAATTTTTTTAAGTTTTTATGGGAGTGAGTGTTGTAAACTCGGAACGTTGTATGTCGAGACGTTGTAACCTGAGGACCCCCTGTATAGGGAAAGCATTGTAATCATCCAAAAATTTGATGTTGAGATTTCGATGAATCTCGACGTTTTAGACATCCCTGAGTCTGAAAATACCATTTTTGGAATTATTTCTGTCTGTCTGTGTGTGTGTGTGTGTGTGTTAACACGATAACTTCAGTATGCTTTCACTTAGGTCAACTACATTTTGCATACAAGTATTAGGTAAGTCAACAGAAGTTCTCTGGTTTTTATAGAGACATTACAGGAAGTACAATTAACAGGGAGGAAGTGAGATCAATAGCAGGTGTCGTAGAAAGAAGTGACCGGAGATGAAGTCAGTAGCAGAGGGACGGAACTGAGGTCATCGGGAGCAGATGGAAGTGAGGTAATTCCGTGGAGCCGGAAGAGAAGTCTTCTATACTGTCAGGTTGGAGGTGGATACTGGATCGTTATGTCGGGTAGGAGTGTTTCATTCTGGTGTTTTTTTGTAGATAAAAGGAGAGAAAAGCGTTAGTTCCCCGTTCCAGTTCCCTCTGTCTTGTTCTTTCACACACCATTGAGCCTTCTGACTGTCTCCTACTTGCGTGTGTGTAACACTTGGGTAACATTTTAAAATGACCCACCAAATACTGTCCCTGCAGTCCTAACAGCACTAACAGAATTTCAAAAGATGTCTAGTCTCAGAATCAATTTGAATAAAAGTGTGCTATTTGCAGTAAATCGTCAGGCATACAATATTAGGTTGGACACCTTCGCTTATATCATCGCAGATCAGTTTAAATATCTAGGGGTAAACATCACAAGTAGACATAAAGCTCTTTATCAACAAAATTTCGCTGTCTGTATGGAAAAAATTAAGCAAGACTTGCATGGATGGTCAACCCTTCATCTCACTTTAGATAGATAGATAGATAGATACTTTATTAATCCCAAGGGGAAATTCACATAATCCAGCAGCAGTATACTGATACAAAGAAACAATATTAAATTAAATAGTAATAAAAATGAAAAAAATTAAAATAAGCTTAAAATTAAAATTTAGCTGGAAGAATTAACGTTGTTAAGATGAATATCCTTCCTAAGCGTCTCTTTTTATTTCAAAATATTCCAATATACATCAATATATCATTTTTTAAGAAATTAGACTCAACCGTAACCTCATTTATTTGGAATTCAAAACATCCACGTATCCAAAGGACAACCCTACAAAGACCTAAGGCGGAAGGCGGCATGGCTCTACTTAACTTTCAGTTTTATTACTGGGCAGCAAATATACAAGCTATAAAAACTTGGACATGGACACAAATAGATGAGCAGACACAGGCTTGGTCTGCGATAGAAATAAAATCCTGCAGCACTTCTTTATATTCCTTGCTTTGTACCCCAATAAGTACAAGTTATCGGTAATATACTAACAACCCAATTGTGCTTCACTCAATCAGAATATGGAATCAATATAGGAAGTATTTTAAGACAGAGAAGCTTTTATCTGTGGCACCTTTACACGAGAACCACCTTTTCCCACCCTTTCAATTGTACGCAGTTTTTAATGCCTGGAAAGCATCTTGGATTAAATCACTTAGAGATCTGTACATAGACAACGTTTTTGCATCCTACGAACAATTACAGTGGAACCATTGGTCACGACCGTAATTCGTTCCAAAACTCTGGTTGCAACCCGATTTGGTCGTGACCCGAACTAATTTCCCCCATAAGATTGTATGTAAATACAATTAATCTGTTCCAGACCATACGAACTGTATGTAAATATATATATTTTTAAAGATTTTTAAAGTACAAAAATAGTTAATTATACCATAGAATGCACAGTGTAATAGTAAACTAAATGTAAAAACATTGAATAATACTGAGAAAACCTTGAAGAACAGAGAAAACAAACATTGTAAGAGTTCACGCTACACCCTTACGAACTGCTTGCTGTTTTTTTTAATGAGTTTTAAGCACAGGGAAAAAATTGAAATTTTGAAAAATCCTTAATATTTACAAAAACTAACCATAAACAACCAAGAAAACTAACCTTGCATGAGTCGAGTTCTGGCATGAAGGAAGTGAGGAGGAAGCTGGGTGGAGAGAAGGTTTTGAGGGAGCGTCCGGCTCTACGACAGAGGGACGTTCTTCTTCAGGTGTTTTCTCTCGTGATTTCTTGGTGTGTTTAGCTGGTGGATCAAAGTTTGCGAAATAGCGGTCTAATGTGACTTTCCTTTTCCTGCACATTAAAAGTTTTTGGAAATGCGAAGATGACATGGTCGTTCATCATGTTTATCTTTAATTCGATTTCAATTTTCTTCTGACCTTTCTTCTCACCAACACTACCACTCTTCACTTGCTTAGTGGCCATGGTTAACTGCAAAATTAATCCAAAAGCACATGAAATAGAGCACAGAGTTCACAGCGAATGCACGCACGTCTGACCGAGAACAATGTACAGGGAGAGACTGAACACGTGCGGAAATCATTGGCACATACAAACCGGAAGGGAAACTGGCTGGCTGCCAGTGTTTTTTGCCACCCGAGTGTGTGGTCGTGGGCAGATGCAAAAGTTTGGCAAGCTTTTTGATAGTAACCCGATTTGTACGTGTTCCGAAACATTCGTAACCCGAGGTTTTACAGTACACTCCAAATGTAACTTACCAGCAACACATTTCTTTCACTACCTTCAAATTCGAAACGTTGTTAAAACAGAACCTGCCCAATTTTCCTCACTTCCCACCTACCTCTATGCCAGAAAAAATATTGCTCAGTCTCGAGGACTCAGACAGCATTTCTGAAATATATAAAAACATTTTACAGTCCCTCCCTTTCAAAGATCCAAGAGAAAAGTGGGAAAAGGATCTCTCACTCAATATTTCAGAAAAGGAGTGGAAAGTAGCAATGCACAGAATTGACTCGAGCTCCATATATGCAAAGTATTGAATTATTCAACTTAAAATTATATATCGAGTACATCTCTCTTGTTTAAAATTGTCCAAAATGTTTCCAGGGTAAGATCTAACCTGTGAACGCTGCAGTCAATCTCCAGCCTCACTAGGCCACATGTTTTGGGCCTACATCAAATTAACATCATTTTGGACCAAACTCTTCAAATGCCTTTCAGACAGCTTGACAATCCCTCCTAATCCATTAACAGTTGTGTTTGGTGTACTTCCAGATGGGCTTAAAGTGGAGAAGGACAAACAAATTGTATTTGCCTTTACTACACTACTGGCATGTAGACTTATCTCGCTCAATTGGAAAAATCCTAACTCACCTACAGTACAGGCCAAAAGTTTGGACACACCTCCTCATTCAATGTGTTTTCTTTATTTTCATGACCATTTCCAGCACTCCATCACTCTCCTTCTTGGTCAAATAGCCCTTACACAGCCTGGAGGTGTGCTTGGGGTCATTGTCCTGTTGAAAAATAAATGGTCGTCCAACTGACCTGACTTCTGCACAACACAACTGCTGGTCCCAACCCCATTGATAAAGCAAGAAATTCCACTAAATAACCCTGATAAGGCACACCTGTGAAGTGAAAACCATTTCAGGTGACTACCTGTTGAAGCTCATCGAGAGAATGCCAAGAGTGTGCAAAGCAGTAATCAGAGGAGCAAAGGGTGGCTATTTTGAAGAAACTAGAATATAAAACATGTTTTCAGTTATTTCACCTTTTTTTTGTTAAGTACACAACTCCACATGTGTTCATTCATAGTTTTGATGCTTTCAGTGAGAATCTACCAATGTAAATGGTCATGAAAATAAAGAAAACACATTGAATGAGGAGGTGTCTCCAAACTTTTGGCCTGTACTGTATCTATTATATAGTGTCTTTCACATCTATCTATCTATCTATCTATCTATCTATCTATCTATCTATCTATCTATCTATCTATCTATCTATCTATTATATAGTGTCTTTCACATCTATCTATCTATCTATCTATCTATCTATCTATCTATCTATCTATCTATCTATTATATAGTGTCTCACATATCTATCTATCTATCTATCTATCTATCTATCTATCTATCTATCTATCTATTATATAGTGCCTTTCACATCTATCTATCTATCTATCTATCTATCTATCTATCTATCTATCTATCTATCTATCTATCTATCTATCTATCTATCTATCTATCTATCTATCTATCTATCTACAGTACAGGCCAAAAGTTTGGCCACACCTCCTCATTCAATGTGTTTTCTTTATTTTCATGACCATTTACATTGGTAGATTCTCACTGAAAGCATCAAAACTATGAATGAACACATGTGGAGTTGTGTACTTAACAAAAAAAAGGTGAAATAACTGAAAACATGTTTTATATTCTAGTTTCTTCAAAATAGCAAAGTGAAGGCAAAGGGGCCAACAAGTGCTAAACACCTCTGGGAACTCCTTCAAGACTGTTGGAAAACCATTTCAGGTGACTACCTGTTGAAGCTCATCGAGAGAATGCCAAGAGTGTGCAAAGCAGTAATCAGAGGAGCAAAGGGTGGCTATTGTGAAGAAACTAGAATATAAAACATGTTTTCAGTTATTTCACCTTTTTTTGTTAAGTACATAACTCCACGTGTGTTCATTCATAGTTTTGATGCCTTCAGTGAGAATCTACCAATGTGAATGGTCATGAAAATAAAGAAAATACATTGAATGAGGAGGTGTACTGTACTGTATACTAAGTCAGTGGATAACTGATGTTATATACAATTTGAAACTGGAAAAAATCAAATTCGCACTTAAAGGATCTGTGCAGAACTTTTTCAAAACCTGGCCGGATCTGATCAATAACATTTTAGAATAAACATTTTAATCGAGGAAGCAGATTCTCTCCCCTCTTTTACTCCATTTATCTCTATTAATGTATTATTTTATGTATTCATTTGTCTTTAATAGCATAAAGCTTTACACTGCTGGCCTAGCTCTCTTTCTTCTTTGGGGGTTGATTTGTTTCAAACCTTTTTCTTTCTTTTTGTAAAACTTGAGTTATGTGTATGGAGTGTTATTTAATTTTTACAAATTCAATAAAATTAAAATATATCCATCCATCCATTATCCAATCTGCTATATCCTAACTACATGGTCACGGGGAGTACGGTGTTCTACAGGAAGCCAATGCAGAAGCAGTGCAATGTTGGGTTGCAGCCTCGTATGAATTAGAATAGGAACTGTCACTGGATAAACCCCAGAGACCATACATTTGACAGGAAATGAACTTGGGAACTTCTGGGACTGTTTTGCTCTTACTCACCCTAGTGGCCTCAGGTGTCCCTGTAGTCCTAAGCCCCCAGTGCTCGTATTTATCAAGCGTTAACAGAGTCCAGGGAATTGCACTAAAACTCTGACTAGGATTAGAATTTGTCCTATTTCAGAGTAGGACATGTGAAGTATTTATGAAGTGTCCTACTCCAATCTAGGAAGATGAGTTTCCATTTGGGAAGAAATAACGTCACAGTTTTACAAAAACTCATACCACAAATTTCCATTCGTGAAGACATTTTACACTTTCTTTAGAAATCATCATGATGGCGTGTTATAATTACCTGATACTAACACTAATGAGTTATCATATAGAAGATAATAAAAATGAATAATAATATTTAAAATAGGAGGAGGAAAGAAGAAAAAGAAGTATACGGAAAGCAAGATGTGGTGCTAAGCTGCATGTAATTTTTGCCACTTCAACATCAAGAAAAATAATAATAATTCTTTGCATTTATATAGCGCTTTCCTCACTACTTTAAATGCTCAGCAATTGCAAGTTAAGGGCCCAACAGAGCAGAGTCCCTTTTTGGCATTTACAGGATTCGAACCGGCAACCTTCTAATTGCCAGCGCAGATCCCAAACCTCAGAGCAACCACTCCGCCTAATAATACAGTAATGAGCACCAAGATGGAATGACACACACACCAAATGAGAGTAATGTATAATATACACATATTTAACAGTGAATGATCCACAGCCATGCTTTCAGAAGATTCACCTTCCCACTGTCTGTAGTACACTTCTCATAAAGTAACAGTTACTGAAACTAGCCATGGCTTTTCTTGCACTGTTTCTGAAGTTGCGTTCATCCTTTGAGTGTCCTGATCATCTTCCAGGTTCACGTAACATTTCTTTCGATCCTCCCTTATCTTCCCAGAGGCCCAGAGATCACACCTGTGACTGGGAATGACCTTTGGAACTCCTAAGACTGCCTTTCTAGAACTCTCCCTAGTGGCACCAGGTGTCCCTGCACACCTAGACCCCCACGTTACCTGCCCATTATAAAGGGTGTTGTGGAGCTATCTATAGTTGAAGTTTTCCAGTCCTGGGGCTGCAACTTTTTATTCCACCCAGTTTCCTGAACAGTTTGTCTTTTTCCTTCTTACTGATCTAATTTTTTAACTAGCTTACCACATTTCTTGCCTAATGTTGCATTTTAGAAAAAAGCAGACCTGTCAGAACTACATGCATAAGATTTATAGAAATGTTCATTTTTTTGTCATTGTTTTAAGTTCTTAATTCTGTTATTAATGCACCGATGCACAATTAATTGTATGTTAATAATAACATGGACAGATACCTAGGTACATAACACTGAATGCTGGAAGGCCATAGCCACATTAGTGTCAGACTCACTAGCATGGTCACTAGGAAATGATGAATTAAATACAAGGAAAAGCGGAAGAGAAATTGCAATGAAGATGATGATGTGGAAAAGTTTAAAACCAAGATACTGTAAAAAAAATCAAAAACACTGAATTATCTCCATGTAACATTTATAAATACTTGATACGTTCCGGTTCCACCACTGTCTAAAGCCTCCTCCCATTGTGCCTTTCATCACTCTAGCCTGTTGTCAGGTTGTACCGCATTCATGCCATTCATCTGTTTCTGAATACATTGCATTACCACTTTTTTTTTATAGAAACGGATGTTAATAATTTATGACAAATGTGTTCTGAGATTTTTCAGTTAAGGAAGAAGAGGAGTTTTGAAGTAAAGTAGTTATAATCACTAGTCATGGTGGCAGAGTGTTGAAATTTGATTATCACGCCCTGCCCAGGGTTTATTTCCTGCCTTGCGCCCTGTGGTGGCTGGGATTGGCTCCAGCAGACCCCCGTGTGAAGTTTAGATAATTCAACACCATTACTTACCCCAGCAGTGACATTCATGTCTCTGGTGACTCTTCCTGTGAAGTCGGTAGATGGATTGGGAGAGCATGGGGGGGTCATGAGGTCACTGGAAAGGGGTGTGTGGCGCTCCCTGATATCTTTGCAAAAGGACGAAGGTCCAAGTCTTTAGAGTCCTGGTGCTTCCTGTCTTGCTATATGGTTGCGAGACATGGACGCTATCCAGTGACCTGAGATAAAGACTGGACTCCTTTGATAGTGTGTCTTTCTGGAAGATCCTTGGGTACCGTTGGTTTGACTTTGTGTTGCTCATGGAGTCCCGAATGAGGCACATGACCTGCATTGTGAGGGAGCGTCAGTTACGGCACTATAGCCATGTGGTGCGTTTCCCTGAGGGTGATAGGCTCGTAAGATACTCATTGTTGGGAACCCGAGTGACTGGACCAGGACAAGGGGTCGCCCACGTAACACATGGCTGCGGCAGATAGAGGGTCATTTACTGAGGGTTTGAGTGGGCCATGTGTCTGCCTGGGGGACTGCCAACCGGGATCCCGAGTTGTTTCGTCGTGTAGTGGGTGCAGTGACGTGCTGTACCAGTGCATGCTCCCCAAATTGACTTGACTTGACTTGATTGATACGTGTTCAGACATGGGAGTCTAATGGACTTTGTTTACTCTTCCAGGTAATAATAATTTTGGGAGTCTTGTAAAGAAATGTTGCAGCTACTCAATATCTGTTGTGGCAGACAACCGGGGACCTTGCCCCACCGGGATGCCAGGAGAGTGGAAGGACCGGGAGGGAGGCAATGCCTTACCTGGGACATGAGCGGGCAGCCCCCCTGGTTTGCATCGTGGGCCACAGGACTGGAGTTTGGGAGCTCAATCCTGTTGGGATCCATTAGCGCCACCAGAGGGTGCTGTAGCTGCTGCTGAGGCCTACAGATCAGCTCTTCCACCACACCCGGAAGTGCTGCCGGAAATAGGTCATCAAGCACCTGGAGCACTTCCGGGTACGTTCTAAAAGGAGCCAGCAGCCACTACTCTGGGAGCCAGAGTCAGGAGGAGGGAGACGAAGCTCGCTTATGAGTAGTGGAGGAGAAAAATAATTGTCTTTGGTTATTGTGCTTGTGTTTGGGACTGTGTTGCTGTACTTGTGGGAGACGGGGAAGACGTTTCCCACAAGGGAAAATAAAAATATAAGCCCTGTGTGCTTTGGACTTGTGTCCTACGCCTGTCTGTGTCGGGGTTGGCCTTTATACTCTCCTTTTATTTGAACTTGCTTAGTCCAATACAGAGTGGCAGTGAGGTCAAAGAAGTATGAGCATCTGCTGTAAGTTAGGAAGCTGCCATGAATTACATGCTTTTCAAACTGCAAGCCCCCACATCATGCATTCATATATATCCAGCAGGCAGTTCCTCAAACTTTATGTGTTGACTGAAAAACAGGATTCAATGAAACAATAAAAAGCTGTGCTGACAGACTGCTGAAAGCCAACAATAATTTCTGCCAGCTATGATTAAGTGCTTTGACAATGTGCTGTTTAACCTTTTTCCCTTTTCCTTTCCAGCATCGCAAGATGTTGCACAGGATTTTGAAAGTTTGAAAAAAATTAAGGTAAAAGGGAAATTACAATTGAGTGGATTGTGTGTTTTTATTTATTGTGTTTTTTTCAGTGTGCGAGCGCAAGACTCTCAAAATCACCAACTGTGAAATCACAATGTGGTGACCATGTGCTTTTTGTGTTCTCTTGTTTCTCAGGTTTCACACATATTGAATGTTGCCTATGGAGTGGAAAATGCATTCCCTGATCATTTTACATATAGAACTTTGGCGATATTGGATCTGCCTGATACTGACATCACATCATATTTCCAGGAGTGCTTTGATTTTATATCTGAGGCAAGGTCACAGGTAAATCCATTGTTTTGCTTTTAGGTGGTTCGTTGAGTGTTTGGTTAAATGTGCGTCCAAATTGTTGTGCTAAGTAGAAGGACTAGCATGAAAACAGAAGCAATGGCCAGAAGATGAGGCAAAGTCAGAAAATGATAGTAAGGGTCTCATCAAAAAATTCTGTCACCAGAAGCAAAATAGTAATTGACAATCATAGTCAGGAAGAACAGAACTGAGATGTCTTTTTTAAATAGGAACTTTCTTAATAACAATCACAAATGGAGTTGAGGCTTTATCTGCAATCTCAGATAGGGAAGAGATATTGATGCTGTGGTGGAAGGACGGGGGGAGAGGACAGGGTCACGACAATGCCTCCCCCGGAACACAAGAGGGCAACCCCCCTGGATTGCAATGGGGCCACAGGCTTGGAGCTTGGAAGCTCAACCCTTTTGGGGCCCGTGGCCACCATCAGGGGGTGCCTGAACAGTTCCGGAGCTCTGGAGTGCAGCGCTTCCGCCACACCCGAAAGTGCTGCCAGAAAAGGATCCAGGTGCCCATGTAGCTCTTCCGCCACCCCCAGAAATGCTGCCGGAAGAGAATTAGAGTGCACCAGGAGCACTTCTGGGTGCACTATAAAGGAGGCCGCCTCACTCCATTCGAAGAACCAGAGTCGGGAGGTAGAGGACAAAGCTCTTGCATGGAAATGAGTGGAGGTGACAGAGAAGAAAGAAAGAAAGAAAGAAAGAAGGGACTGAGCAGTATTGTGTGCTGTTTATTGTGTACTGAGATTGGAAGTGGGGAGTTGGGGAATACAACTGCCCCATGAGGAAATAAAGAATGTGCTTTTGGAATTGTGTGTCTGTGCCTGTCTGTGTTCAGGTTCAAGGAGCGGTACAGCAATCTGTAATTTTCACAATGCTATCCTTTTAACCCGTCACCGCAGTGACATCACGTGCCGCTCTCTTCCGACTTGTTTTCTAGGCAACAATGAAACAGGCTCTGAAGTTGACAGCTCCCTTGAAAATGAGGCAAAATAATTGTCACCATACCCAAAATAAAGTTTCAATACAAAATTTGTAATACAAAACAAAGTTTTAATTCAATTAAAAATTCTAAAAAAGCAGGAACTGCTGCTCTTATATCCTTTAATGATTGGATACCGGTGTATTCCTTTCAATTTCAACAAAAACAATAGGTTGCAAGACTAACAAATGAAAAGCACAAACTAGTTGAGTGTGTGGGACTTGACTTAAAGAAATATTTTCAAAGCTTTATTGATACCTTTCATTGTGGGAATGTACGGGGGAGGCATTGTCCAAGATGGAGAAATCTCTAAGCAGCCTAGGGGTGTACCTTCAGCAAACCTGGATTGACATCCTCTGTCTTCTTAACACAGAGCCTGTCCTTTACATAGGCGTGAGCGTCATGTTACAGTACAATACAATACAATTTATTTTTTGTATAGCCCAAAATCACACAAGAAGTGCCGCAATGGGCTTTAACAGGCCCTGCCTTCTAAAACAGGGATCTCAAACTCCACTCCTGGATGGCCCCAGTGGCTGCAGGTTTTCATTCTAACCCTTTTCTTAATTAGTGACCTGTTTTTGCTGCTAATTAACTTCTTTTGAATTATTTTTAATTGACTTGTTTTTTTAAGATTTAATCCCTGGAATTTTTTGATTGTTCCTCTGAATTGCTTCATTCCTTTCCTTAAACAGAAATGAGTGAGTGAGCCAACAGAAGACCAACTAAGTCAGGGCCTCAAACTCCAACCAGTTTTACTCCAGCCAAGTTCTTCAGGCAAGATCAGAAGTGGCCTTAGTTACCTTGAAAGCTTGCATATTGTAATCTTTCTAATTAGCCAATTAAAGTTATAATTTTGCTTAACTTCTCACCACATCCCTAATGACTAACACAGTACAACACCCTAGTACTATGAAAATATGCAAAAAGTTTGTACTTTTCTTTAAAACTCAGTCAAATTAAGTACTGGTTGCTTTGCGGGACTACATAACAACTTTTTTGTATAATGTAGAGCTTCTCATTAACCTGCGGTTAATATTCTTTGATTTCGGAAATTCTGTGCTTATAATTTAAAACTATCAAGGACAATATCATGCAGTATAGAACACCTGTGCAGGTGGCGTAATAGCAGTGCTGCAGCCTGGCAATAAATAGATTATGGGTTTACGTCCCGGGTCTTCTCTACGTGGAGTGAGTAGCAAAGTGATTTGAGTAGTGAGTAAAGCGCTATGTAAACGTAAAGAATTGTTACTATACTATAGTATTGCATTCACTACACTTTTAGCACGCAGACTTATTTTGCTAAACTGGAAGAATTCTAACTCTCCTCTTTTAAGTCAGTGGGAAACTGATGTTTTATACTATCTGAAATTGGAAAAAATCAAATACTCAGTTAGAGGATCTGTACAGATTTTTTTCAAAACATGGCAGGATCTAATCAGTAATATTTTAGAATAAGCTCTTAAAGCACCAAGGAAGCAATTATTTCCGCATTTCTTTTTCTTCTCCATTCATCTCTATTGCTTATCAAACTCATCAATTTAGGTGTGTTTACAAGCCTTAATTTTTACCCCATTGGCCATGCTCTTTCTCTCAGGGGTGGGGGTCGAGTTGTTCTCAATCCTACTTTTTGTAAAAATGTATTCATTTGTATGAAATGATCACAATACAATTAATAATTAAAAAAAAAAAAGAATTGTTACTATACTTGACGATTTGTCAATTACAAATTTTAAATGTTCTGTTGCTTCATCAAATAAGCAAAACATGTAGCGTTAGGACTCTCGGCTTCTATATACCTTCACAGTACCTCAAACTTGATCCAAACATCACCTTTTTGTTTATAAAAAAAACCTTGCTAATCACACATGAGGTGATTTAAAGCAATCCTCTCTTCCCTCGGTTTACTGTAAACCAGGGGTCTCCAACCTTTTTTCCCCTGAGAGCTACTTTTACAAAGTGAAAATGGCCGAGAGCTACTCCAGTTTTCTAACGTTTATTCTCAAAGCTTATTTCAACCCAAACAAATTGAATAAGCTCCTTTTGCCTGAACATTTACAAACTGTTGGTGTCCACAGCTCACATTTTGATGTGACCAAATTTAAAAGGGAAACAATGAACAAACATGACTTGTTTTTCAATGCCTGCGGTGGGCTGGCGCCCTGCCTGGGGTTATGTTTCCTGTCTTGCACCCTGTGTTGGCTGGGATTGGCTCCAGCAGACCCTGTGACCCTGTAGTTAGGATATAACGGGTTGGATAATGGTTGGATGGATTTTTTTCAATGCATTCATTAGTGTTGACTTTAAATTTGTTATTACCAGCTGCTTACCACCCACTGAAAATGTCTGGCCCAGGTAAATTTCTTGCTTTGAAAATCTTTAAATTTAATTTGTAATTGAATAGCCCTGTCCTAGATGGTCTCCGATCCAAGTACTGGCCGGACCGAAACATGCTTAGTTTCAGGTGGACGTCCTGTTCTGAAGTGCATGTGGTATGGCTGCTTACTGAAGCTTTTCTGAACAGCTTACCCCTAAAAGCAGACTGTTGTAGTTTTTAAGGAAGTATAGCAGATACAAAGAGTGTACATCCAGCTCCTTTATAACATGTCAAAAGAGAAAATTGCAGTGCAAGAAAAGAAAAAATAAACATGATTAGGTAAGAATAATCTTCTTATATAATACGCTACCGTGACTGTCCGTTTGTTTTTCCAGGATTTTAAATCACCTTTAGCTTGCAAACCGTTTGACCGATTGACCTGAAATTTGGTACACATATGCTACGTGACGTCTACTATCCGCCTTCCTGGTGATAATTGACCTCCGAGGTTATTCCTCTTTTTATTTTTATTTTATTTTATTGTAGAATCAGCTCTCGGCAGCGGCCAGCAGGGCGGCAGTGCTGCCCATGCATACGGGCGCCGTTCTCATTCCCTACCACCTTCGCCGTCACTTCCCCTACCTATCCATATCTTAAATCATTCTTGAGGCAGATGGAACAATTAAGTGTCAGCTTTAGTGAAAAATTAAGGAAAACGTACTCAGTAATTGCAATACAAACACTCACTTAATCAGTTTTAACGCGAAAAGATGGCGACGAAAGAAGAGGAGAAGCGGGCCACTAGGGTGGAGAAAAGAAGAGCTGCTCAGGAAGCAGCAAGCACATCAATCACTGAGCAACCGAATGACAAGCGTACAGAGAAAGAGGATGAAAACTAGGAATGTTCACGTTATTGTGCAGTGCACCGTAAATGGTAATGAATAAATGGCAAAAAAATCACCCAGAATCAATCGATTTTTTCAGTGTTTTTAATTGTATCTAATTTTGCTTGGGCTGAGCGATTCATTTTAGAACTGTCATGTCCTTTGTGACCCAAAAACATAGAAATACACGTGGTCTCCACTCTGAAACTGATCCAGGTTTTGTTTTGTATACCTCACAGTGTAACTTTGTTGAAATTCAAAATTTTGATCCCGTCACAGTAATTTTCTATAAACACGTACTGTGTATGCAGTGAAAGTTAAGCTTGTTTAATTTCTTTCAAGTAAAATACATTTTAATGTGCCTTAACACGCTCAGTTAAATAACTGAACGGATCCTGTGTCTTTAATACTTCCAATTCAAGTGAGTCTATATCTTGGTGTAGCCCGGGAGTGCTAAAGTTTTCGTAATGTATTATTCAGTAGTTTGTAAAAAGATCATATCTCTTTCTGTTGGTCATTGTTTTCTGTATACAAGTCCTTTATCAACCTACAAGTATCATTAGCAGAAACCCGACTCTGTTGCATTAAGTGAGCTCATGCAGGTTTATAATTACCACATTACTTAGAAATAAATTTCCATTCCATTTGCAAATGAGATTTCAAGTTCTTCCTTTGCTTGTCATGGTTCAGGACTCAACAGCTCATTTAACCTAATTAATTAATTAATTAATGTGCTATTTTGGATTATGGTCTTGGAGAGATGGATCATGTAAAATTTGACTAAAAGTATTTATTGGATTGGATGCTTATATTTGCACTTTTGTAATTTCAAACAATAGGATTTTATAATAATAATAGTACATTTTATTTACATAGTGCCTTTCTTTTTTTTCAAAACTAGAAGGTAGCCTAGTCTCTACTTCTGCCCCCAGAAGAAGTGGTTTGGAAATTGACAGATATGAAAATTGGGCACTGGTTCCTCTGTAGGCAACTTTACCAGGAAAAAAAAAGTTGTAGGTGATAGGGGGCAACCAGCATCCAAATCCAAGACCACAGCCACCAAACACAAGTCTCTGGTTCGCAATAGACTATTTGCTTTCCAAACACCTTGTCACAGACTTGTTTTCAATAACTCTCTTTCCTCTTCTCCTTCACTCCGGGCATGTGTTGCTGTACTTCGTAGCCACCTCCAACTTGCTTGTCTGAGGACGAAAGGCTCCTTATAAAGCCAGACCCAGGACTACTTCTGGGATATTGGAGTTTTAGCTCAGAAGTACTTCTGGGTCAGATGGGAGCCTCCTCCCTGTGGCTCGTTAGGAATCGAACAGGACTTCTGTCAAGAAAAGAATATCCCATGAAGTAGAGGTCTGCATAGTATTGCTTTTTCAGTCCCACTCTTGACTGTTCCCACCATAAATTTCACCCTGCTCCTGGCCACTCCTGACAAAATTCCATCCCATTTCCACCCGCTCCCACCTGCTTTCTCCTGCTTTAACAAAAGTTTCCATTCCACTCCAGACCACATTGACATTTTCCCTCTAAAAGGCACTTGAGACAATGTCCTTATTGTGAGACCTAAAATAGTGGTCTGGCTAGTACTTACAGAATCCTTAAAATTGTCCAGAATTTCCTTGATCATTAGGTAGACTGTTAACACAAACAACAGACTTACATATCACGGATTCAGACTTCAGACAAGTCTTCAGAAAGTATTCAAATACACACAGATAAAAGGTTTGGGGTATCCTCCCTGTATACTTGAAGATTCTGCCGAAAAGAAATATAAAAACAACAATATGTCTTTACAGACGAGAGTCCAAAAGCGTTTTTATAGTCTGTCGGAGGAAGTGATGTTGAATGGCCCAGGCCTGATTTTCCCTCAGATGGTCCACAGGAGAAAGAGAGTAAAGGTTAATGCACATTGCTGCCCCTGGTCCGCCGTGGAATTACCATCATTCAAGCCCTTTGGCTGCCTACCATGCACATGTGTGTGACACGGCCCCCACCTCAGCCTAGACCCATCGGGTTGGACGGTCCGAATCAAGAGGTCGTGAACCCAAGAAAGAGCATCGACATTGGCTTGGAGAGAGCCTTCACAATGAACAAGTGAGAACTTGTAAGGCTGGAGGTCTTTGTGACACGTGGGTTCGACTCGTTGTGTAAGAACATCGACTGTAAGGGTGGGTTCGACTCGTTGTGTAAGAACATCGACTGTAAGGGTGCATGGTCCATAAGTAAGGTAAACACATTGTCCAGGAAGTAATACCTCAGCTGTGATTACATTTGATCGCCAAGGCTTCCTGCTCCACCACCACATACATGGTTTCCTGGTCCAGCAGTTTCTGGCTCAGGAACATGACGGGACGTTCAACACCATTGACGCTCTAGCTTAACACTGCTCCTAGACCTGTGACTGAAGTGTCTGTGTGGAGAATGAAAGGCAAAGAGAAGTTAGGAGTTTTTGACACTGGTGTTGACATCAGGGCCTGCTTTATCATCCCAAATCACTGTATTAGGGGCCCTCCTCTTTGTCAGATCTATCAAGGGCATCGCTGTCTCAGAAAAATAGAACACAAACTGGTATTAGTAACCCGTTAAACTGAGAAAGTCTTGGAATTACCTCTTGGTTATCAGATGGCGCCATTTCCGAATGGCATCTAACTTGAAACACTGTGGCTTCACAGCACCCTAGCCCTCCAGGTAGTTCAAATATTTGGCTTCAGTTAATCCAAAGACGCACTTCTTGGGATTAATTTGAAGACTGGCTTTATCTAGTGTCTGTAGAAAAGCTTGGACCTGCTGTAGGTGTTCCTTCCATGTGCTGGAATGGATGACAACATCCAGGTAGGCATTGCTAGATAGATAGATACTTTATTAATCCCAAGGGGAAATTCACATAATCCAGCAGCAGTATACTGATACAAAAAATAATATTAAATTACAGAGTAATAAAAATGCATGTTTAAAAGCAGACAATAACTTTGAATAATGTTAGCATTTATTCCCCCGGGTGGAATTGAAGAGTCGCATATTGTGGGGGAGGAAAGATCTCCTCAGTCTGTCAGTGGAGCAAGACAGTGACAAAAGTCTGTCACTGAAGCTACTCCTGTGCCTGGAGATGACACTGTTCAGTGGATGCAGTGAATTCTCCATGATTGACATGAGTTTGCTTAGCGTCCGTCGCTCTGCTACAGACGTTAAACTGTCCAGCTTTATTCCTACAATAGAGCCTGCCTTCCTAACAAGTTTGTCCAGGGGTGAGGTGTCCCTCTTCTTTATGCTGCCTCCCCGGCACACTACCACATAGAAGAGGGCGCTCGTCACAACCGTCTGATAGAACATCTGCAGCATCTTATTGCAGATGTTGAAGGACGCCAGCCTTCTAATGAAGTATAGTCGGCTCTGTCCTCTCTTACACAGAGCATCAGTATTGGCAGTCCAGTCCAATTTATCACACAGCTGCACTCCCAGGTATTTATAGGTCTGAACCCTCTGCACGGTCACCTCTGATGATCACGGGGTCCATGAGGGGCCTGGGCCTCCTAAAATCCACCACCAGTTCCTTGGTCTTGCTGGTGTTCAGGTGTAAGTGGTTTGAGTCGCACCATTTAACAAAGTCTTTGATTAGCTTCCTGTACTCCTCCTCCTGCCCACTCCTGATGCAGCCCACGATAGCAGTGTCATCAGCGAACTTTTGCACGTGGAAGGACTCTAAATCGTATTGGAAGTCTGATGTATATAGGCTGAATAGGTCCAGAGAAAGTCCAGTCCCCTGTGGCGCTCCTGTGTTGCTGACCACAATGTCAGACCTGCCGTTCCCGAGACGCACATATTGAGATCTGTCTGTAAGATAGTCCACGATCCATGCCACCAGGTGTGAATCTACTCCCATCTCAGTCAGCTTGTCCCTAAGGAGCAGAGGTTGGATGGTGTTGAAGGCGCTAGAGAAGTCCAGAAACATAATTCTTACAGCACCACTGCCTCTGTCCAAGTGGGAGAGGGATCGGTGTAGCATATAGATGATGGCATCCTCCATTCCCACCTTCTCCTGGTATGCGAACTGCAGAGGGTAGAGGGTGTGGCGGACCTGTGGCCTCAGGTGGTGAAGCAGCAGCTGCTCCATGGTCTTCATCACATGTGATGTCAGAGCAACAGGCCAGAAGTCATTCAGCTCACTAGGACATGGTACCTTTGGGACTGGAGTGATACAAGATGTTTTCCAAAGCCTTGTGACTCTCCCCTATTCCAGGCTCAGGTTGAAGATGCGCTGTAGAGGACTCCCCAGTTCCTGCACACAGGCCTTCAGCAGTCGTGGCGATACTCCATCTGGACCCACTGCTTTACTGGCACGAAGTCTCCTCAGCTCTCTGCTCACCTGCTCTGCTATAATTGTGGGTGGGGATGTCTCTCCTAAACTGGTATCAGCAGTAGGATGGTTGGAATATGCAGTACTCCAAAGGTGAGAGTTGGTTAGGGTGGTCAAACCTGTTAAAGAAGTTGTTCATTTGGTTTGCTCTCTTCATGTCTCTCTCAGTGGAGGCACCCTGCTTCGAGCTGCAGCCAGTGATGATCTTCATCCCATCCCACACTTCCTTCATGCTGTTATTCTGCAACTTCTGCTCCAGCTTTCTCCTGTACTGCTCCTTCGCTGCCCCGAGCTGGACTCGGAGTTCCTTCTGCACTTGTTTGAGCTATAGGAGTTATGTGGACGTAGCACTTCATCCATCAGGTGCTGTAAGGTTGCTGGCACCGCATTTAACCCAAATGGAAGGATAAGACACTGCCAGTGCCGTTAACACTACAATCCCTGAAGCCTATGAAAAAAGTCGTAATCCCTGGCCAACTTAAATTCCTTCACACCTCTCGTCATCAGCGTCTTTTGTTTTGTAAATGTGTTGATCAGCACAAACATCCTGCTATCCCATCTCTCCACTGACAGAGCTGAAGTCAGTCGCAAAATTCTCAGAACTCAAGTCTCTTTATCTGGTTATAAGGTGCCTCGAGTTGTATAGCATAAATAATATATTGTTATTTGGAATATATACATTTCATGTGTGTTCCGTGTGTACAACGATCTGTGTAAATATAGGATGACAGGAAGTGCGAGGCAAGAAATGCTGAACAAATACTTTAAAACAGAAACTTTTTCCATGTTATACTAATAATGACGTGAAGTGTATAATGTGTGAATACTTTAGTCCAAATAGCAAATAAACGTGTGCACTTTTATTCAAAAATGTATCAAAAGGAAAAAAAGTGATTCAGTTGACATGTTGCTGTCAACGAGTTAAAAACCCAAGCTCAAATGTCAATCGACAGAAAGTTGATACATATTCTTGAATGGTGCAGAGGTAAGAACAGGCTGCCTTCTAACCAAAAGGTTATTAACTCTTTTAGGACTAATTTTTTTTTGTTTCTTTTCTCCCTGGGCTGAATATTTTTCCAAAAACTAACATTTTTTTAAAAAAGAACACAAAGCAATTGTTTAACATATCAAATCAACAAAAAATATTTACTTTTGACAAATGTTACTGTCTAGCATGTTATATACTATGATTACATACTATGATTTCACATACATATCACATACATGTTACACAGCAAAGTCTGTAGAGAGACAAGTCTCCTGTTTGACATCGTGCCATGCCACTGCCACCAAGTTTTCTGCCTGCATGAAAACCGTATTGTTACCTCTTTTCATCTTCAGCTTGTCTGGCTTCAACTGTGAAGGCCTGTGTCTCCTGTTTACCCTCACTGTGCCACAAGCTCCAACTCCCCTGCTCTGTAGCTGCATGAACAATTCTGGTGATGTCCATGTACACAACATGACCCAAATGTTCATAGCACTGAAGCAGCTCCAGCACAAGCTGACTTGTCAAGGGACAGTTCTCTCTTTGAAAGAAATACTTTCCTGTATATATAATTACTTTCACCCCTTGGGATTTGCTTCTGGTTATCACAGAAGTGAATAAAACTTTGCAGCAGCACATACCTATCATCACACGGCATCACCTGTCCAAAGCCACCAGGGGACAAAGCATGTTTGGACCTATGCTCCCTGAAGTTATACCACCAGTCTAGTCCCATCTTTATTTGTAATGCCACCACAACGCCCTCCATCTCATCTTTTGTTGTGGGTTTCCACTTTGAAAAACGAGAATGTGATGCAAGCGCAGCCTGCGATTCAAAAAATTGCTCTGCATACCTGTTTGTCTCATTTGACAGTAGCTGAAAGTGGCATCAGGAGAGAGTAGCCTGAAGTAGTCCAGTGGCTGGTAATCTGTCGTGTCTCAACAGCAAGCCATGTCGTCTTGTGAAGTCCGGTAGCCAGTTTGCCTCCCACAGATCAATGTCTGGGTATTCCTCCCACACAAACCTTGCTGTAGGTGCATCGGCTGTGCGAATACGCTCAGCTGTCAGTAAAATCCGATTCTGAAAAATCAGAGTCCGACATCATGTGCTGAATATTTTCTTTTCTGCACTCGCTTCGCTCCCTTGTGAGATGTCGATGCCATCTTACCTTTGTTTACGTTTGTTTACATTTCGCAACTCACATACACACACGGATTAGATGCTGAGTCAATGAGTCTAACATTCCTCCGAGCAGAGAGGGAATTCCTGTGACGTGACCATGAGTTTTGTCGTCATTAACAGCTGATTGTCGCCGTCTATCCCAGGATGTCGACTTTTGTCGACATTTGCCCTCAACCCTTCCGGTCGACAAAAGTCGACATCCACCCTAAAAGAGTTAAATGTATGTATTCCAAATAACAATATCTTTACGCTATACAACTCAAGGCACCTCACACCCAGATAAAGAGACTTGAGCTTTGAGAATTTTTTAACTGACTTCAGCTCTGTCAGTGGGGAGATGGGATAGCAGGCTGCTTGCTGCTTGTGCTGATCAACACATTTGCAATACAAAAGATGCTGATGGAGAGGTGCGAAGGTATTTAAGGTGGCCTGGAATTGCGACTTTTTTCAAAGGTTTCAGGGATTCTAGTCTTAAAGGAACCTGCCAGTACCCTTTCGTCATGTCAAGTGTGGTCAAGAATTCTGCCTGTCCTAGCCGCCCAAGGAGTTGGCATCGGATAGGCATCAAACTGTGAAACTTGATTAAGCTGACAGAAGTCACTGCAAAACCTCAACTCCCATCAGGCTTAGGAATCAACGCAATGTGACTAGACCAGGGACTATAACTTTCCTCTACAACACTTAGTTCCAGCATGCGGTTGATTTCTAGTTTCACCTCAGCTGTTTTTGCCTCAGGAAGTCAGTACGGGCATTCTCTAATGGTCACCTGGGCTCTGTCACAATGTCATGCGCAATCAGAGAGGTCTGTCGGTGAGTGTTTCGCTCACCACCTCCGTGACAGACAGGATAACGGCTTCCAATTGCCATTGTTGTTTGGCGGTCAAATTGGGACCAAAGTTAAGGGTTGTTTTGTGAGCAGAGAGTGAACGGGGATGTCTGGAGGAGAGATCGGGATCCATATCCTTACAGAGTTTCATCAAGTTTACATGATATACCCGTCCACTCTGTTGACGATTGGTTTGTTTTACCAAATAATCGACAAGCCCTTTCTTCTCCTTAACTTCATAAGGTCCTTGCCAACGGGCCAATAATTTTGAGTTGGAGGAGGGGATGAGAACCCTAGCACGATCTTTTGAGCAGAACTCCCAAAGAGATGTGATGCAGACATAATAATAATACACACACACGCACACAATTTCTGTTAACATGCTGTGACCATATTCAGGTATGGCACATTTAACTTTCTTTAGTTATTCATTTGGATGTGTAGCGTGACATTGTGTGCTGTGCAGCCTCGTTTGTGGTCCTGCTGAGTTGTGTCATTGTTATTAGGTGAATTTACAGTTTTGGGTATGCTTTAAGGGAGTTCTTTTCACCTCATTTTAACTGGTTATTCCATCCATTATCTTAAACTTCACCCTGAGCACCAGTTACACCCTTTAGACTGAATGTATGTTTTACCGTTCATTTCTTCACTACATTCTTGGCACGCAGACTCATTCTGATAAACTGGAAGAACCCAAACTCTCCTCTTTTAAGTCAGTGGGAAACCGATGTGTTATATTATTTGAAATTGGAAAAAATCCAACACTCAGTTAGAGGATCCGTACAGACTTTTTTCAAAACATGGCAGGATCTAATCAGTAATATTTTAAAATAAGTTCATAAAGCACAGAGAATTTATTAATTTAGGTATGTTTACAAGCCTTAAATTTTACGCTGTTTGGCTTGCTCTCGATCGATCTGTTCTTAACTCAATTTTTCTTTTTGTAAAAACTTGATTGCTTTGTATGGATTGTAATAAAATTAATAAAAAAAAAAAAATTCTTGACAGACGTAGGTGACATTTTATTTTAACCACATACTGACTATGGGAGTATCGTCGTAACTGAGAGCGACAGACACCTAGAGATGGGGCATCATTCACTTTTACCAGTAGCCTAGGGATGTCTTTAAATACTTTAAATACCAAAGTATAGTCTGGTTTTACGGAATGTTTTTCTCTTGCAACAGGTTCTGTTTATTTTTAGCACATGTAAAGTATTATCAGTACACACGATACACATTTGTATGTTTAACAGAGGTCTTTTTAGGACATTTTGCAGGTTTATCCATCATGACCTCTGGCTTGCTCCCAGGTTAACGAGTACACTGTGACTGTTTAAACCACCACTCCTGCTGTGAGTGCTACCTTCATGAGGCAATGGATTGGTTTATTGAAATTTCAAAGTGTGTCACCCATCCAATTGTTCCCACCATCTTTTAAGTTAAATTCACTCATGGTTCTCTCCAGATGTCTGGCTCTGTGATAAACAAATATCAGGCACCTTTCTATTCTGCATATTTCAAAATCAATATAAAAAAAAATATATCAGAATGAAGAACATTTTTTTCAGCTTAAAGCAAATTGTAAGAAGTAACCTAACAGCAGTTTTATTGTCAGGTGTACAGAATTCAGTGAAGATTTTCCTTACATGTCTTACCAATAAGCATCACGGTGACACTCTCCGACACCATGATTAGCATGTATAACAACCTTACCCCAACACTTCTGTCTTCCTTACATGAAAAATTTCAGAATATATTTGTCACGATTTATATATTTCTTTGTTTTTTAGGGCAGATGAAATTTAATTTGAGTATATGTAAAGTATCACATGAACGATGTAAAAATGTTGGATTTGAATAGACAGTGGGGTGGTTAAAATTCAAAAGTACACCATTTGAGAAGGCCCTGGGAGTCCTAGTGGACTCCTAACTACAGTACAGGTAAAATTCTGTTACAATGAACTGCCAGGGACCTAAAAAATATTTTGTTGTAATGAGATTCTGTATTTGTCACTATAGTGCTTTCTTTAACTTCCAGGCATTTGCAATCATTTCAACAGTTTCTTTCATGTTAATTTTAATCTCCTCCTGTATACATATAATGCTGACGAGAATTTTTCTCAGCATTTCCTTGCGATAATACTCTGCCAGGGTGCGAATGATGCCCAAATTCAATGGCTTAAGCACTGCTGGGTTGGGAGGAATTCAACGCAAACATTATCTAAATGTGAAGGCATGCTGTGGGCAGCACAGTTATCAATCAGAAGTCGAATCATCCTTTTTTTCTTCTTCATATTGTGAGGTTTCTGAACTCTTTTGGGATCCCCCCCAACCAACAGGAACAACACGTTGAAGTGTGTCCCGAAGTGCGATTGCCACGTCTGTGGAAGATTGTTTTTTCCGTTGCCGGGGCAGGGCAACGGCAGGCTCACATCGCTGCAGTGAAGTGCCCCAGAAGCAAATCCTAAAAGATCGGGGTCTCACCGTAAGTCCCTGTCTTGCACCCCAAAGAAAAGGCTGAGTCTCAGTACTTTAGCAAAACCAGCTTTATTCAGCTTGAAACAGGAACAGCACGGTTATTTATTGTAGCGGGATCTGCCACTCTCCTATAAACAGACACGGCAGTCAGATAGGGTTGTGGCCAAGTAATCCTGTTCGCTGCATTTACAATGCTCCTTGCATCACCCATTGAGATTTTTTCTTTTTGCTTTGGTGGCAAACCGCAGCACATCTATGAGCCTGCTGTTGCCCTGGCAACGGATAAAGAGCCGTCCACAGACGCAGTGATCTCATTTCAAAATACTCTTCGGCATGTTTTCCAGTTCGGGGAGGTCCCAAGAGAGTTTAGAAGCCACACATTTTCTTGAATGAGTGGCGCATTAATTGGAATGTTTCTTGAACGAGCATCACTGAACCATATAAAAATGGCTTTTTTGACGTCTTCAAATGCAACAGTTCGCATAAGTTTGCAACCCGAGATTTTTGTTCTTTTTTTAGCTTGGTCTTTCAAGAAAGTTGACAGTGTCGATGGCGAAATTCCGAATTCACTGGCAACGTCTTTTTTTTCTTTTTCTCGGAATCGAGAGCTGCAAAAATGCAAAGTTTTTTTTTTTTTTCCTAATATGAACTGTTATCGTTTTTTCGTGTGTGCCATTTCTATAGGAGGGTGACAATGAGTTAAATTCTAATGGATGTTTTTCAACTGTTGTCCAGCGATAAGCAAAAGGTATCCCTAAAAACCACCGAAAACAAAAACAGCAAAAAAACAGTATGAGGAAAGTTCAAAGAAAGAAAAAGAAATTCTGTTTCTATTTGGGGATCGTTGTGCACAACTGAGCTGAGACCACCGAACTAACTGTTCTGCGGATGATTCATTCAGGCATTTCAAGGTAACTTCGTTGTAATGAAAATGTCTGCTGAATGTATTTCGTAGAAACAAGATTTCTATAGACTCGTGTCATATGGGGAAACTGTCGGGACCATAAAAATACTTTGTTGTAATGAAAATTTCATTGTAAAGATATTCGTTGTAACGGAATTTTACCTGTATTTACATCCAGACAATGGAGAGAAATGATGAAGAAACTAATGTTAGGTTATATTGTGCCCTGATGAGTGAGGTTATTCTTAAGCTTTGTAACACACTGGTAAGGTCTCACCTGGAGTGCTGTGCTCAGTTTTGGTCTCCATATTACAAAAAAGACAAAGTAGTGCTAGAAAAAGTCCAGAGAAGAGCAACTACATCGGTTAATTTTGCGATTTAGAGGTCTAAGGTATGAGGAGAGATTGCAGGAGTTGAAATCTTTTCAGATTAAGCAAACAGAGATTTTTAAATTGTTTGAGTAAAGTATAAAAAAAACACAACTTTAAAAATAAAAATAAATTAATAAACAATGACATGCAAGTTAGGTGGATTGGCGATTCCAAATTGGCCCTAGTGTGTGCTTGGTGTGTGGGTGTGTTTGTGTGTGTCCTGCGGTGGGTTGGCACCCTGCCCGGGATTGGTTCCTGCCTTGTGCCCTGTGTTGGCTGGGATTGGCTCCAGCAGACCCCCGTGACCCTGTGTTCGGATTCAGCGGGTTGGAAAATGGATGGATGGATGAAGACTCACTAATGTGCTTGTATTGTTTACTGAAGTGCCTTGTTATATACAGTGTTTTTAGTTTTTCCGTCTTTAGCCAATATATAAAGGTTCTTAGGACTTTGTACACTTGAACAAGCCACATAAACTTCTCCATATGAGAAGCAGGCTATGTCCAAATTGATTCCAGCAAATTTCAATGATTGTCCTTAAGATTTATTTATTCATATGGCAAAAGCCAAATGAAGCGGAAATATTTGGTCTATACTTTACCTTCGATTTTGATAACTTAATTAAATTAGTTTTTTTGATTACGAACATATTAAAAAAAATACTCACTATTACTTTTAACGAAAAAATTGTAACACCAACATGTTAGCTACGATGCTTTGAAACAAATGACATTTTGTTTGTTAATGAATAAGCAAAAATCGCAAAGAGAGCCACCAAATCCACAAAATAAATATAGGATGTTCATGGTAGATAAAAAATAAACTTGCTTACTTATCTTGGCCTATATTCATCAAAATATAATCGCGGAATACGTTCAAGGTAGTGTAAAAACAATGGGAAAAGCGAAGCCTTTTTTAAGGTTTTTTGACAGATTCATTTTTGTTTTGAGGTGCAATAATAAGTTTTTACATGCAGACGACGAACAACAAAAACGTCAATTAAATTAATAGGTTGATTTAATTCTACTACCACTGCAACATTGTTATAATAAGAATAATGCAAGTTGAAAATATAGTTAACAAAAATGAACATTAAACGACAAACAAATAATACTATGGATTTTTCATGATAAAACTTTACGGAGCATACCAGAAACGTTCCGAGCGTCAACTGGATGATAGCATACATACAAGAATGCAGGACTGTTACAGTCTACCTTATATACAGTATATGATTAATGTGGCTTGTTTTTCTTTCACAACAGGATAGATGAACTTATTGGTGTGAATGATGTCATCACAATTATTGTAATTGTCTAATTTAGAGCTTCAACAGCCAGACATCCATCCATCCTGATCAGGGTTGTGAATAAGCTGGAGTCCATCTGAACACACATAGGGTGCAAGGCAGAACTATGCCCAGGACAGGGTGTCAGTTCATCACAGGGTGAAGACGCACCCAGACACGGAGCAATTTAACATCCCCAATTCACCTAACCTGTATGCGTTACTGGAGCACCCAGAGGAAACACAGGTAGACACTTGGAGAACATAGAAACTCCATGTTAGGAAGGACCAGGGAAGTGAACCCCCGCCTCATTGTTGCGAGGCAGCAGTGCAACCACTGTTGCAACTGTGAGCTCCCACAGCCATATGCAAATTTATCTTTGGTCATGAGGGTTGTTCTTTTTCTTTCCTCATCTATTTTTGTTTTCTTTTTTTCTCCCCCAGAATGGTGTGGTTTTGGTGCACTGCAATGCTGGGGTGTCCCGTGCACCTTCTATCGTCATCGGATACCTAATGTCTGTGGACGGCCTAACTTTTGAAGATGCCTTTTCACGAGTTAAGATGGCAAGACCTGCAATTTGTCCGAATCCTGGTTTCTTGGAGCAGCTGAAGCAGTACAAGCCTACTTTGAAGAAGGAAGATCATGTGTCATCCTAGAGAGCAAGGGCTTCCAAGTAAATCTGTGCTTAGATTATTATTAAGGAAAATCTGAAGGTGCTGTCAATGTACATAACTAAAGATGAATGTTTTATTTATTAAGTACACTCCATTCATACTAAACAGGACAGAGAGAAGTGCAATTTATTTTACAGGAGTAGTAGCAGCTTTTTGTTAAATTTTAAAATGAGAAAATGAAACCTGGGCATCATTTGTATTTATACAGAATTTATACAGTTTGCATTTTATATACAAGCAATGTTACAAAATCATTTCCTTGTCTATATTGTTTTGTTCTGATGAGATTTGAAGTGGTAACAGGCTGAGCAGGGCAGAGCGGACTTCCATTTCCTCAGCTTCCCCTGGTGGGGATCTCCTGGTGATGTCAGGCCAACCAAAAGATGTAATATATCAAGTGTCCTGAATCTACTCGCAGTGGCCTGTTTTTGGAAAACCATTTCTGCCCAAACTGGCTCTCCTTGATCAAGAGAAGCAGCAGCTGTACTCAGAGACTCTTATCGATTACCAAGGTCAGTGCTTTTGAAATGGCCTGTTGGCTCTTCTTTAAGCAGACTTCTTGTACCATCTGTATAAAATAAAATCGTAATATCCTCTGTCTATGGAATCTTCTGACTTAATTTCATGATAGATAGATAGATATGAAAGGTGCTATATGATAGATAGACAGATAAATATGAAAGGCGCTATATGATAGATAGATAGATAAATATGAAAGGCGCTGTATGATAGATAAATATGAAAGGCGCTATATGATAGATAGATAGATAAATATGAAAGGTGCTATATGATAGATAGATAGTGAAAGGTACTATATATAGCGGGGAAAGTAAGTATTGAACGCGTCAACGTTTTTCTTAGTAAATATATTTCTAATGGTGCTATTGACATGAAATTTTGACCAGATGTCAGTAACAACCCAAGTAATCCACACATACACAGAAATCAAAACAAATACGTCCATAAATTAAGCTATGTGTAATAAAGTGAATGACACAGTAAATACGTATTGAACACGCTTACTGAAATGTATTTAAAACTTAGTAGAAAAGCCTTTGTTGGTAATGACAGCTTCAATGCGCCTCCTGTATGGAGAAACGGGTCACATGCATTGCTCAGGTGGGATTTTGGCCCGTTCTTCCACACAAACTGCCTTCAAATCTTGAAGGTTCTGGGGGCTTCTTCTATGAACTCTGATCTTCAGTTCTTTCCATAGATTTTCGATTGGATTCAAGTCGGGTGATTGACTGACTGGGCTAATCTAGCAGCTTCTTTATTTTCTTTATTCTCTAAAACCATTTGAGAGTTTCCTTGGCTGTGTGTTTGAGATCCTTGTCTTGCTGAAATGTCTCCCCTCATTTCGTTTCAACTTCAGCATCCTGGTAGACGGCAGCAGATTCTTATCAAGAATGTCCCGCTACATTTCTCCATTCATCCTTCCTTCAATTATATGAAGTCTGTCAGTACCATATGCTGAAAAACAGCCCCACACATACCATGATGTTCCCACCTCCAAACCTCACTGTTGCTGTGGTGTTTATGGGGTGATCTGCAGTGCCATTTCGCTACCAAACATGGTGTGTGCAATGACATCCAAAGAGTTCAGTTTTGCTCTCCTCTGACCAGACTCTATTCTCCCAGTTATTTCATTGGCTTGTCCAAATGTTGTGCAGCAGACTTTCAACAAGCTTCAACGTTCTTTCAGTCCTGCGAGGTGAGCGTGCATAGAGGCCATGGCGGTAGAGTGCATTACTTCTTGTTTTCTTTGAAACAACTGGACCTGCTAATTCCAGTTCTTTCTAAAGCTCTCTGCCAGTGGTCCTTGTCTCTTGGACATCTCTTCTGATTCTTCTTTTGACTGTTCTGTCAGAAATCTTGCGAGGAGCGCCTGGTTGTGGCCAGTGTATGGTGAAATGATGTTCTTTCCACTTCTGGATTATGGCCCCCAACAGTGTTCACTGGAACATTCAGAAGTTTAGAAATACGTCTGTCACCAACACCATCAACAATAAGGTTGTGAAGGTCTTGAGAGCTCTTTGCTTTTACCCATCATGAGATGCTTCTTGTGTGGCACCTTCATAATGATAGGCCATCAATTAGGACTAAACCAGCTGATGCTCATTTGCACTTACGGGGGGATATCAGGATTGACAAATTTCAGCTGCTTTCTTGGCTTTCCAGGCCTTTCTTGTACCTCCTTTTCTTCAGGTGTTCAATACTTATTCCCTGTGTCATTCCACTTTATTACACATAATTTATGGACTTATTTGTTTTGGTGTCTTTGCATGTGTGGATTACTTGGGTTGTTACTGACATCTGGTGTAAATTTCATGTCAATAGCCCCATTAGAAATATATTTACTGAGAAAAATATTGATGCGTTCAATACTTTGGAGGAATGCTGAAGTGCGTTCGGTTGGCGCGCTGTGTAGTGATGATGGATTCATTGTTTTTGAAGAACGCTACAAGGGATCGCCTATCCAACGACCCCCCACCTACCCCTACCCACTCGGCTGCCTCCACCTTGCTCAATGTCCTTGAGAAATGGGGTACTTCATTTTGGCTCACCCTGTATTAATACCTACTTCATTTATTTGGAACTGACCAAAGAGTTTACTTTGTGTTCTCCTATAAAACCTGAATGGTAGATAGATACATTTAAAAGGTGCCTCTCAATAAAGTAGGATGTCATCGAAAAGATCATTTATTTCAGTAATTCAATTCAAAGTGTGAAACTCATATATTATATACAGTTGTGCTTGAAAGTTTGTGAACCCTTTAGAATTTTCTAGATTTCTGCATAAATATGACCTAAAACATCATCAGATTTTCACTCAAGTCCTAAAAGTAGATAAAGAGAAACCAGTTAAACAAATGAGACAAAAATATTATACTTGGTCATTTATTTATTAAGGAAAATGATCGAATATTACATATTTGTGAGTGGCAAAAGTATGTGAACCTTTGCTTTCAGTATCTGGTCACCCCCCAATAATTGTAACTAAACGTTTCCGGTAACTTTTGCTCATTCCTGTACACCGGCTTGGAGGAATTTCAGCCCATTCCTGAGTACAGAACAGCTTCAACTCTGGGATTTTGGTGGGTTTCCTCACATGAACTGCTCGCTTCAGGTCCTTCCACAACATTTCGATTGGATTAAGGTCAGGACTTGGCCATTCCAAAACATTCACTTTATTCTTCTGTAACCATTCTTTGGTAGAACAACTTGTGTGCTTAGGGTCGTTGTCTTGCTGCATGACCCACCTTCTCTTGAGATTCAGTTCATGGACAGATGTCCTGACATTTTCCTTTAGAATTCTCTGATATCATTCAGAATTCATTGTTCCATCAATGAAGGCAAGCCGTCCTGGCCCAGATCCAGCACAACAGGCCCACACCATGATACTACCACCACCATGTGTCACAGACGGGATAAGGTTCTTATGCTGGAATGCAGTGTTTTCCTTTCTCCAAACATAACGCTTTTCATTTAAACCAAAAAGTTCTATTTTGGTCTCATCTGTCCACAAAACATTTTTCAAATAGTCTTCTGGTTTGTCCACGTGATTTTTAGCAAACTGCAGACGAGCAGCAATGTTGTTTTTGGAGAGCAGTGGCTTTCTCTTTGCAACCCTGCCATGCACACCATTGTTGTTCAGTGTTCTCCTGATGGTGGACTCATGAACATGAACATTAGCCAATGTGAGAGAGGCCTTCAGCTGCTTAGAAGTTACCCTGTGGTCCTTTGTGACCTCGCCGACTATTACATGTGTGCCTTGCTCTTGGAGTGATCTTTGTTGGTCGACCACTCCTGGGGAGGGTAACAGTGGTCTTGAATGTCCTCCATTTGTACACAATCTGTCTGACTGTGGATTGGTGGAGTCCAAACTATTTAGAGATGGTTTGGTAACCTTTTCCAGCCTGATGAGCATCAACAACTCTTTTTGTGAGGTCCTCAGAAATCTCCTTTGTTTTTGTCATGATACACTTCCACAGACATGTGTTGTGAAGAGCAGACTTTGATAGATCCTGTTCTTTAAATAACGCAGGGTGCCCACTCACATCTGATTGGCATCCCATTGATTGAAAACACCGGACTCGAATTTCACCTTCAAACTAACTGATCATCCGTGAGGTTCAAAAATATGTAATATTCGATCATTTTCCTCAATAAATAGATAGATTGATAGATAGATAGATACTCCTGGGGCCCCTTCTTTTCATTATCTACCTTCTCCCGCTTGGATATATTTTTCGTAAATATAATATTCAGTTTCACTGTTATGCTGATGACACCCAGCTTTATCTGTCCACCAAACCTGATTCTGCTCTCCCCCCATCCTCCCTCACTCTCTGTTTAGTTGAACTAAATACATGGTTCTCTTCTAACTTTCTGAAACTCAACAGCAATAAATCAGAGCTTCTCCTGGTAGGCTCTAAATCAACATTATCCAGAACTAATAGTTTTTCTATTGCTATCAATAACTTGCCGGTCTCTGTTTCCCCATGTGTGAAAAGTTTGGGTGTCATCCTTGACAGTACTCTGTCTTTTAATTCACACATCAATAATGTCACTCGGTCTGCTTATTTCCAGTTGCGTAACATCAATCGTCTCCGTTCCTTTCTTACTCCACAGGCCACTGCCATTCTTGTTCACAGCCTTGTTACTTCTCGGCTTGACTATTGTAATTCACTTCTTTTGGTCTTTCTCAAAAATCAATTCATAAGCTTCAACGTGTTCAGAACTCTGCTGCCCGTATTATCACCAGGACCCCTTCTATTCACCACATCACCCCTGTTCTCCAGCAGCTCCATTGGCTTCTGGTCAAATATCGCATTAATTTTAAAATACTTCTGTATACATTTAAGGCTATTCATCATCTCTCTCCTCCATATCTCTCTGATTTGGTACAGATCATCATCCCATCTCGGTGTCTCAGATCCTCTTCTTCTCTTTCTCTCTCTGTCCCTGTCCCCCGTCTTGCCACTATGGGGAGCTGGGCTTTCAGTTGCTCTGCTCCTCGACTTTGGAATTCCCTACCTTCTGAAATAAGAAACATCACCTCTTTCTCTCTTTTTAGTCTAGACTAAAACTCACCTATTCAAAATAGCTTATCCCACATAACTTTCTCCATTTTACTATCTTGGAACTGTTTTATGTTTTATGTTTTTATGATCTTGTAAATTACCTGCTCTTTTGCCTGCTTTTTATTTTCTTACTTTTATTATTATTTTTTACTGTGTACAGTGTCCTTGAGTGTTTTGAAAGGCGCTTTCAAATAAAATGTAGTAGTAGTATAGTAGTATTTATTAATCCCAAGGGGAAATTCACATAATCCAGCAGCATACAAAGAAACAATATTAAATTAAATAGTAATAAAAATTAAAAAAATTAAAAAAAATAAAAATAAAATTAATGTTAGCATTTACTCCCCCGGTTGGAATTGAAGAGTCGCATAGTGTGGGGGAGGAACGATCTCCTCAGTCTGTCAGTGAAGCAGGACGGTGACAAAAGTCTGTCACTGAAGCTACTCCTCTGCCTGGAGATGATCCTGTTCAGTGGATGCAGTGGATTCTTCATGATTGACAGGAGTTTGCTTAGTGCCCGTCGCTCTGCCACAGATGTTAAACTGTCCAACTTTAATCCTACAATAGAGCCTGCCTTCTTAACAAGTTTGTCCAGGCGTGAGGCGTCTTTCATCTTTATGCTGCCACCCCAGCACACCACCGCGTAGAAGAGGGCACTCTCCACATCCGTCTGGTAGAACATCTGCAGCATCTTACTGCAGATGTTGAAGGATGCCAACCTTCTCAGAAAGTATAGTCGGCTCTGACCTTTCTTACATAGAGCATCAGTGTTGGCAGTCCAGTCCAATTTGTCATCCAGCTTCACTCCCAGATATTTATAGGTCTGCACCCTCTGCACACGGTCACCTCTGATGATCACAGGGTCCATGAGGGGCCTGGTCCTCCAAATATCCACCACCAGCTCCTTGGTCTTGCTGGTGTTAAGATGTAAGTGGTTTGAGTCGCACCATTTAACAAAGTCTTTGATTAACTTTCTGTACTCCTCCTCCTGCCCAATCCTGATGCAGCCCACAATAGCAGTGTCATCAGCGAACTTTTGCACGTGGCAGGACTCCGAGTCATATTGGAAGTCTGATGTATATAGATTGAACAGGACCGGAGAAAGTCCAGTCCACTGCGGCACCCCTGTATTGCTGCACACAAAGTCAGACCTGCAGTTCCCAAGACGCACATATTGAGGTCTGTCTGTAAGATAGTCCACAATCCGTGCCACCAGGTATGACTCTACTCCCATCTCAGTCATCTTGTCTCTAAGGAGCAGAGGTTGGATGGTGTTGAAGGCGCTAGAGAAGTCCAAAAACATAATTCTTACAGCACCACTGCCTTTGTCCAGATGGGAGAGGGATCGGTGTAGCATATAGATGATGGCATCCTCCGCTCCCACCTTCTACTGGTATGCAAACTGCAGAGGGTCGAGGGCGTGGCGGACCTGTGGCCTCAGGTGGTGAAGGAGCAGCCGCTCCATGGTCTTCATCAGATGTGACGTCAGAGCAACAGGCCGGAGTATAATATTTTTGTCTCATTTGTTTAACTGGTTTCTCTTTATCTACCTTTAGGACTTGAGTGAAAATCTGATGATGTTTCAGGTCATATTTATGCAGAAATCTAGAAAATTCTAAAGGGTTCACAAACTTTCAAGCACAACTGTAGGTTCATTACACACGGAGTGATATATTTCAAGCGTTTATTTCTTTTCATTTTGCTGATTGTGGCCTACAGGTAATGAAAACTCAAACTTGAGTATCTCAGAAAATTAAAATATTACATAGGACTAATAAAAAAAAAGATTTTTAATACAGAAGTGTTGGCCTGCTGAAAAGCATGTCCATGTAGGAACTCAAAAAGGGACTGCATCTAATTTCGTTGTATTTGTTACAATGACAATAAAGATATTCTGAATACTCGTTCGGGGCTCCTTTTGTATGAATGACTGCATCAATAATGTGGCGTGGCATGGAGGTGATCAGCCAGGATGCTTTGATCGCGGCCTTCAGCTCGTCTGCATTGTTGAAAACTGGAGTTCCTGAACACAAGGTTCCAAGGGGGCCAACCGGGGGGTTGGGGTTTGGGGCTGCAGGGGGAATATGGTCCCTAATTTGTGGGACTCCCGTCTGAACCAGAAGTGTTTCTTATGGACCATGTCCCACGCCCAGAAGTGTTGCCGGGTAAAAGATAAAAGGAGGTGGACGAGGCTTGATGAGAGGAGTGTGGATGAAGAGGATCATCTTCTGGGTTGTTTACACTTTAGTTGTCTTAATTGGTCTGCGAAACTGACATTTATTAATAAAACGGGACTGTATTTGGATCTGTTACCGGTTTGGGTGTGATCGTGTCTGAGGTTTTGGTCTCACTGGCACCCCCTGCTGCTTACAGTAAAGAATTGCTGGGTGTTATTAACAATGAACTGAGCTCAACGGAGACGCTGTGCTGAATAAACGGATGACCTAGGAAAACAAGAAGTATTCATCTTTGCCAGGACGAGCAAATGGAGATGGTGCTCCTTCATCCAGGTTTCAAGGTCAGTGAGACGTGCAGAGATTCTGTTTGGGTTTTGATTTAAAATGAACTGCAAACCTTTCTGAATACCTCTTTTCAGTTTATTAGCGGTTATTAAGCCAGTAGATGGCAAACTGTTGCACCAAAGGATAAAAAAAAAAGAAAACACTGGCACCCTTGGGGTCAAAAAAATTTTGGATTCCAAAGTATTATCCGTATGCCCTTAAGAGCAACTAAGCAAAATTTGGAATAGATTGGGTAACGTGTTTAGGATTGTATGAGGAACAGACAGCCATGTTTTATTTTTTAATTATATATATATATATATATATATATATATATAGTGGCGGATGGCTGGGTCCCATGTCTGGCCGGGACGCCGCTTCACTATATATTCAGGGGGAGCAGCCCTGGACAGTGCAATACCTCCCCCTGGACCCTAGATGGCTGCCCCCTTGGGTTAGAATGGTGCCTCAGCCTCCCGCAGGGCTCCATGGGAGACAGAGTTCTCCACAGCCCTGTTGGGTTCTACAGGCGCGGGCCCTGCCAGGGGGTGCTGCAGCAGGAGCTGCTGAACACTTCTGGGCATTGGATTTGCCACACCCGGAAGTGCAGCCGAATGTCGGCAATCAAACACCTGGAGCACTTCCGGGTGCCCGATAAAAGGGGCCAGCAGCCAGAGTCGGGTGGAGGAGGACGAGGTTGCCTGGGAGGAGTGGTGGTGCAAGAGAATTAGTGCTTTTGGTGTTTCACTTTGTGCTTTGGGACTGTGTTGTGGCTGAGGGACACGGGGAAGACGTGCCCTCCAGCTGAAGCAAAATAAAATGTTTCTTTATTTTATACACGTGCCTCGGTGTCAGTCTGTGTCGGATCGGGCACAATATCCATCCATTATCCAACCTGCTATATCCTAACACAGGGTCATGGGGGTCTGCTGGAGCCAATCGCAGCCAACACAGGGCACAAGGCAGGAAACAAACCCCGAGCAGGGTGCCAGCCGACCGCAGCGCGCACACACACACACACACCCCAAGCACACGCTAGGGACAATTTAGAATCGCCAATGCACCTGACCTGCATGTCTTTGGACTGTGGGAGGAAACCCACGCAGACACGGGGAGAACATGCAAACTCCACACAGGGAGGACCCGAGAAGCGAACCCTTAAGTGTCTCCTAACTGCGAGGCAGCAGCGCTACCTGCTGCGCCACCATGCCGCCCTTGTTACATATATTAATCTATACTAATAAAAGGCAAAGCCCTCACTGACTCACTCACTCATTCACTCACTGATCACTAATTCTCCAACTTCCCGTGTAGGTAGAAGGCTGAAATTTGGCAGGCTCATTCCTTACAGCTTACTTACAGAAGTTAAGCAGGTTTCATTTCGAAATTCTACACGTAACGGTCATAACAGTCGACAACGTCCACCATGTTGAACTTTCTTATTTATGGCCCCATCTTCACGAAATTTGGTAGGCAGCTTCCCTGCACTAACCGAAACCGATGTACGTACTTATTTCGTTGGTGTGACGCCACTGTCCGCCACCATATTGAACTTTCCAATGGTCTTTGTTACTTATGGGCCCATCTTCAAGAAATTTGGTACGCGGGTTCCCAACGCTAACTGAATCCTATTTACGTACATATATACGTCCATATCCTGCAGCTCGGTCACCGTGAGAGGCGGCCTCCTACGTTGTTGGCTGCTTGCCTATATAAGGCCGTCCGTCGCTCCAGTCTATACATTCCCTTCCTTGCTTCGCCACGGGATTCACGTCTCCCTGCTGATAACTACAGCCTTTTTATTTAATCCACGGCTTCTCCACTGTTTTATTGTTCATTTATTATGATTATAGTTATTGTGTAGGTATTTTAGTCTTACTTTACATTGTTCAGGTACCCATTTCCTTTATCGTTCCAACCGTACCCCCATTAACATGTCTATCGAGGTGATCACCATCGATCAAAGAACTGTCACTTACCGAGTGGTTTCCATGCCCGGAGATGGCACCTGCCTTTTCCATTCTCTGTGTTACATATTGCACGGCCATATCAGGCTCACTCTTGATATCCATTGTGTCTTATGTATTGAATGACTGGCACAGGTTCAAGGTGTGGACTGATGACGGTACAGGAGATAATTAGACTACACAGGAGCACTAGAAGAGTGAAATGCTTAAGCCCTTCACCTATGGATCTGCATGTGAGTTGATGGCTGCCACTGAATTGTTCGGTTGTCGCTTTCAAGTGTACTGAAATGGCCAAATATTTTACACCTTTGGACAACCGCCAATGCCTCTTAAACATCTTAGACTCACAGGTGACGATTTCAGTAGTGGACACTTTGATGTTTATGAATGTTTAAACTCTCAAAAGCTGGATGTGAAGTTATCGATGAAACCGGTTGTGTGCTTACAACGCTTGACAGATGCTGAATGTCACTTCAACACAAGTCCTACAAATACTGTCGTCATTGAAACAAACCATGAAACTCAAACCGATTATGACAGCAGCAATCCAAGCTGTGAGATTTGAGACAAGATTACTGTTCACATGGCCAACTGTACGTTACATGCTCAAGAGTAAGCTCAGCGCACAGCTTGGTCAGATTACAACCGGAGGGCCGAACTCACAATGTGGTATACAAAGAGATCCTTAATAAATAATTATTGGCATATTTTCCCTCAGTTTAAAAAGGTTTAATTTTCTTCTTAATAAAAATTTTAAGGCAGTACTTCACCGCTGCGAAATGTGGGTATTTTGCTAGTGTATATATATATATATATATTAATTATATGGTCTAATTCTACAAAGGTTTGGGGCAACATCGTGACCCTGCATATTATAAAGACAAGTATGAAAAGCTTTTCAGAAAAAAACAATGTCATTCAGGGAGGGAATGAGTCAAACATCAGACTAGCCAAGATGGCGATGCTTCCAGATAAATGCCAGCCAGGCAGGAAGAGGTGGATCCAGTGGGACGGATGAAGGAAATGATGTCAGAGTTGATCTGGCTGTCAATCATCCAATCTGTAAAGAGAGAAAGAGAAGGTGTTAGTGTACACAAGGCGCAGGTTTGTGGCTATATATATACTTTTGAATAAAGTCTTACTGTCTATCACACTACTTGGTTGCTTATTCCAAGTGTCTATTGTTCTTTGTGTAAAGAAAAACTTCCTAATGTTTCGACGAAATTTACCATTAAGTTTCCAACTGTGTCCCCGTGTTCTCGATGAACTCATTTTAAAGTCACCGATCCACTGGACTAATTCATATCATCATTTTAAACACTTCGATCATATCACCTCTTAACCCAGCCACAGGGGATGCACAAACCAGTGTGTTTCTTCGCGCCGGTCCCAAGCCCAGATAAATGGGAGGGTTACGTCAGGAAGGGTATCCAGTGTAAAATTTTGCCAAATCAATATGCGGACACAACAATACAAATTTCCATACCGGATCGGTCGAGCCCCGGGTTAACAACGACCACCACCAGTACTGTTAGCCAACAGGGTGCTGGCAGAAATTGGGCTACTGTTGGCCGAAGAAGGAGAAGATGGGGGAGACGTGTCCAGAGGCAGGAGGAGACGAGGAAGGTAAAGAGAGTGGAACTGAAGGTAGGAACTTTGAATGTTGGCAGTATGACTGGTAAGGGGAGAGAGTTAGCAGATATGATGGAGAGAAGGAAGGTTGATATATTGTATGTGCCTGAGACTAAATGGAAGGGGAGTGAGGCCAGGAGGATCAGAGGGAGATTCAAATTGTTCTATCATGGTGTGGATGGGAGGAGAAATGGAGTAGGAGTTATTCTGAAGGAACAGCATGTCAAGTGTGTTTTGGAGGAGAAAAGAGTGTCAGACAGAGTGATGATTATGAAGCTGGAAATTGGAGGTGTGATTATGAATGTTGTTAGTGCATATGCACCACAAGTTGGGTGTGCAATGGAGGAGAAAGGAGATTTCTGGAGTGAGTTGCATGAAGTGATAAACAGTGTACCCAAGGGACAGAAAGTGGTGATTGGAGCGGATTTCAATAGACATGTTGGTGAAGGGAACAGAGGAGATGAGGAGGTGATGGGTAGGGATAGTGGATTTTGCCTAAAGGATGGGAGGAACACAGGGTGACGTATAGGGTGAGTGGAGGAAGATGCACAAAGGTGGATGACATCCTATGCAGAAGAGTCAATCTGAAGGATATTGAAGACTGCAAAGTGGTGACAGGGGAAAGTGTAGTCAAGTAGCATAGGATGATGGTCTGTAGGATGACGTTGGAGATCAAGAAGAGGAAAAGAGTGAGGGCAGAGCCAAGGATCAAATGGTGGAAGTTGAAAAAGAAAGAATGCAAGGTTGAGTTTAGAGAGGAGGTGAGACAGGCACTGGGTGGCAGTGAAGAATTACCAGACAGGTGGGAAACTACAGCAGATGAGGTAAGGGTGACGGCAAGAAGGGGGCTTGGCGTGACATCTGGAAAGAGGAAGGAGGAAAAGGAAACCTGGTGGTGGAATGAGGAAATACAAGAGAGTATACAGAGGAAGAGGATGGTGAAGAAGAAGTGGGATAGTTACAGCGATGTAGAAAGTAGACAAGAGTACAAGGAGATAAGGCACAAGGTGAAGAGAGAGGTGGCGAAGGCTAAAGAAAAGGCATATGATGAGTTGTATGAGAGGTTGGACACTAAAGAGGGAGAAAAAGACCGGTGGGCTACAGAGGGGGACCGAGCTGGGAAAGATGAGCAGCAAGTTAGGGTGATAAAGGATAAAGATGGAAACAAACTCACAAGTAAGGAGAGTGTGGTGAGCAGATGGAAGGAGTACTTTGAGAGGCTGATAAATGAAGAGAACGAGAGAGAGAGAAGAGGTTGGATGATGTGGAGATAATGAATCAAGAAGTGCAACAGATTAGCAAGGAGGAAGTAAGGACAGCGATGAAGAGGATGCAGAATGGAAAAGCCGTTGGTCCAGATGACATAAATGTGGAAGCATGGATGTGTTTAGGAGAGATGGCAGTGGAGTTTCTAACCAGATTGTTTAATGGAATCTTGGAAAGCGAGAGGATGATGAGGAGTGGAGAAGAAGTGGACTGGTGCTGATATTTAAGATTAATGGGGATGTGCAGGACTGCAGTAACTACAAGGGGATAAAATTGATGAGCCACAGCATGAAGTTATGGGAAAGAGTAGTGGAAGCTGAGTTAAGAATTGAGGTGATGATTAGTGAGCAGCAGTGTGGTGTCATGCCATGAAAGAGCACCACAGATGAGATGTTTGCTCTGAGGATGTTGACGGAGAAGTAGAGAGAAGGACAGAAGGAGTTGCATTGCGTCTTTGTGGACCTGGAAAAAGCAAATGACAGGATGAGGAGAGAGGAGCTGTGGTATTGTATGAGGAAGTCGGGAGTGTCAGAGACGTAAGTAAGAGTGGTACAGGATATGTACGAAGGAAGTGTGACTGTGGTGAGGTCTGCAGTAGGAGTGACGGAGGTGGGATTGCATCAGGGATCGGCTATGAGCCCTTTCTTATTTCCAATGGTGATGGACAGGTTGACAGACGAGATTAGACAGGAGTCCCAGTGGACTGGGATGTTTGCTGATGACATTGTGATCTGTAGTGAGAGTTGGGAAGTTCACTGACGACACTGCTATTGTGGGCTGCATCAGGAGTGGGCAGGAGGAGGAGTATAGGAAGCTAATCAAGGACTTTGTTAAATGGTGCGACTCAAACCACTTACAACTGAACACCAGCAAAACCAAAGGATTTGGTGGTGGATTTTAGGAGGCCCAGGCCCCTCATGGACCCCGTTATCATCAGAGGTGACTGTGCAGAGGGTACAGACCTATAAATACCTGGGAGTGCAGCTGGATGATAAACTGGACTGGACTGCCAATACTGATGCTCTGTGCAAGAGAGGACAGAGCCGACTATACTTCCTTAGAAGGCTGACATCCTTCAACATCTGCAATAATGCAGCATAAAGAAGAGGGACGCCTCACACCTGGACACACTGGTGAGGAAGGCAGGCTCTATTGTAGGCACAGAGCTGGACAGTTTGACATCTGTGGCAGAGCGACGGGCGCTGAGCAGACTCCTGTCAATCATGGAGAATCCACTGCATCCACTGAACAGGATCATCTCCAGACAGAGGAGAGCTTCAGCGACAGACTGCTGTCACCATCCTGCTCCACTGACAGACTGAGGAGACCCCACACTATGCGACTTCAATTCTACCTGGGGGGGTAAACGTTAACATTATACAAAGTTATTGTCTGTTAAACCTGCATTGTTATCACTCTTTAAGTTAATATTGTTCTTTATCAGTATGCTGCTGCTGGAGTATGGGAATTTCCCCTTGGGTTTAATAAAGTATCTATCTATCTATCTATCTATCTATCTATCTATCTATCTATCATATAGTGCCTTTCATATCTATCTATCTATCTATCTATCTATCTATCTATCTATGGAGCAGGTTGAGGAGATCCTGGAGAGGAGCAGATCTGCTCTAGAGAGAAGAGGAATGAAGGTCAGTAGGACAACCAAGACAGAATACGTGTGTGAATGAGAAGGAGGTCAGTGGAATGGTGAGGATGAAGGGATTAGAGTTGGCGAAGGTGGATGAGTTTAAATACTTGGGATCAACAGTAAAGAGTAACAGGGCGTGTGGAAGAGACGTGAAGAAGAGAGTGCAGGCAGGGTGGAGTGGGTGGAGAAGAGTGTCAGGAGTGATTTGTGACAGACGAGTATCAGCAAGAGTGAAAGGGAAGGTCTACAGGATGGTAGTGAGACCAGCTGTGTTATATGGGTTGGGGACGGTGGCACAAGAGACAGAGCTGGAGGTGGCAGAGTTAAAGATGCTAAGATTTGCATTGGGTGTGATGAGGATGGACAGGATTAGAAATGAGGACATTAGAGGGTCAGTTCAGGTGGGACGGTTCGGAGACAAAGTCATAGAGGTGAGATTGCGATGGTTTGGACATGTGCAGAGGAGAGATGCTGGGTATATTGGGAGAAGGGTGCTAAGGACAGAACTGCCAGGGAAGAGGAAAAGAGGAAGGCCTAAGAGAAGGTTTATGGATGTGGTGAGTGAGTACATGCAGGTGATGGGGGTGACAGAACAAGATGATGAGGACAGAAAGATATGGAAGAAAATGATCTGCTGTGGCAACCCGTAACGGGAGCAGCTAACAGAAGAAGTCAGGTCACCTCTTAATCTTCTTTTGTTTAAACTGTAAAGGCTCAGCTCTTTTCATCTTTCCTCCTAACTCATCCCCTATAGCCCAGAATCAGTTTCGTCGCTCTTCTCTGGACCTTTTCTAGCGCTGCTATGTCCTTTTTGTAGCCTCCAAATGAGGCCTCACCAGTGTGTTATAAAGCTTGTGCAGAACCTCCTGTGACTTGTACTGCACACATCAAGGCGCTATATAACCTAGCATTTTGTTAGCCTTCTTAATGGCTTCTGAACACTCGCTGGAAATCGATAGCTTAGAGTCCACTACGACTCCTAAATTCTTCTCATAAGGTGGACTCTCGATTTTCAGACCTCCCATTGTGTATTCAAACCTCACATTTTTACTTCATATGTGTAATTCTTTACATTTACTGACATCGTCGTCTGCCACAAATTTACCCAAACCTTTATTCTGTCCAAGTCCTCAAATCAGCCTATTTGCTCTTCTCTGGACCTTTTCTTGTGCTGCTGTGTCCTTTTTGTAGCCTGGAGACCAAACCTGCACACAGACCTCCAGATGAGGCCTCACCAGTGTGTTATAAAGCTGGAGCAGAACCTCCTGTGACTTGTACTCCACATATCAAGGCGCTATATAACCTGACACTCTGTTAGCCTTCTTAATGGCTTCTGAACACTGCCTGGGAGTCGTTAGCTTAGAGTCCACTATGACTCCTATATCCTTCTCATAAGGTGGACTCTCGATTTTCAGACCGCCCATTGTTTATTCAAACCTCACATTTCTCCTTCCTACATGTAATTCTTTACATTTACTTACATTAAATTTCATCTGCCACAAATCTTCCCAAGCCTGTCTTCTGTCCAAGTCCTTCTGTGATGATATAACGGATTCCAAATTATCTTCTAATCCACCTATCTTGGTATCATCAGCTAACGTAACCAGCTTGTTACTTATATTCCTATCTACAGGGTGGTCCAGATCCAATTATGCAGATCCAGATCGTTTGGATGACTTTGATTTATGCGGGGACGATTCCAGTTCGGTGCGAAGATGATTCTTCATGTCGTCAGTCCGCACACTTCTCGATGGTCCAGGATTTTTCGGGTGATTTTCTATGTAATAAACTTAATAAGTTATAGCGTAATGAAAATTGCATAATTAGATCTGGACCACCCTATAAATCATTTCTATGTATTAAAAATAGCAGCAGCCCCTCACTGCCCCCTGCTGGTCACCTCCCTTAACATCAGCCAGTATTGTTGCTGACCATGTGCGTCACTTCATGGCTGCAATCTTCTAATTGCTACGTCCATCTTGCTTAAGCACCATGTCATAAAGTAAACGTCATCTCAAGTTAGTTTCATGAACAAGACAATGAGTTTAGTTTCCTTCAGCGGCCTTCCCAGTCCGGCAGAACAGATGCTTCTCAACAATTCTGGTGTCATGGCCCACCGTTTCTCAAATTGTGAGCCTTGGTGAATCCAGCATGACAGTCAGAGCGGGTCGAGGGGTGGTCCTCTGGGTGAACCCAGCATGATGGTCAGAGTGGAGGAAGTGGTTGGGTCAAGTGAATTCATCAGAGTGGAGACCCACTCACGACCCACCACAACCCTATGCTGATATAAAAAACAGCAACTCCCCGGTGGCAACCATGACACCTCTAAACTGGCATGAGGCCGACCAGGAGCTTCACAGCATGAAGGTGCCACTGGCAAATCTGCAAAAAAAAAACTGTGTGACGGAATGATGTCCGCTTGAACCAGAATCTCAGAGGAATGTTTCTGGTATCTTATGGAATTCATGCCATGAAGAATTGAGGCTGGTTTGAGTGCACAAGGAGACCATCTCGGTGGTCTTAAGAATCTGCTCAGTGCGTGCATGTATGACGTTTGATAAGAATTGCCCCAAAATAACAGACAGAACCGGGCACTCACCCGGCGTGAAACTCATCACCAGGTAGGAACGAGTCATTTCTTGACAAGGTGCCCGTCTGCTTGTATGTTTGCACATAAACGACTGCGGCGGTCAAAGTTTCAAAAGATTTCATTGTTTCAATACCTCAGTAAATAGGGAGAGGTTAGTGTTCACACCGATAAAAACCAGCAGGAAAGCTCGTGAGCGCGCGGGTAAGTCTGGCCTCGCCGTTAACGTAACACGCTGCATACACTCGCTCGCTGGCCTCTCACACTGTTCAACTTATGTACTTTTTTATTTTATTTTATTGACTTTATACAGCAAATCACCTGCTGTAGGCTGGCACCCTGCCCGGGGTTTGATCCTGCCTTGCGCCCTGTGTTGGCTGGGATTGGCTCCAGCAGACCCCCGTGACCCTGTGTTAGGATATAGCGGGGTTGGAAGATGACTGACTGACAGTTTTAAATTGTATATAACATTAGTTACCCACTGACTTAGAATGTAAAATAATTTATGATAAATAAATTTATATCTCATACTGACCTTTAAGTATTTTGCACACTGCACTTTGACATTCTTTGATATCCTTCTACTATGAAACAGGTGTCTTAAACAACTATTATCATACACTCATCATTTCAGTATCATCTATTATTTATTTATTTATATTTATTATATTACATATTTATTTACTATACAGTATTTATGTATCTAGATTGCATAATAAAATACATTGCATCAATGTTCATATTGCTTACTACACATCAGTATTGCTGCTACTTCTCTGTTTTGTCTTGTTTGTGTTTTAATTTAAATTTTAAATTTTAATCTTAGGGGTGGCACGGTGGCGTAGTGGGTAGCACTGCTGCCTTGCAGTTAGGAGACCTGGGTTCGCTTCCCGGGTCCTCCCTGCGTGGAGTTTGCATGTTCTCCTCGTGTCTGCGTGGGTTTCCTCCCACAGTCCAAAGACTTGCAGGTGAGGTGCATTGGCGATTCTAAATTGTCCCAAGTGTTTGCTTGTTGTGTGGGTGTGTGCCCTGCGGTGAGCTGGCGCCCTGTCTGGAGTTTGTTTCCTGCCCTGTGCCCTGTGCTGGCTGGGATTGGCTCCAGCAGACCTCTGTGACCCTGTAGTTAGGATATAGCCGGTTGGAAGATGACTGACTGACAGCTTTAAATTGTATATAACATCAGTTACCCGCTGACTTAGAATGTAAAATAATTTATGATAAATAAATACATTTATATCTCATACTGACATTTAAGTATTTTGCACACTGCACTTTGACATTCTTTGATATCCTTCTGCTGTGAAACATTCTGACCTGTCATTATTTACAGGTGTCTTAAACAACTATTATCATACACTGATCATTTCTGTATTATCTATTATTTTATATTAAATATTTATTGACTATGTGCTATTATGCTGTCTTAAGGATTTGTTCTGTTGTGTATATTGTATTGTATTGACCCCCTACTTTTGACACCTACTGCACGCCCAACCTACCTGGAAAGGGGTCTCTCTTTGAACTGCCTTTCCCGAGGTTTCTTCCATTTTTCCCTACAAGGTTTTATTGGGAGTTTTTCCTTGTCTTCTCAGAGAGTCAAGGCTGGGGGGCTGTCAAAAGGCAGGGCCTGTTAAAACCCATTGCGGCACGTCCTGTGTGATTTTGGGCTATACAAAAAATAAACTGTATTGTATTGTATTGTACTATATTTATGTATCTAGATTGCATAATACCATACATTGCATCAATGTTCATATTGCTTACTACACATCAATATTGCTGCTACTTCTCTGTCTTGTCTTATTTGTGTTTTCATTTAAATTTTAGGGGTGGCACGGTGGCGCAGTGGGTAGCACTGCTACATCACGGTAAGGACACCTGGGTTCGCTTCCCGGGTCCTCCCTGCGTGGTGTTTGCATGTTCTCCCCGTGTCTGCGACGGGTTCCTCCCATAGTCCAAAGACTTGCAGGTGAGGTGCATTGGCGATTCTAAATTGTCCCAAGTGTCTTTTTGGTGTGTGTGTGTGTGCCCTGCGGTGGGCTGGCACCCTACCCAGGATTTGTTCCCTGCCTTGTGTCCTGTATTGCCTGGGATTGGCTCCAGCAGACCCCCGTGACGGGTTGGAAAATGGATAGATGGAATTTTAATTTTTAATTTAAATTTTTTATTTGCACTTCATGTTGTTACACTGTGGACCCTGAGCTTTGGAATTTCGTATGGTTGAGATGACAATAAAGTTTGCTTTGACTTGAGTTTTAACTTTGATAATCTGTGTGGTGACCGGAGCCACGTCCACAGTTGGGTCCTGCCTTGTGCCAGATGCTGATAGGATAGGCTAACGGCACCCCAGCAGCCCGGAGTTGGATTAAGTGGGTGAAGAAAATGGATACGAGTGCACATTCGTGAACCTCCTTAGCATTCGACCCGAGCGTCACTCGGGCTGTAAAAACAGTGATGAAAGCGTTAGTCCGGAGTGTCACTCAGGCTTACTCGGGCTGTAAAAGTGCCAACAGCGCTAGTGCTGAGCGTTACTCAGGCAACGGTGTAGGCGTGTCTTGTGCAAGCATCGGGCCCGCGTGTTACCCGGGCAACTGTGCAGACACGCCTTCTCCTAGCTTCAAATCTGTCTTCAGTCAGTGAAATTGAAATGGGATTCGGGGAGTCCAGAAGTGACACTCGTCTCACTCGCACATTGTACATATCATTACTATTATTATTACTATCATTACATATATCTGAACACGGGGTCACGAGAGTCTGCTGGAGCCAATCCCATCCAACATAGGGTGCAAGGCAGGAACAAAATCCCAGGCAGGGCACCAGTGATCTTAAATTGTCCTTAGTGTGTGCTTGGTATGTGGGTGTGCCCTGCGGTGAGCTGGCGCCTTGCCTGAGATTTGTTCCTGTCTTGTGCCCTGTGTTGGCTGGGATTGGCTCCAGCAGACCACCGTGACCCTGTATTCAGATAAAGCAGGTTGGATAGTGACTGACTGACTGACAAATTTAATAGTGTAGCTTCAACTTAAACAAGGACCGGAACTTTTAGCAGTGTATGAACCCGAATCTGAATGGCTTCCCTAAAAGTCAGTTGAAAAGAAATCAAAAAGCTAGGCCAATGTATTACAGTGTAAGCTTCTCCACAAATAACAGCAGAAAACATCCATCCATCCATTATCCCACCCGCTATATCCTAACTAACTACAGGGTCATGGGGGTCTGCTGGAGCCAATCCCAGCCAACACAGGGCGCAAGGGAGGAAACAAACCCCAGGCAGGGCGCCAGCCCACTGCAGTATAATATAATCCATCCATCCATCCATCCATTTTCCAACCCGTTGAATCCAAACACAGGGTCACAGGGGTCTGCTGGAGCCAATCCCAGCCAACACAGGGCAAAAGGCAGGAAACAAACCCCAGGCAGGGCGCCAGCCCACTGCAGAACAGCAAACAAAAGTTGTGTTAATTCTCAAATTGGCATAGCCTATAAACCACGAATGGGTCAAAGTAAAATGAGTATTTTTTGAATGCACTGCTGAAGTCTTTAACACAAATTGTGTTAAAAGTGTGCAAATACCACCCTCAATTGTTCATCATCATCATCAACAACTTGATAATTAATTCTACTCTACACAAGTGTTTTTTCAACTGGTGCACAATAGAAATAACAGTGTACTGTAGTGCCCCCTGGACCCTGACCTGACAGAGACACACTCCTCAGGTGGTCGAGATCTGTCTGAGAAGGTTGGACTAACCGGAGAAGCCAACAGGAAAGCAGCTTTGTGATCGCCGTTTTCCAGACACAGCAATAAGAGAGCACAGTAGCAGCCAGGAGATGTGTCGCGTGTCCAGCTGCCAGAGTGTCCTTCATCAGTCACTCTCACAGAGCCGAGAGACAGTGGGCATACAAGCAGTGCCAGTGCTAGGTTCTTTTGCTCCCTAGGCCAAGCTTATTTGTTCGGTAGCTTGACCCGTACGGCTGGGTTTTGGCCCCCCTTATGATCTGCGCACTGAGCGAATGCCTAATTCGCCTTAACAGTGGCACCAGCCCTGCATACAAGTGCTCACTAAGTGTTATATCTGTGAGTGCCAGTCTCCAAGTCCCTTCAGACAGTTTAGCACATGTATGACATTTAATGTTTTTGTAGTTGGTAGAATTGTGGGGGGCGGCACGGTGGCGCAGTGGTAGCGCTGCTGCCTCGCAGTTCGGAGATCCGGGTTCGCTTCCCGGGTCCTCCCTGCGTGGAGTCTGCATGTTCTCCCTGTGTCTGCGTGGGTTTCCTCCGGGTGCTCCGGTTTCCTCCCACAATCCAAAGACATGCAGGTTAGGTGGATTGGTGATTCTAGATTGGCCCTAGTGTGTGCTTGGCGTGTGGGTGTGTGTTTGTGTGTGTCCTGCGGTGGGTTGGCACCCTGCCCAGGATTGGTTCCTGCCTTGTGCCCTGTGTTGGCTGGGATTGGCTCCGGCAGACCCCCGTGACCCTGTATTCAGATTCAGCGGGTTAGAAAATGGATGGATGGATGGATAGAATTGTGGGATGCCTTGGGATGTGGCACCACAGAAAAGAAGTTTGGAAACCACTGTTGTACACCACGGAAAAAGTTCTCCGGAGCTTCTGTCTCGCCTAAAAACTGGCACTGTGCATTTCTTAGGTGGTTAGGCTGCTCTCTTTGCATAAATTGGTGAAGATACTGCAAACTGGAATCATGGGTAGGAATACTCAGTGCACTTGTAATTTGTAGGATTTTGTCATTACATTAGGGCAGTCAGCACGGCAAGTTACCTTACAGACTGGCGAGTTAAATACAAAGGTACTCGGGACTAATTTTGGTTTTTTAATGCCCCTCAAAAATAACTTATTTAGCACTTATAGGATATGAGATTGATTCAATGTTCTTATTAAAATGGAAATGGTAAAAAAAACTGCAGCACAGTTTTTATCTTTGCAACTTTTTAACATTGCACCAGAACCGCCAGAAACACTCCCTGTGTCCCCTCTTCCTCCCACTCCCCTGCATCTATGTCATTATGGTATCTATAAATCAAGAAAATGAACACCAGTATGAGGCGATCACCTTGTTTCCTGCACTGGACATGACAATATTTTTAATCTGTTAAAGTGGCCACATTAATCACAAAAATTAACGTGTAAACTTTACCAGCGCTATGACTAAAAAGAAAGAACCCTTCTGACTTGGAAGTTGCAGTGAGGCGCTATACAGGTGTATTGCTGTTGGTGTAAAGGAGTCCCAGTCGTGTCTCTTGACACACTTCTGCTGAATGACTCGATGGCTGAATGTCCTCAGTGTTGGTGTCTCACACAGAGGATGTGCAGTGTTGTTCATAATGGCACTCAGGTTTGGTTCAATTCTCTGTTCCTCTGCCACCTCCAGTGGGTCCAGAGCATGTCCCAAAACTAAGTCTGCCCTAGCGTGTGGATTTGGTAGGCCTCTCTTAAAATGATGTCACCAGCCCATCATAACACACTGGCTATCTATCTATCTACCTATCTATTTTTCTATTATATAGTGCCTTACTTATCTATCTATCTATCTATCTATCTATCTATCTATCTATCTATCTATCTATCTATCTATCTATCTATCTATCTATCTATGTATTATATAGTTCCTTTCAGTCTATCTATCTATCTATCTATCTATCTATCTATCTATCTATCTATGTATCTATCTATCTATCTATCTATCTATCTATCTATCTATCTATCTATCTATCTATCTATCTATCTGTTGTGGACAATGGCCAGCAGTTTATCCTGGCCAATACCACCAAGCTGCCAGATAGAGCCATCCCTGTAACATGGAGATGCCCCGAATTCCAGCAAGGCATCATGGACCTTGGAGTTTTCCATCACAGCTCTGCTGGATACCGCGGGGGCTGCCAGAGGATGGTGCAGGGAGACTCAAGGACTCATATGTTCTGTATAGCCCGGAAGTACTTCACGGTCATGAGGATGGAGTCATCCCATCCTAAAGTACTTCCGGCTGAAGAAAAAGAAGAGTTTTGATCTGACCCGGAAGTGCTAGAAAGTCACATGGACTGAGGGTTCAGAAGCACTTCCAGCTCACGGACTGTATAAAGGACGAGTTGAGTCAGGAGGAAGGGTGGCAACGCGTCTGAGAATTGGATGATTGTGTTTATTGATTATTGACTTATTATTTATGAGTATTTTGGAGTCGATGGTGCTTTGTGCACATTATTGCTTTAATAAAGTCAACTGTTGGACTTTTACCTGGTGTCTGGCGTCTGGTCCGAAGGTTCAAAGGGACGACAGCGCCCCTATTTGTCACACTATCTATCTATCTATCTATCTATCTATCTATCTATCATATAGTGCCTTTCACATCTATCTATCTATCTATCTATCTATCTATCTATCTATCTATTATATAGTGCCTTTCACATCTATCTATCTATCTATCACTTATATAGTGCCTTTCACATCTATCTATCTGTCTATCTATTATATAGTGCCTTTCACATCTATCTATCTATCTATCTATTATATAGTGCCTTTCACATCTATCTATCTATCTATCTATCTATCTATTATATAGTGCCTTTCACATCTATCTATCCTATCTATCTATCTATCACTTATATAGTGCCTTTCACATCTATCTATCTATCTATCTATCTATCTATCTATCTATCTATCTATCTATCTATCTATCTATCTATCTATTATATAGTGCCTTTCACATCTATCTATCTTTTGTATAGTGCATTTTATAACTTTTCACAGTGCTTTTTCTAAATATCTGACTTAAATATAGTGTTTTTACAAGAATATATAGATTTCTAACCGTCTAAATAGATGTGCATTTTACACCTTTTTAGCTACAGTAGGTATATATCGATTTAGGCTAAATTTAGCGGTTTCGATATTCTATCTGATGACTGAAAATAATCATAGGTTTTACGTACTGACTGTAAATGTAGTGCCTTGTGTAGATATTAATCTATGTAGTGTCTTTTCTAACGTCTATACGTAAAAATAGTACACGTTACACTTTACATCTATCTATCTATCTATCTATCTATCTATCTATCTATTTCAAAGATGATCCCGTGTAAAATGGCAGGCTCCCATACATCTCCTGCTTTTTAATATTTAATTTACAAGGCGCGCAACGCAAATTGCGCAGGTTGGCACATGACCGCGCATCGGCGCGCCGCTGACCCACACGCCATCAAGGTGCACGCGCATTCGCCTTCCTTCTCCCGCAATCCCAGCGGCAGAAGCCGACCGCATCACGTGACACGCGTCGGTGTTGCAGGAAACGGCCTCGTTCTGGAAGTCCGGGGCAACACCTAGAGGGAGGTGTCCGGTAGGGAGAGTCGCGGGGTAGTAGGGTGGTTGGCTGGTATATTTTCGCCACATATCATGGATGCGCACTAAGTGGTCGAACGTTCGGGATTTTTTTCCCCTGACAGAAGCAGCCTGCGTACGTGCCGCCCAGGGAAAGGCGTAGGCTTGGGATTTTGTCCATTTGTCGTACATCTGTGCGGCTCCAGCAGGCAGGCAGCATGTCGCGGGCAGTGTTGCAGCCCAGCCAGCAGAAGCTGGCCGAGAAACTGACCATCCTCAACGACAGGGGCATCGGGATGCTCACCCGCATTTATAACATCAAAAAGGTAAGGCTGTGGTGGACGATCGCGCAGGGTAACTGTGAGAGCTGCGCGAGTGAACAGACGGCTGTGGAGCGGCGTTTTGTTTTTTGCTGTCGGGTGGTGGTGGTGTTGGGGGGGATGGGAGTATAGTGGTTGGGGAAAGAAGCCATGGCTATGAAACACGACTGTACGGAGGATGATTGACAAATGGGACGTGAAAGGCAGAATATTCAGCACGGGCCGCATTGTGCCAGTCGAGAGAATTGACTTGAGAAAATTGTTCATGTGTGTTTCATACGTGTGTGCGCGTCCAGTCCCTACACGCTCCGCCTTTGCGAGCTGACGGGCTTCGCGTAAGACGGCGCTCACTTCTCTTGCAGCTGCTCGTGATGTTGTCGAGTTTTGCTTTTCGCTAGACATACAGCAGTCCACGTATGATGAAATGTGGATGCAATGCCGAGTTTGATTACTTGCACCCATTATGAGATGATGGTTCGGTGTCAGTTCCGCGCTTGTATCTGATTGCTTTCCGATGAGCATTGGTCAGAGGTTGGGCATTTCTACATTGTCAGTCGAATGACTTCTAGATCTTCTTAGTACTTCTAAGTCACACACCTTGACATTTCATCCCCACCCTGACAGACCCTGTGCAAACATACCTGAAATTTCCTTCTGAATTGTTCCTGAGAACTTCTCTTTTCTTATCAAGCACAATGGGGAAAGATAGCAGACTTGATATGCCAGGTCCACACACCCAGGAGAACGCTTGGTAGCCTTGTGAGGGATCTCTTTGAGTCAGTCTTCTGGTAAACCTTTGTAGTGAGAAGTCCAAAAAAAAAAAATGAAACCTTTATATTGGCTGACTAAAAAAAAAGATTACAATAGGCGCCTCCAAAGCTTGTATATTGTAATCTTTCTAGTTAGCCAGTATAAGGTGTCATTTCTGCTGGACTTCTCACTACATCCATAATGGCTAACACGGTACAACACCCTAATACTGCAGACATGATCAACCCTTGTAATTCATCTGAAAGCGTACTCTCTTTTTTTTTAATTTTATTGATTTTATTAAATCAAATAACATTCCATACAAATAAGTCAAGTTTTACAAAACTAGTTTCAAAACAAGTCAAACATTCTCTATGTCACCGCGTCTGTCCCCTGATCTTTTTAGAAACCCCTTGTAATTCATATGAAAGCGTTCACAGTCCTGCCATCGATAAGCTTGTAAGATGCAACATTTGAACTTGGGATGTTTTCAGTGTCTTTTGAAAAAATGTTTGTTTGACTGTTGAGCCCCCACATGCTCTGCCTCGGTGAGCCGATGGGCTTCACGTTAGGTGGCACTTGGTTCTCTTCCACCTGCTTATGATCGACAGATAGATAAATAGATTAGAATATTGTGGTGCTTTCTTTTGCTAGAAATACAACCATCCACATATGATAAAATATGTGTTCCAGTCTAAGTGTGATCACTTGTACGTGTTTTGGGCATTTTTTCAGAGATGATGGTTCTGTGTCAGGTTTGCTGTTGTCTGTAATTGCTTTCTGATTAACATTAGGCAGAGGTTGGGCATTTCTGCATTGCCAGTTGAATGGCCCACTGTTCTTCTAGTTTAGACACCATGGAAGGTCTTCCAGACCTTGTGTAAACTTGCCTGAAATTTTCTTCTGAATTGTACCTGAGAACTTCTCTTTTCTTATCAAACACAATGGTGGAAAGGTAGCAGACACGACATGCCAGGTCCACACACCCAGGAGAACATTTGGTAGCCTTTTGAGGGATCTTTTTGAGTCGGTCCTCTGGCGAAGTCTTCTGAGAAACCTTTGTAGTGAGAAGTCGAGCAAAAATGACACCTTATATTGGCTAACTAAAAAGATTACCATACGCAAGCTTTTGAAGAAAGGAACCGAGTTGCCTCCAAAGCTTGTATATTGTAATCTTTCTAGTTAGCCAGTATAAGGTGTCATTTTTGCTTGACTTCTCACTACATCCATAATGGCTAACGCAGTACAACACCCTAATCCTTGTAATTCATCTGGAAGCATTATCTCTTTTTTTTTTTTTGTATTTTGATTTTATTAAAATCAAATAACATTCCATACAAATAAGTCAAGTTTTACAAAACTAGTTTCAAAACAAGTCAAGCATTCTCTATGTCACCGCGTCTGTCCCCTGATCTTTTTAGAAACCCCTTGTAATTCATGTGAAAGCGTTCACAGTCCTGCCATTGATAAGCTTGTAAAATGTTAACATCTCAACTTGGAGATGTTTTCAGTGTCTTTTGATAAAATGTTTGTCTGACCGTTGAGCCCCCACATGCTCTGCCATGGTGAGCCAATGGGCTTCATGTTAGGTGGCACTTGGTTCTCTTTCACTTGCTCATGATAGACAGATACAGTGCATCCGGAAAGTATTCACAGCTCATCACTTTTTCCACATTTTGTTATGTTACAGCCTTATTCCAAAATGGATTCAATTCATTTTTTTCCTCAGAATTCTACACACAACACCCCATAATCACAACGTGAAAAAAGTTTACTTGAGGTTTTTGCAAATTTATTAAAAATAAAAAAACTGAGAAATCCCATGTCCATAAGTATTTCCACCCTTTGCTCAATACTTTGTCGATGCACCTTTGGCAGCAATTCCAGCCTCAAGTCTTTTTGAATCTGATGCCACAAGCTTGGCACACCCATCCTTGGCCAGTTTCGCCCATTCCTCTTGGCAGCACCTCTCAAGCTCCATCAGGTTGGATGGGAAGCGTCGGTGCACAGCCATTTTAAGATCTCTCCAGAGATGTTTAGTCAGATTCAAGTCTGGGCCACTCAAGGACATTCACAGAGTTGTCCTGAAGCCACTCCTTTGATATCTTGGCTGTGTGCTTAGGGTCGTTGTCCTGCTGAAAGATGAACCGTCGCCCCAGTCTGAGGTCAAGAGCGCTCTGGAGCAGGTTTTCATCCAGGATGTCTCTGTACATTGCTGCAGTCATCTTTCCCTTTATCCTGACTAGTCTCTCAGTTCCTGATGCTGCCACCACCATGCTTCACTGTAGGGATGGTATTGGCCTGGTGATGAGCGGTGCCTGGTTTCCTCCAAACGTGACGCCTGGCATTCACACCAAAGAGTTCAATCTTTGTCTCATCAGACCAGAGAATTTTGTTTGTCATGGTCTGAGAGTCCTTCAGGTGCCTTTTATAAACTCCAGGTGGGCTGCCATGTGCCTTTTACTAAGGAGTGGCTTCCGTCTGGCCACTCTACCATACAGGTCTGATTGGTGGATTGCTGCAGAGATGGTTGTCCTTATGGAAGGTTCTCCACAGAGGAACTCTGGAGCTCTGACAGAGTGACCATCGGGTTCTTGGTCACCTCCCTGACTAAGGCCCTTCTCCCTGATCGCTCAGTTTAGATGGCCGGTCAGCTCTAGGAAGAGTCCTGGTGGTTTCAAACTTCTTCCACTTATGGATGATGGAGGCCACTGTGCTCATTGGGACCTTCAAAGCAGCAGAAGTTTTTTTGTAACCTTCCCCAGATTTGTGCCTCAAGACAATCCTGTCTCGGAGGTCTACAGACAATTCCTTTGACTTCATGCTTGGTTTGTGCTCTGACAGGAACTGTCAACTGTGGGACCTTCTATAGACAGGTGTGTGCCTTTCAAATCATGTCCAGTCAGCTGAATTGACCACCGGTGGACTCCAATTAAACATCTCAAGGATGATCAGGGGAAACAGGATGCACCTGAGCTCAATTTGGAGCTTCATGACAAAGGCTGTAAATACTTATGTACATGGGATTTCTCAATGTTTTTATTTTTAATACATTTGCAAAAATTTCAAGTAAACTTTTTTCACGTTGTCATTATGGGGTGTTGTGTGTAGAATTCTGAGGAAAAAAAATGAATTTAATCCATTTTAGAATAAGGCTGTGACATAACAAAATGTGGAAAAAGTGATGAAGCGCTGTGAATACTTTCCGGATGCACTGTAGATTGATGTACTTTGTTTGTCCCCAAGGGAAAATGAGAATGTTGTCTTACTTCCGTTTTGATAGAAATACAGCAGTCCACATATGGTAAAATGTGGGGTTCCATTCTAAGATTGATCATTTGTACGCGTTATGGGCCTTATTCAGAGATGATGGTTCTGTGTCAGGTTCACTGTTTTCTTTGATGGCTTTCTGATTAACATTAAGCAGAGGTTGGGCATTTCTACTTTGCCAGTTGAATGGCTTACTGCACTGTTCTTCTAGGTCAGACACTTTCTTTCCGGATTGTTCCTGAGAACTTCTCGTTTCTTATCAAACACAATGGGGCAAAGATAGCAGACACGACGTGCCAGGTCCACACACCCAGGAGAACACTTGGTAGCCTTTTGAGGGATCTCTCGGAGTCAGTCCTATGGTGAAGTCCTCTGATAAACCCTTGTAATTCATCTGAAAGTGTTCAGGTGGATCTCTATGTGACTGTGTCTGTCCCCTTCTAAAATCTTCTTATAAACCCCCTGTAATTCATATGAACGTGTTCGCAGCCCTGCCATCGATGAGCTTGCAAAATGCCACGTTTGAACTGATGTCGTCAGTGTCTTTTGAAAAAATGTTTGTGTGAGTGTCAAGCCCCACATGCTCTGCCTTGGTGAGCCGATGGGCTTCATGTGAGGTGGCACTTCTCTTCCAGCTGCTCATGATAGACATATCTTCTTCTTCTTCTTCTTTCAGCTGCTCCTGTTAGGGGTTGCCACAGATGATCATCTTCTTCCATATCATCCTGTCCTCGTCATCCTGCTCTGTCACCCCCATCACCTTCATGTTCTCTCTCACCACATCCATAAACCTTCCTCTTTTCTTCTTGCCTGGCAGCTCTATCTTTAACATCCTTCTCCCAATATACTCAGTATCTCACTTCTCTGACTTTGTCTCCCACCTGACCTTGTAACGATTTACACTTTAAGTTTAATTGAAGATTGCAGGCCAACCTCACCCTGCCTTTAACCCCTTCATACAACGCCGGAAGGTGATTTATAATAATAAAACGATATTAAAAAAACCCACACTGAGAAAAGAAAATGCAAAAACAAAACAATAATTTAATACACTTTTAAAACGCCCTCACTTCCAATATACACTATGAACACAAAACATGAAACTATAATTCCCAGGCTTTCCCCCTCCGTCCTTTTGATTTAGTGTTTTCCTCGTTTTACTATTTCTCCATAGTCCAGTTCATCAGGCATGCCAATCCCGGAATAAAAAGATTTACCGCTCACACTGTTTCGATCCTTTTCCTGGTATCCTCAGTGTATCCGGAAAACTTCGAGGTGGCCACCCCAGACTGCAGTTGACTTGTGGTGCTCCCCGAAAAACAAATCTTTGTCCTGGACTTGGAATGGTCATGTCCTTTCCCTCCTTCGGCATAAAACTCGGGCTGTCTTTTCCTTTTTTTTTTTCTCTCTCTCCCATCTGCCTTTTCCCTCCTCTATTTAAATAGTGCGTCAGTATCCATGGCAACCCGCGGAAATTGTAAAGAACAACCCTGTACCTCCCCAAAAGGTCTTCTCTATTTAACCCACCTATCTTCCGTATATATATATATATATTTTTTTTTTGACAACAGGATTTTCCGTAGAGAAAAGAAAAATATATACTTATGTGGCAATGCTACAAGCTGACCCTCTAATGTCCTCATTTCTACTCCTGTCCATCCTCGTCACACCCAACACAAATCTTAGCATCTTTAACTCTACCACCTCCAGCTCTGTCTCCTGTGCCCATATAACAGTGAAAGGCAACCTTTTTTGAGTTGCGGTGCACTAAGGCCAAAAATTGTCTTTCACGGCGCACCTGTGGGACTGCCCCTAAATAAAGTTGTGACGAGATTAAACTATGTGCGAATTTTTCTAGATAAAGTTTAATTAAAAGTACCGTAAATAAAAAGCGAATGATAATCGTTGAGAGTTAAATTACAAGGAAGTGTCGAATGCTTGCGTCACAACAAAATGTTTTTCACCACAAAGAACTGGAAAAGGTCACTGAGTTTACAAAGTTTACTGTGTTGATCAGCGGTGTCAGAGCAAAAATAAGGTTAATATTTAGAACATTAGAACATTAGAACAATCTAGACGAGAACAGGCCATTCAGCCCAACAAAGCTCGCCAGTCCTATCTACTTGTTTCCTCCAAGAAAACATCAAGTCGAGTTTTGAAAGTCCCTAACGTCTTACTGTCTACCACACTACTTGGTCGCTTATTCCAAGTGTCTATCATTCTTTGTGTAAAGAAAAACTTCCTAATGTTTGTGCGAAATTTACCCTTAACAAGTTTCCAACTGTGTCCCCGTGTTCTTGATGAGCTCATTTTAAAATACAAGTCTCGATCCACTGGACTAATTCCCTTCATAATTTTAAACACTTCACTCAGGTCACCTCTTAATCTTCTTTTTCTTAAACTGTAAAGGCCCAGCTCTTTTAATCTTTCCTCATAATTCAACCCCTGTAGACCTGGAATCAGCCTAGTCGCTCTTCTCTGGACCTTTTCTTGTGCTGCTACGTCCTTTTTGTAGCCTGGAGACCAAAACTGCACACAGGACTCCAGATGAGGCCTCACCAGTGCATTATAAAGGTTGAGCAGAACCTCCTGTGACTTGTACTCCACACATCAAGGCGCTATATAACCTGACATTCTGTTAGCCTTCTTAATGGCTTCTGAACACTGTTGGGAAGTCGATAGCTTAGAGTCCACTATGACTCCTAAATCCTTCTCATAAGGTGGACTCTCGATTTTCCGACCGCCCATTGTGTATTCAAACCTCACATTTTTACTTCCTATGTGTAATACTTTACATTTACTGACATTAAATTTCATCTGCCACAAATCTGCCCAAGCCTGTCTGCTATCCAAGTCCTTCTGTGATGATATAACGGATTCCAAATTATCTGCTAATCCACCTATCTTGGTATCATCTGCAAACTTAACCAGCTTGTTACTTATATTCCTATCTAAATCATTTATATATATTAAAAATAGCAGCGGCCCTAGCACTGCCCCCTGCTGGTCACCACTCTTAACACCGGCCAGTTCTGATGAGGTTCCTCACACCATCACCCTCTGCTTCCTGTGTTTGAGCCAATTCTGCACCCATCTAAAAACATCACCCTGAACTCCCACTTCTTTTAACTTGATGCCCAACCTCTCATGTGGCACCTCATCAAATAGTATTTCCATAGTAATACTCAGACGATTAAGTGGTGAGAGCTGCTGCTACAGCGATTCTCTGTCATCGGCAAGAGCCGAAATGTAGCGTTCGTATTTTCTCGCTCTGTATTTGCTCCGCCTTCTTCTATCCGCACAGTGAGCGAGATCTTCTAACAACGAGACTTTTTGAGTCTCACGAGATGTGTTTTTTTGACACCGTTGGTGTTGATATTATGATGAATGGCGAACAGCGGAAATTTTTAAAATAAATACATTCGTTTATTCAACAATCTGATTAACCTTCTGTTTTTCCAACATAAAATATATTTTTTAAACATTATCTTTTTAATCAACCAAAAGTTCAAAAACACTAGTGATTTTTTCGCGGCGCCCCTAGAAAATTCCGCGTACCGGTTGCCCGACAATGCCATATAACATTGGTGGTCTCACTACCGTCCTGTAGACCTTCCCTGTCACTCTTGCTGATAACTAACTGTCTGTTTTCTTTTTTGTTTTTTTTGCAGTCTTCTTATAAACTCCTGTAATTAATCTGAAAGCTTTCACAGTTCTACCATGGATAAGCCTGTAAAATGCAACATCCAAACTTGATAACATATTTTCGTATCTTTTGAGAAAATGTTCAAGTGTGTTTTATGCGCGTGTGTGTGTGTGTGTGTGTGTGTGTGTGTGTGTGTGTGTGTGTGTGTCCAGTCCCCACACACTCTGCCTTTGCAAGCTGATGGACGTCATGTGAGATGGCACTTATTTCTCATGCCGCTGCTCATGATGTTGTTGGGCTCTCCTTTTTGCTAGAAATACAGCCGTCCACGTGTGATGAGATGTGGGTTCCAGTCTAAGTTTGATTACTTGTGCGTGTTCTGGGCCTTATTCAGAGATGATGGTTCTGTGTCAGGTTCACTGTTGTCTTTGATTGCTTTCTGTTGGACATTTTTACCTTGCCAGTTGAATGGCCCACTGTACTTCTAGGTCAGACATCTTGGAAGGTCTTGCATACCCTGACAGACCCTGTTTGTCAACTTAGCTGAAATTTCCCTTCAAATTCTTTCTGAGAAGTCCTCATTTCTTATCAAACACAGTTTGTTGGAAACAGCAGACACAACATCCCATGTTCACACTCCCACGAGAACACTTGGTGGCTCTGAAGCTACGTATCTTTGCCGGTATCCAGAAGGTTGCCATTCCTGCCAAAAGAAATCCTACTCTGCTGGGCTTCTAACCTGCAATTACTCCAGGGGCGCAATATAATGGATGACCCTGTGCTCTGACCCCAAGGGGTATGTGAAAACTAACAAATTCCTAACACAGAAAATTGTATAAAATATAATATAGAACACCAAAAAAAAAAAAAAATCACTTTTGAGGGATCTCTTTGAGACCGAATCTGTCCTTTGGTGAAGGTCTTCTGATAAACCCTTGTAATTCATCTGAGAGCATTCAATGTGAGTCTCTTTGAGATCATGTCGGCCCTCTGATGAGGTCTTCAGATAAAACCCTGTGATTCATCTGAAAGTGTTCAGGTGGATCTCTTTGAGATGTGTCTGCCCTCGGATGAAATCTTCTTAAACTCTTCATCTGTAAGCATTCAAGAGGCATCTCTTTGAGACCATATCTATCCTCCGATGAAGACTTCTTATAAGCCCCTGTAATTCATCTGAAAGCATCCACAGTCCTGCCGTGGAAAAGCCTATAAAATGCAACATCCAAACTTGAAGACGTCTTTCATCTTTTGGAAAAAAATGTTCATGTGTGTTTTATACGTATGTGTGTGTGCGGCCAGTCCCCTCGCACTCTGCCTTTGCAAGCTGATGGACGTCATGTGAGACGGCACTTATTTCTTATGCAGCTGCTCATGATGTTGTTGTGCTCTGCTTTTTGCTAGAAATACAACTGTCCACGTGTGATGGAATGTGGGGTTCCATTCTAAGTTTGATCACTTGTACGTGTTATGGGCCTCATTCAGAGATGATGGTTCGATGTCAGGTTCACGGTTGTCTTTGATTGCTTTCTGTTGGACATTTTTACATTGCCAGTGCTTATATGTCAAACACCTTGGAAGGCCTGACAGACCCTGTGTGTAAACTTACCTGAAATTTCCATCTGAATTGTTTCTGAGAGCTCCTAATTTCTTATCAAACACACTAGTGGAAAAACAGCAGACACAACATCCCAAGAGAACACTTGGTGACTCTTAAGGCTTAGCATCTGTGCCGGTATCCAGAAGGTTGCCATTCCTGCCAAAAGAGATCCTACTCTGCTGGGCCCTTAACCTGCAATTGCTCCTGGGGTGCTGCACAATGGCCGACCCAGTTCTCTGACCTCAAGGGGTATGTGAAAACTACCAAATTCCGAACACAGAAAATTGTATAATTTGAAATATAGAAAACAAAAAAATAAAAAACACTTTTGAGGGACCTCTTTGAGACGTGTCTGCCCTCTGATGAAATCTATACTAATAAAAGGCAAAGCCCTCACTGACTGACTCACTCACTCACTCACTGACTCATCACTAATTCTCCAACTTCCCGTGTAGGTAGAAGGCTGAAATTTGACAGGCTCATTCCTTACAGCTTACTTACAAAAGTTAAGCAAGTTTCATTTCGAAATTCTACACATAACGGTCATAACGGTCGACGACGTCCGCCATGTTGAACTTTCTTATTTATGGCCCCATCTTTGCGAAATTTGGTAGGCTGCTTCCCTGCGCTAACCGAAACCGATGTACGTACTTATTTCAGTGGTGTGACGCCACTGTCGGCCGTCATATTGAACTTTTCAATGGTCTTTGTTAATTATGGGCCCATCATCAATAAATTTGGTACGAGGGTTCCCAACGCTAACTGAATCCTATTTACGTACATATATACGTCCATAGCCTGCAGCTCAGTCACCGTGTGAGGCGGCGTTGGGTCCCCCACCTTTACGCCTCCCACGTTGTTGGCTGCCTGCCTATATAAGGCCGTCCGTCGCTCCAGTCTCTACATTCCCTTCCTTGCTTCGCCACGGGATTCACGTCTCCCTCCTTATAACTACAGCCTTTTTATTTAATCCACGGCTTCTCCGCTGTTTTATTGTTCATTTATTATGATTATAGTTATTGTGTAGGTATTTTAGACTTACTTTACATTGTTCAGGTACCCATTTCCTTTATCGTTCCAACCGTACCCCCATTAACATGTCTATCGAGGTGATCACCATCGATCAAAGAACTGTCACTTACCGAGTGGTTTCCATGCCCGGAGATGGCACCTGCCTTTTCCATTCTCTGTGTTACATATTGCACGGCCATATCAGGCTCACTCTTGATATCCATTGTGTCTTATGTATTGAATGACTGGCACAGGTTCAAGGTGTGGACTGATGACGGTACAGGAGATAATTAGACTACACAGGGGCACTAGAAGAGTGAAATGCTTAAGTCCTTCACCTATGGTTCTGCATGTGAGTTGATGGCTGCCGCTGAATTGTTCGGTTGTCGCTTTCAAGTGTAACGAAATGGCCAAATATTTTACACCTTTGGACAACCGCCAATGCCTCTTAAACATCTTAGACTCACAGGTGACGATTTCAGTAGTGGACACTTTGATGTTTATGAATGTTTAAACTCTCAAAAGCTGGATGTGAAGTTATCGATGAAACCGGTTGTATACTTACAACGCTTGACAGATGCCGAATGTCACTTCAACACAACAAGTCCTACAAATACTGTCGTCATTGAAACAATCCATGAAACTCAAACTGATTATGACAGCAGCAATCCAAGCTGTGAGATTTGAGACAAGATTACTGTTCACATGGCCGACTGTACGTTACATGCTCAAGAGTAAGCTCAGCGCACAGCTTGGTCAGATTACAACCGGAGGGCCGAACTCACAATGTGGTATACAAAGAGATCCTTAACAAATAATTATTGGTAGATTTTCCCTCAGTTTAAAAAGGTTTAATTTTCCTCTTAATAAAAATTTTAGGGCAGTATTTCGCCGCTGCGAAGTGCGGGTATTTTGCTAGTCTTCTTATAAACTTCATCTGTAAGCATTAAAGAGGCATCTCTTTGAGACCGTATCTATCCTCCGATGAAGACTTCTTATAAACCCCTGTAATTCATCTGAAAGCATCCACGGTCCTGCCATGGAAAAGCCTATAAAATGCCATGTCCAAACTTGAGAACGTCTTTGAGTATCTTTTGAAAAAATGTTCACGCACAGTACAATACAATTTATTTTTGTATAGCCCAAAATCGCACAAGGAGTTCTGCATTGGGCTTTAACAGGCCTTCCCTCTTGACAGCTCCCCAGACTTGACTCTCTAAGAAGGCAAGGAAAAACTCCCCAAAAAAACCTTGTAGGGAAAAAATGGAAAAAACCTTAGGAAAGGCAATTCAAAGAATTTCCAGGTAGGATGGGTGTGCAGTGGGTTCCAAAAAGAAAAGGGTTCAGTATAATAAAATACACAGAACAAAACACAAATAATCCTCAATACAGTATAATAGTAAAATAAACATATTACAAGTACAGAGCAGAATTTAACAGTAGATGATATCCCATAATAGGATTTGGATTTGTTCAGAGTCCTGGAGACCTCAGCCATCAAGCTGTCTCCCCCTATTGGGCATCCAACAGTCCGCGCTGGACCAGCCAATTCGATGAGAGGACCCCTCTACCTGATGTTTCCTGCGATCCTCCATCAGAGATGACTTTAGGCAGGCAAAACAATTGGCAGGTGGGCAGTGGCACCAAGTGCCACAATTTGAGTACTGAGTAGAGAAACAGAATGGGTGAGGGTTAGTAACAAATTAGAACTATCATATTACTTATCTGCGGTGGGCTGGCGCCCTGCCCGGGGTTTGTTTCCTGCCTTGCGCCCTGTGTTGGCTGGGATTGGCTCCAGCAGACCCCCTGTAGTTAGGATATAGTGGGTTGGATAATGGATAGATGGGTATTACTTATCTTTTCGTGGTAATGACTAACAACGGAGATGCAGTCTGCACAGTTAATCAGCAGCTCTAGTCAGGGTGTGCTAAACTGAGGTAGTGAGTCTTCAGCCTGAGACTGAAGGGGCATCTCTTATTGTAGCAGGCAGACCACTCCACAGTTTAGGGGCCCTGTAACTAAAAGCTCGACCTCCCACTGTTATTTTATTAATTCTTGGAATCATAAGCAGACCGGCATCTTGAGATCTTCACTCTTTCAGGGCTAATGTCGACTTTTGACAAACGGAGGAGATGACGATAGTAATCAACTGTGACAAAACGTTTTATGTTTTAGTTGGAGCCTTGTTGCTAGAAAGAGAGTTAGCTTCATTGGTTTTGACCCGAGATTTCCTGCACTCCCATGAGTAGCAAGGCACAAATAGCGGCAAACTTGGCCCTGACACTTGGCGAGAGATCCAAGTGGATGTGCAAAGTAGAACACTCTGGGGACGACATTTTGCCTTTCACTCTGATTTTGATACAAGCGATTGAAAATGATTGTGAGGTTCTGGCTTCAGCTGATTGGTCCCCAGCTATTCGTGGTGCTGATCATGTTCAAGTAGCTGGCACGCCTATGGCACTGTTCGCCTAGGAGGACTGCCACTTAACAATGACAAGAGGTACAACCCAGATTGCAATGTACTGCGACCGTGACCGCTGCTACTGCCCCAGCCACGCAAAGACAGCCTGGCAGCAAGCCTGCCACACATTCTTGGCAAACTGGCAGCCACGGCATGCAACAACAGACGTTTTATGTTGATGTCGGTGTGACGCCATTGCTTTTCAGAAAAGTATGTTTTTTGGAAAAAATATTCAGCCCTCAAAGAGTTAATGTGCGCTCAGGTTTGTAAGTCATGATAAGTTCAGACAAGTAAGCCGGACCGCAGCCATTTACGGCTCATGTGTGTTTTATATGTGTGTGTGCGTCCAGTCCCCACACACTCTGCCTTTGCGAGCTGATGGGCTTCACGTAAGATGACACTCAGTTCTCATGCTGATTATGATGATGTTGTGCTTTCCTTTTTGCTAGAAATTCAACCGTCCACGTGTGATGAAATGTGGGTTTCATTCTAAGTTGGATCATTTGTACGCGTTATGGGCCTTATTCAGAGATGATGGTTCTGTGTCAGGTTTACGGTTGTCTGTGATTGCATTCTGTTGAGCATCAGGCATAGGGTGTATATTTCTACACTGTCACTCAAACGGCCCACTCTTCTCACAGGTCAGACACCTTGGAAGGTCTTCAATACCATGACAGACCAGGTGTGTAAACTGACATGAGATTTCCTTCTAAATTGTTCCTGAGAATTCCCATAATCTTATCAAACATGCTGGGAGAAACAGCAGACACAACATCCCTTGTCCACACTCCCACGAGAACACTTGGTAATCCTTTTGAGGGATCTGTTTCAGACAGCATTGGTCCTCAGAAGTCTTCTGATAAACCCCTGTTAATTCATCTGAAAGTGTTAAAGGTCCATCCGTGGAACTGAATGTAGAATGTAGCCTCCACACTTAGGACTTTTTCAGTATCTCCACTTAAGAAAGCCCCTGAAATGTTCAGTCAAACTTGGAAGTGTTTAGGTCACTGTGTCCCTAATATGGATTCTTTTAAAACTTACAGGATGATGCACGGAAATTGACCCCTTAAGTATTCATCTCTTTCAAGTCAGTTTTTTAGTTAACCCTTATCCATGAATGCCATTTTTATAACGTTTCCATGAATGGGGGGTCTTGCAGGCCATTTTAAACTGGTTAAATCTGCCTAAAAAGCAATACAATAACTTCAGAAATTTTTATTACCTCTGAAATGAAGTCAATGTGATGTAAATTGTCAATGGTTTACATGTTACCTTTGGTGAACACTAAACACGCATTACTATTACAAATCCTATAAAATACAGTCATATTAGCACTAAAACAAGACGTCAGTCTGATTTGCATACAGAACAGTCGCTCAGAACCTGACCCAACTTCAACTTGTTTGCAGTTCAGACACATGAGGGAACGCTCGGAATGTTCCTGGCAAACTGGAAGTTTGCACTGGGAGCAAGAGGCCTTTATCTTTCTCTCCTTTGCCTTTGGTCACACGTGACAGCGTCACTTCTTAGCTACATTTGCTGCATCTCCACGGGGCTGTTTCATCATCAGTTTTTGTTTCCTAATCACTTGACACATTGTCACTGCCATCATCATTGTCATCTTCATTTGAGTTGTCTGATGTATCGAAATCCGACAACTCCTTCATTATTTCAGCCAGGGCTTCACTTGCATTGAATTTCTTTGTTGGTCGTTGACTCGTTGTTCATAAACACATCAGCTGGACTTGCTCCTCAACAAACTACACCAGCAATGTCTCAGGCAGGACTAAGAAAATACAAATATAAATTGAAGCATAAACGCTCGTACAGAAATGGTAACGTTTCCATGATTGGGGCTGGGTCTCTGAGACCCCCAACTACTTTGTGCTGCTGTAGCACTTACCGTATATCTTCTAGTAGTGGCTGGCTTCTTATTGACGCCCGTTTTTAATAAACGGCGGGTTTGAAGAGATGTCGCGACAAATAGACGCCGGTCTCCTTTAAGCACCGGTCTGTAGTAAACGCCGATCTCCAATGACCCACCGCCTTTTTCGTACGCTAATCCTCTTTTTTTGTACCACCTGGGCTACCGCCCTCCTGCAGTGAATCATACGGTAAGTACCTTTTCGTGTCGTCAGATGCCATCGAGGAAGCGAGAAAGTCAAAAAGAAATTTCTTTGTGTACATTTTGCCCTTTCTTCTCCACGTCAATCATAACCCCAGAGGGAGGGCAGAGGTGGCGGGAAGAACATGAAAATGCCATCTTCGACACGTTAATCCTGATAAAACTGATTACTGCGCGACAACAAGCAATGGGAGTACCTGTATTGCCATCACAAGAAGAGGAAGATGAAGAAGAACTCGCAAATAATGAAGCAATCATTACCTATTTAGACGACGAGTAGATGGTAAATACTGTACTTTATTGTATCTTATCCAGTCTCATGTCGTAATGTATACGTATATGCGTGAGTTTCGAGCTTATTGCATTTCCTTATGTTCCGCAGGGAACTTGTCGGGCTGATGAGCGCTTTCGTGCGAAATTCGTACTGGTGCAGGTCAGTGCTGGTGGCATCATTGGCAAGAAAGTTGACGTCTACCGTACCTGTTTTTCATGCTTACGGTAGTATCGTACTGTATACTGCTTTAATAAGACCGTACTGATAATTTCATTAAATCCTGAAATGTTCATCCGGTTTTGTTGCCTACATTTTGTGACCGTAAATACGGTACCATACCGTATTTTGCTGCCAAATGAACCCCGTTTAACCATCACCATTCCGTCTGCGAGGTGAGTAATAGCCGGTCTCTTTTAAACGCCGGGCCGTCCGAATAATTTTTTGAATAAACGCCGGGGCTACTATTGGAAGATATACGGTATTTGCACTAAGCTATTAAGAAGCGGATTTCGGCACATTTTTCAAGACCACACAAAATGAAGAGTCAGAAAATTTAACGGCCGTTGTATTTCCTTGAAAGGGAAAGAATTTGAAAATCTGCGGCTGGATTATGGATTAATGCACTTTTGGTAGCCATGACAGCTTTGAGTTGGCATACTGTGCACAAGTCCACACTGCCATCCCATTCTTCTTTGCAAAACTGCTCAAGCTTTGTTAAGTTGCACGAGGATTGAAAATGAACAGCCTTTTTCAAGTCCAACCACAAATTCTCCCTTGGATTGAGATCTGGACTGTAATTCTGCTACTCCAGAATGTTCACATTGTTGTCTGGAAGCCATTCCTGTGAAAGTTGAAGTCATTGTCTTCCTGGAAAACGCATCTTCTCCAAAGGTGCATGTTTCTTAAAGACTGCTCTGTGATTTTTTTTTTTCCAGAATTTTGCTGCATTCATTTTTCCCTTCACAAGCATTCCAGGGCCTGCTGCAGAGAAGCATCCCCAGAGCCTGATGCTGCAACCAGCATGATTTATTGAGGGGTTGGCGTATGGTTTTTTTTTTTTTTTTAATAATGTGTTGTTTAATGCAGCATTTAGCTTTTGTTTTTGTCTCATCAGACTGTGTAGACCTTTTTCCAGCTCATCTTGAAGTCCTTGTTGTGCCTTCTGCCAAACTATAGTTAAGATGTCCAGTGTGGTGTTTTATTTTTTTTTCTTTTCCCCGTTTGCTACAATCTGCTGAAGCAGAGATTGGTAAAGCACCCGTTGTCCTGCTGCGGAATAAATTTGGGGCCAATCATACGCCTCCCTAATGGTATTGCATGATGGATACGTATCTGCCTGTATTTCTCAACATTGAGAACACCATTAATCCTGACCAAATCTCCAACTCCATTTGCAGAAATGCAGCCCCCAACGTTCAAGGAACCTCCATCATGCTTCACTGTTGCCTGCAGACACTCATTACTGTACTGCTCTCCAGCCCTTCAACGAACAAACTGCCTTCTGCTACAGCCAAATATTTCAAATTTTGACTCAACAGTCCAGAGCACCTGCTGCCGTTTTTCTGCACCCCAGTTCCTATGTTTTTTTTCGCTTGGCTTTGTTTCCACGTTGAAGGTATGGCATTTTGACTGAAACTCTTCCATGAAGACCACTTCTGGCCAGATTTCTCCAGACAGTAGATGGGTGTACCTGGGTCCCACTGCTTTCTGCCAGTTCTGAGCTGATGGCACTGCTGGACATCTTCCGATTTCGAAGGGTAGTAAGCTTGATGTGTCTTTCATCTGCTGCACTAAGTTTCCTTGGCCGACCACTGCGTCTACGATCCTCAATGTTGCCCGTTTCTTTGTGCTTCTTCAAAAGAGCTTGAACAGCACATCTTGAAACCCCAGTCTGCTTTGAAATCTTTGTCTGGGAGAGACCTTGCTGATGCAATATAACTACCTCGTGTCTTGTTGCTGTGCTCAATCTTGCCATGACATGAAACTCTCTTCCACAACCTCACCTTGGTAGCTGAGTTTGGCTGTTCCTCGCCCAGTTTTAAGCCTCCTACACAGCTGTCTTTGTTTCAGTTCATGACTGTGTCTCAACCTACGTGTGACATTGATGATCATTAGCACCTGTTTGGTAGAATTGGTTGATCGTACACCTGACTAGAATCCTACAAGATCCCTGACTTTGTGCAAACGTAAGAATATATAAGAATTGATGCTGGTTTGAAGGCAAAAGGTAGTAACACCAAATATTGATTTGATTTAGATTTTTCTTTTGTTCGCTCACTTTGCATTTTGTAAATTGATAAAAATAAACAATCATTACTTATGTTTCTGAAAGCATTCTTTGTTTACAGCGTTTTTTCACACCTGCCTAAAACTTTTGCACAGTACTGTATGTGTATATGTATATATATATATATATATATATATATATATATATATATATATATATATATATATATATATATATATATATATATATATATATATAGGGGAAACCCTTCTTCACTATTTTGGCGACTTCCAGTATATGTAGGAAGCCCAAATTTCCCATGCTCATCCTTTACACCATACTTAAAAACGTTATGTTTCATTTTGGCCATTCCCCGTAACGAACTTTCAAAAATAATGACTTCTTTTTGGTGGTTCTCACCATTATGCCGTAAAGAACTTTCGGAACTGACCTCTGTTATTGGCGGTTTCATTCCTTATTTCTGTTAACAGAGGATTTATTTCATGGCACCCTTCCTTTTTCTGCACGGCCGCTGTCCGCGCACCTAACCACATGTTTGGCTCCCTGCCTATATACATTAACTACATCCCGCGCTCATGTGCCTCCTCACTTGCTTCCTTACTTTCCTCAGCTGTTCGGCGTGCTTACTGCTCCCTTCTTCTTTACTCCACCGCTCAGAGCCTGTTATTGTTCACCTTGCCTCACGTCACCCTGCTGGCGACTCCTGCCTTTTCGTTTACTCCACTGCTTCAAGGCTGTCATTGTTGGGCTTCCTTTCTTGCTTGTGTACGTCTTCCTGGTGTTGACTTCTGCTTTTCATTCACTGCTCCACCGTTTCTCGTCTTCCTTTGTACTTTCTTTCTCAACGAGTGCAAGTTTACCCCGAGTAACATGTCTGTTCCGGTGATCACCGTCGATCACAATTTCACTGACCCGCACCCAGTGGTTTCCATGCCCCGAGATTGCGCCTGCCTCTTTCATTCTCTCTCTTACTTATTTCATGGCCATATCAGTCTCGGCCTTGATATGTGTAGAGACATCGTGTCTTATGTATTGAATGACTGGGGCAGGTTCAAGGTGTGGACTGATGACGGTACAGGAGATAATTAGACTACACAGGACCACTAGAGCAGTGAAATGCTTAAGCTTTCAACCTATGGTTCTGCATATGAACTGTGTATAGAAATGGGGAAATGTTTTACACCTTTGGACAACTGGGAATGCCTGTTAAACATCTTAGATTCACAGGTAACGATATGGGTAGTGGACACTTCAATGTTTATGAATGTTTCAACTCTGACAACGTGGACACAAAGGTATCAATGAAACCTGTCGTATCTTTACAACGGTTGACAAACGCAGAATGTAACTTGAACACGACACGTCCTCCAAATACGAACCTGATTGAAAGAAATAATGAGAATCAAATCCTTGATGACAGCAACACTCATAACAGTCACAAAAAATTACATTGACAATCATGTTACGTTATTTTTAAAATGTTTCCTTTTCTTTTTCATAACTTCTTTAACACCACTTCTAACACTTCTTTGGAGAGAGACAGAGAGAGAGAGAACGACAGACAGAGATAGAGATATATCTATATACAGGGTGGTCCATATCTAATTATACAGATCCAGATCATCTGGATGGCTTTGATTTATGAGGGGACGATTCCAGTTCGGTGCAAAGGCGATTCTTCATGTTGTCAGTCCGCACGCTTCTCGATGGTCCGGGTGGTTTTTCGGGTGATTTTCTATGTAATAAACTTTACATCCGTTCCAGACTCTACTGTGATAAATGAATTTTCGCGAAGTAGGATTCTTTATTTATAAATCGAATATTTTCGCAGTTAGAGTATAGAAAACCTGTTCTGACCTTCTAAATACGTTTTTTTAACATTATTAGAGCCCTCTAGACATGAAATAACACCCTTTAGTCACCATTACACTCGTATTACCCAATATATTAGACAAAATAACAGAAAATAAGACATTAGACGTTACAAATATATTACTAGGCGCACTCGCCTTTTAAGGCGACCGACTTTTATCCTCAATTTTTGTGCGCTCCATGTGTACATCAGGCATGTAAGTGTAGAGAATGAGAACATCAAAGTGCCCATTCATAACATCTCCTGAAAACCTGTTTTTTTTTTTTTTATCCCCTCGAGTGCCTGTCCAAAGTCGTACAATGTCAGCCTGAATCTGTACCGCTAAAGACGGAGTTTCATGCACTAAATAAGCTATAGATGAGAATAAGCAAGCACCATCTCCCCTGATATTTACTACGCGGTGAGGCATTTGTACTCCATCAACATTAATTATTTCCAGAGACATCATTTTGTCTATTTTTCCAGCACATCGCACAAAAGCAAGGGAACGATGAGCACCAGAACTCTGCTCACATTGTGTCGCCCGTACCTCAAGCAGCAAGTAGTAAGTCTGTAATAAGCGGAATACGCTTCGCTTTACTCGCGTGACGGAAGGACAATCCCGAACGCTTTTATATAGTAGATTATTGTACTGTACATTTAATTGCACACAACCACTAACCTATGAAGGCACGACCTCAGTAGGAGAGTCTTCAGGTGGTGCAGTATCTTAAGCAGGTGCGTCGTTGTCTTCTTCCGCTGAAAGAGTACTAGGAGTAGGCAGTGGGTGTCTGGGTGTGCGGCTGAAGAACATCTTGATAGGCAGTTGCTGGTGCTGTCTTTTCATATGCGTGAGGAGGCTTTTGTAGGGTATTGCCATCTTTAATCATATCCAAGAGTTTCACCTTCTCCTGGATAGTAAGCATCTTCCTCCGGCCCTTAGTTTTATTGTATATATATATATATATATATATACACTGCTCACAAAAATTAAAGGAACACTTTTTTATTGGGCCTGGCATGAAATCAATTAAACCTGTCTGATAATTTTCTGGTTGGTTAAGCAGCTGAGGTCATTGTTAATCACTTTCAGCTGTATTGGTGTTCATGGACTTAACGACAGGTGCACTAAAGTGGCAACAATTAGAAAACCCTCAAAACAGGACTGGTTTTACATGTGGAGGTCATTTCAAGTTTCTCCCTCTTGATCTTTTTGGCTGGTTTTCCACTCGTGCTAGTTTTGGCTTGAGTAATCATCTCTACTGGCAGTATGAGGCGATTCCTTAACCCTACAGAAGTTGCACAGGTTGTCCAACTTCTCCAGGATGGCACATCCACACGTGCTGCAGCAAGAAGGTTTAATGTGTCTCCCAGCACAATCTCCAGAACATGGAGGAGATTTCAGGAGACTGGCTGTTATTCTCGGAGAGCTGGACAGGGCCGTAGAAGGTCCTCAACCCATCAGCAGGACCGATACCTGCTCCTTTGTGCAAGGCGGAACAGGCTGAGCACTGCTCGTGCCCTACAGAATGACCTCCAGAGGGCCACTGGTGTGAATGTCTCTACCCAAACAATCAGGAACAGACTTCATGAAGATGGCCTGAGGGCCCGGCGTCCTGTAGTGGGCCCTGTGCTCACTGCCCAGCACCGTGGAGCTCGACTGGCATTTGCTCAAGAACACCAGAATTGGCAAGTCCGCCACTGGCGCCCTGTACTTTTTACAGACGAGAGGTTCACCCTGAGCAGCTGTGATAGACGTGAAAGAGTCTGGAGAAGACAAGGAGAACGATATGCTGCCTGCAAGCGTCGTTCAACATGACAGGTTTGGTGGTGGGTCAGTGATGGTCTGGGGAGGCATATCCATGGAGGGGCGCACAGACATCTACTGCGTAGGAAATGGTGCTCTGACTGCCATAAGGTATCGAGATGAAATCCTTGAACCCATTGTCAGACCCTACGCTGGTGCAGTAGGTCCTGGTTTCCTCCTAATGCACGACAATGCCCGGCCTCATGTGGCAAGAGTATGCAGGCAGTACCTGGAGGATGAAGGAATTGAAACAATTGAATGGCCTTCACGATCCCCTGACTTAAACCCAATAGAACATCTGTGGGACATTATGTTTTGGTCCATTAGGCACGCCAGGTTGCTCCTCAGACTGTACAACAGCTCAGGGATGCCCTCATACAGATCTGGGAGGAAATGCCACAAGACACCATCCGTCGTCTCATTAGGAGCATGCCCGACGTTGTCAAGCATGCATACAAGCTCGTGGGGCCACACAAGATACTGAAAAGCATTTTGAGTAGCAGAAATTAAGTTTTTGAAAAATGGACTAGCCTGCCACATCTTCATTTCACTCTGATTTTAGGGTGTCTACACAATTGAGCCCTCTGTAGGCAGAAAACTTTTATTTCCATTAAAAGACTTGGCATCCTTTTGTTCCTAAGACATTGCCCTGTCGTTATTTGTATAGATATCCAACTTCATATTGAGATCTGATGTATCTAATGTGTTTCTTTAAAGTGTTCCTTTAATTTTTGTGAGCAGTATATATATATATATATATATATATATATATATATATATATATATATATATATATATATATATATATATATATATATATATACTGGGAAAAACATCACTTCCATTCTCAGTGAGTGTGGGACTTGGCCATAACTGTGCTTTGTCCCTTATTTTTGTGTCCTATCCTGTTTGTGATTTACATGGCCAGGTTATCCAGGAAGGTGATGTGGTCCTATTGCCTTCGTTGGACTGTGAACTCCAGCACGCATTGGGAGGTATGGTGACAGAGTGATAAAGAGGCAGTGATGAGGATTGGCACCTTCACATCTGAGGTAGAAAAGCTAGACTGTCCTTTCTGTCTGGGTGGTGCGTTACTACCTCAAGTGGAGTAATTGAAGTACCTCAGGGTCTTATCCACGAGTGAGTGGAAATGGGATAGTGAGATCAACAGGTGGATTGGGGCGACGAGTGCAGTTATGCGGTCGCTATACAGATCTGTAGTGGTTGAGAAGGAGCTGAGTCAGAAGGCGAAGCTCTCGATTTGCCAGTCGGTCTACATCCCTACCCTCTGCTATGTTCATGAGCTTTGGGTGATGACCGAAAGAATGAGATCACCGGTACAAGCGGCCAGAATGATCTTTCTCCGCCGGGTGGTTGGACTCTCCCTTAGAGACAGGGTGAGAAGCACAGACATCTTTGAGTAGAGCTGCTGGCCCTTTGCATCGAGTGGAGCCAATTGAAATAATTTGGGCATCTGATATGGATGCCTTCGTGTAGAAGTTTTATGGGCACAGCCAGTTATAGGAGGAGACCCCAGGGCTCACATGGATGATTATATCTCGTAGATACACTGGGAACTCCTTGATATCCCAAAGCGTGAATTAGCAAGTGTGGCTGTGTAAAGGGGCGTACGATCCTCACTGTTGCCCTCATGACCCGCCGGTTTGAGATAAGTGCAGGAAAATGAATGAATGAATGATAGATAAGTGGTTGGTGTTATTTCATCTCAACCCATTAATGCCGTCGGTCATTTATTGTAAGTGGTATAGTTTTCTGAATGTAATTTCTGTGCCATTGCATGGCGTTTGCACTCAAATTGACCAAAAGTGATGAACACGCAGTTTCAGTTTCCAGAAAACACGAGATAAATCTTATGCTTGTGATAGAAGGAAGCAAATTCTGTGGTAGGAAAAGGAACTGCTTGTGGTTTCTTCGCCCAGTCATTCAAAGACCACACACTGCTTTACTTTAGGGTGTACTCAGATCTACGGTATGCTTTGATGTTTGCATTTTCTTTCTGATTCAACCTCTTTTGTAGAGTTTCATTCTATTCAACATGGATGACTAGCATTGAGCAGTACAGCCTTGGGTGCAAACAATATAAAATGCCAAAGGGGAGCAATGCCTTCATTGCCATTTTCACTTGTCTTTTCTTATCTCTTTCAGGGCTAATTTTTTTTTTTCCTTTTGTCCCGGGGTCTCTGACCTGACTCTCCCAGGGCTGAATATTTTTTTCCAAAAAACAGAGTGTTCTGAAAAGCTCTCACAGCAATGGTTTCACACATAAATTAAAATAAAATGCTTATTTATGACAAATGTCACTCTGTTTTATGTTCCATGAGTCTCTACGGTATGTATATTCACATAATTATTACATACCTGTTTGTTTCCAGAAAGAGCCTTTCAGCTTAATAGTGCTGAGACAAACGGCTTGAAGTAGTCAAATGGCTGCTAATCCGTAGCGTCCACTCGCACACCATGTTATTTGATGAAGTCCATGAAGTTGATCGATATCTGGGTAGTCCTCCCAGGCGAATATTGCCATAGGCGCGTCAGCTGCACGAGTGAGCTCAGCACCACAATCAGCTAGGGACCGATCACCTGATGCAGTTACCTGTCTTTTGTTTTCGATTTCCAGATTATTTGCATCAAAATCAGAGTGTCATAAATGCCTGTGGCCGGCACGGTGGCACAGTGGGTAGCGCTGCTGCCTCACAGTAAGGAGACCTGGGTTCACTTCCCGGGTCCTCCCTGCGTTGTTTCCTGCCTTGCGCCCTGTGTTGGCTGGGATTGGCTCCAGCGGACCTCCGTGGCCCTGTAGTTGGGATATAGCGGGTTGGATAATGGATGGATGGATAAATGCTTGTGAAGTCCTTCCAGGTGAACGTTGCCATAGGCACGTCAGCTACATGAGCAAGTTCAGCTGATGCAAGATAGGGACTGTTGAATTTGTATGTAAGTCGGAACAGGTCCATTATTTTAATAATTGCTATTGTTGACCGACTGTAACCAAGTGCTCTGCCAATGAATGATGGAGTGTCACCTCTCTCTGACCTTCTTATTATTTCTACTTTATTTTCCATGGTGATGGTTTCTCTCTTCTTTACCGTATCAACAGCACTTGCATCAGATTTGTGTTTTAGAGACATTCTTAAAGGGTGAAGACAAAAGGGTAAGATGAGCTCTTCTGCACAGCACTGTACACGCTATCACAGCAGGAAGGCACCCGTCGTCAACACGTCTGGTGTACTGACATGAGACAACTTCCTGCTATTTACGTAACAGTACAAGCAGGCTTGCTATTGAGAATGAATGGAGGCGGAGAGGGGCGGTTCACCACCTGCCCACCACACAGTCACCTCACCTTGCAATATAGTATGCTCCCTGTAGCGTCTGCCCACTGAGAACGAACAGGGTGTGGCCAAAAGTGGGTAGTGAATTGCCCACCACCGTCCCCTTTCAACAGGCAGCCACCTGAGGCACACTTCAATGTTGCTCCCCGCCGCCCCTTTCACCTTCAGTGGCCTCCGTTTAGCCACAACCGGGTCACCGCTTGCAGCATCACCAGCCGCCCACCGAGAACAAACGGGACAGCCGTTCGAGGGACGTTGCAAGTCTGTGTGGTGGGCGGGCAGTGAAACGCCCCCCTCTGCTCCATCCAGCCTCTGTCCAGTCAGGAGCAGTAGCTGCGGTGGCGTGGTGGGCGGGCAGCGAACCACCCCAGCAAGCCTCCTTCCTGCGCATGAGCCGTAGCTGCGGCCCTGCTGACTGTGGACCCCAGGTCACCGCTTGCCACGCACCCAGCCGCCCACTGAGAATGAATGGGATGCGGCCCCCACCGCCCCATTCATCAGCTGGAACTGCCTGAGGGACACTACACTATGTGAACAGCGAAACCGCCCCCCTCCAGACTCCGTCCCCAGGCCAAAGATGACGGAGCGGCAGTTACTGAGGAGCCTGCGTCGCATCCCCCAGACAGATGAAGGAGTGGCTGCGGCCCTGTTTGTAAGTCGGATGTCGGTAACTTGGGGACTACCTGTACTTGATTTTCGTTTTCGATCTCCACGTCACTTGCCTCTAATTCTTGAGTCTAATTCAGCAATAATACACAATAAATAAATTAGAGTATTTTGCTTTGCACATTCACTTTGATCTCTCACCCGATGCCACTGCCATTTTATAGATGCTGTTTTCGCTACTTACGCACACATAGGGCTTCGATGTCAAGTCAACGAGTCTAACAGTCCGTTGATTCCGTTTTTGGAGACACATTGTGACAGCGCAACGTATAACTGCCCGTGAGTGAATATTGTTTCTGTTTCTCTAATAAGTAATCTGACTTTTTCTCATGTTTGTCCCTGTGATTTTTTAATTGTCATAGCAACAGCTATTCTCACGGGAAACTGTAAACATTTGAATACGAATGGCATATCAAGATCTCCTTCGGTGTCTAATGTTATTCGCAGAATATATACGGTTGTCGCCTGTTAAAATTTGCATCGCTTCTCCATGATCCTAAATATACACCTGACCGAATTGTGTTTTCTTTGAAATTAAACTTGTCGTTGCTTTAACTGTTGCAGGACCACAGATTCTCATAATGTATGGTCCATTATTGTGTTAATCTACATTTTGTGCATTGAATGATGCAAAAGCGAAAAGACTGTTTTCTGCTCTTTGCCTTTTATTTCCGACCTTGCTTTGTCCTGCTATTTTTTCAATCACACCTGGTCCTGATGATTAATTTCCTTTAGTTTGCGCTAATGTGATCTTTACTATCTTTTTTTTTTTTTTGATGCTGTAGCGACTGACATAGTAGTGTCACAAAAGTTTTACTTGAACAATTGCCGACTTCATAACCCCAAACATAACTTTCTAGCCCCCTCTCCAACCCCTCATCCCCCGGGTCTTGATTACCGCATCAATCAATACCCCGCTATCAGTCTTCTGTGCTGTACTCTGCCCTCCCTCAAATCGGACCTAACAGTCACTTAAAACAAAAAAGGCTTCAGCCTGGCTGGGATGCTACGATACTTTCGAATTTTACTGCTTTCATATTCTTAACCTTTCTCTGCATGTGTCTCGCGCCATCGTTTGTTTGAGCCTTTCGAATTCCACTGCTTTCATAATCTCTTATCTGCCTTTTTTTCTCTCCTGTGCTTTTGGGTCTCTTTCCTCCGCGCTGCTCTTTCTTCTTTGCTAAGTCGTTGACGTTTCATCTCGAACGTATTGTCCTGATACGCTTCATATGTGCTGAGAGCACAGGATCCGTGTGTGCTACGTGCCTTTACATGACTGAGTGTTTTACTGGCTGTGCTCTCTTATTTAATAGTTTAAGTTTCTTCCGAGAAGATCACGTCTCGTCAACCTGCTTTTCATTTCCAGGATTTTTTTTTTTATAATAGAGAGATATTGTCTGGTCCTGGTAGTTTGTTTGATATCAGGCCTCTTTAATCTCGGCAACTCTTCTCTCTCTACAATTTTCAAATCAATCAGTACCTGCACCGTAGTCCCAGTTATCCTCTTTAATAAAACCCCTGTGTGCGTCCAGGTGTCCGTGTGTGTGTGTCTTTTGGTGAAGTGCGCATACGCGAGGCTCGGTGCGACACGCACGACCGGCATCGTGGACGCCCACACACTGGAAGCTGGGCACACAGTGAATGGCGTAGCCGCGGCCACGCATGATAAGCAAATAAAGGACAGCATTGCTGGGGAGAGTGCTGATTGGGTAGTCGCGGCATCGCACATAAAATCCATTGCTGGGGAGACGCCACACATACCGCCCCGTGCATGTTTACTAACTAACTATATACTAACAACATGCCACCCAAAAAAAAAAGGACACGTCAAGTAGGACAAAAGACACAGACACTCGTATATAAGCAACATCTCCTGGAAGAACAGTCAGCTCAGCAAGTAACATTAGCAAAAGAAAGGCTGAAAGACAAAGAAAAATACGAGCAAATAGATCGATTGTAAAAAAGAAAATGAGCGTCAGAATATTCCCCGTATTGATTTGGCTCTATCCTCTACTAATTTACCCTTTACCATAAGAAGGCGACAATTTCCAGTTACATTAACCTTTGCCATAACAATTAATAAAGCTGAAGGGCAAACCTTAGGAAAAGTTTCCATTTACTTGCCAGAACCAGCATTCAGCCACGGTCAGTTATATGTTGCATTATCAAGAGGTAGAAGTTTTACAGATGTTGTTGTCAACGTTGTAGATGGTCCTGAACAAGAGTGTTTACAAAAAATGTTGTCTATAATGAAATTTTATTGAAAAATTTCTTGAGGTAAAAAAATAAAAACATTTTCCTAAATATCTTCTTCAGATATTGTGTATTACAGATTGTTATAAAGTTTTACACTAAGGCAATATTAATTACTAGCCAACCCGTGGCGTACCATATGCCGCATAATCAGGCCGGTATTTTAATGATTTTTAAGCACAGGGAGAAAAGTAACATTTGAAAAATCGTTAATGTAATAAATCAGCAAGAAAAGCAACATTGTAACAATGCACAGAACGAACCAACACACAATCATCCATGACTGAAAACTGGCGGACCATCCTCGCGCCTCCTCCTGCCAGACGGAGGGATGGGGGTGCACGGCGCGGAGGTTGGAACGGGAGGAAAGGAGAATGACGTCCATTCAGCTGCGTCCGTCATGCTAGTCTGCTGATTTCTCGTTCAGTATGCACTGCCCTCTCATGTGCCCACCTCCAACTCGTCACTTGAGTCGTCGTCTTTATACAGTCCAGATGTACGTGTGACTGATGTAGACTTTTCATTGCTCTGTGCGGATCTGGCTGCTTTTCTATATATAATCCACTAAGACACCCGGCCACGGTCGTAGCGAGGTGGGTGTACAAACGGTTGGGACGTAAGCAGTAGGAGCGTATGAGTCGCACTTAGTGGGAATTCCATGGTTTGCAGCCCAAATGCGGTTCAATGGTTTACCCACGCCGGGTAGACACACGCTCAATGTCATGCATAATTATTTATTGAATGCTAAACACTTCTGTTAAGACGCGGTTGTCTAAAACGGGTTGGTGTGAGAATACAACAGTAAGCGAATGAAAAGATGGAACTCTGGAGAGAGCAAAATACAACACAATAGTGAACCCGCGGCATAACAAACGCCGTATAATTATTTATTGATGGTTGAACACTTCTGGAAAGACACAGTTGTCTAAAAAGGGAGGGTTTGAGGATACAACAAAGTGAATGACAAGATGGAACTCTAGACTTTTCATTGCTCTGTGCGGTTTTGGCTGCCTTTGTATATATAATCCACCAAGACGCCCGACGACGGTAGTAGTGAAGGGGTGTGAACAAAGTGCAGGAGCATCTAAGAAGAAGCATGTTTGTCGCAGATGCGAATTGCTGTATGTAGTGTGTAAAACAGTTTGCTATGGTTCACCTCCGTGAGAAACATGCCTCTATGAACAGTCAACGTAGCTCGGAGGTGCATGACATGCACATGACATTAACCTGACCTGCACTGCATGTTGCCTCTACGACAGACAAATATAAATGACGCCATTTTTTCAGTGTCGTCGTGTCCGAGTTGGTGGGCGTGGCCCTGCGAGTCATCGTCGTATCCAATGGGCTTGGAGTTGGTGGGCGTGGCTCCTTCCTGCGTGCGCCATAGGTGTCTCACTTGTTGCCGGCTTAGTGAATCCACGCCCCTTCCGGCGTGCTTTCCATGGTTGTCTTGCCTTAGTGAATTATATATATATATATATAGATACTTACTGTATTGTCATATACATTTCTATTTTATTTTTAATATTATTTTACCTTAGGCTTCTTGCAAAAATATTTTTAACAAAAAAATGAAGACAACAAACAGAATGAGGTCAAGGTCCCTTGCCATTTAATATAGACTGTTCCTAATAATGTTTATGCAATACTGTTCTAGCGCCCGTTATTGTAACGGGCTTAATGTCTGTTACTAATATATTAATTTAAGTACAGTAAACCCTCGTTTATCGCAGTTAATCCGTTCCAGACTCTACCGTGATAAATGAATTGCCGCGAAGTGGGATTCTTTATTTATAAATCTAATATTTTCACAGAGCATAGAAAACCTGTTTATGACCTTCTAAATATGTTTTTTAACATTATTAGAGCCCTCTAGACATGAAATAACACACTTTAGTCAAAAGTTTAAACTGTGTTCCATGACGAGACAGAGATGGCAGTTCTTTCTCACAAAAGAATACAAACATATCTTCCTCTTCAAAGAAGTGCACGTCAGGAGCAGAGAATGTCGGAGAGAGAGAGAGAAAAGCAAACAATCAAAAATCAATACGGGCTGTTCGAGCTTTGAAGTGTGTGAAGCAATGCATCATATAACATTGAGGAGTATTATTTAATACGTAATACGTGCTCTGATTGGGTAGCTTCTCAGCCATCCGCCAATAGCGTCCCTTGTATGAAATCAACTGGGCAAACAAACCGAGGAAGCATGTACCATAAATTAAAAGACCCACTGTCTGCAGAAATCCGCGAACCAGCGAAAAATCTGTGATATATATTTAGATATGCTTACATTTAAAATCCGCGATAGTGAAGCCGCGAAAGTCGAAGCGCGATATAGCGAGGGATCACTGTAAATGTAAAGGGTGAAATGTAGGATGTGAAACTGTGAATACACAGTGGGAGATCTGAAAATTAAAAGTACACCTTATGGGAAAGGATGTGAGAGTCGTAGTGGACTGGTCACTATCAACCTCATATATAAATCATTTATATACAGTGGGATGCAAAAGTTTGGGCAACCTTGTTAATAGTCATTATTTTCCTGTATAAATCGTTGGTTGTTACGATAAAAAATGTCAGTTAAATCTATCATATAGGAGACACACACAGTGAGATTTGAGAAGTGAAATGAAGTTTATTGGATTTACAGAAAGTGTGCAATAATTGTTCAAACAAAATCAGGCAGGTGCAGAAATTTGGGCACCACAAAAAAGAAATGAAATCAATATTTAGTAGATCCGCCTTTTGCAGAAATTACAGCCTCTAAACGCTTTCTGTAGGTTCCAATGAGAGTCTGGATTGTGGATGAAGGTTTTTTGGACCATTCATCCTTACAAAAGATCTCGAGTTCATTCAGGTTTGATGGCTTCCGAGCATGGACAGCTCTCTTTAACTCACACCACAGATTTTCAATTCTATTCAGGTCTGGGGACTGAGATGGCCATTCCAGAACGTTGTACTTGTTCCTCTGCATGAATGCCTTAGTGGATTTTGAGCAGTGTTTTGGGTCGTTGTCTTGTTGAAAGATCCAGCCCGGCGCAGCTTCAGCTTTGTCACTGATTCCTGGACATTGGTCTCCAGAATCTGCTGATACTGAGTGGAATCCATGCGTCCCTCAACTTTGACAAGATTCCCAGTCCCTGCACTGGCCACACAGCCCACAGCATGATGGAACCACCACCATATTTGACTGTAGGTAGCAGGTGTTTTTCTTGGAATGCTATGTTCTTTTTCCTCCATGCATAACGCACCTTGTTATGCCCAAATAACTCCATTTTAGTTTCATCAGTCCACAGCACCTTATTCCAAAATGAAGCTGGCTTGTCCAAATGTGCTTGAGCAGACCTCAAGCGGCTCTGTTTGTGCTTCCTCTGCATCACTCTCGCATACAGCATCTCCTTGTGTAAAGTGCGCCGAATGGTTGAACGATGCACAGTGACTCCATCTGCTGCAAGATGATGTTGTAGGTCTTTGGTGCTGCTCTGTGGGTTGACTCTGACTGTTCTCACCATTCATCGCTTCTGTCGATCCGAAATCTTTCTTGGTCTGCCACTTCGAGCCTTAACTTGAACTGAGCCTGTGGTCTTCCATTTCCTCAATATGTTCCTAACTGTGGACACAGACAGCTTCAATCTCTGGGACAGCTTTCTGTATCCTTCTACTAAACCATGATGGTGAACAATCTTTGTCTTCAGGTCATTTGAGAGTTGTTTTGTGACCCCCATGTTGCTACTCTTCAGAGAAAATTAAAGGAGGAGGAAACTTACAATGGACCCCTTAAATGCTCGGATTCACCTGTGTATGTAGGTCAGGGGTCACTGAGCTTACCAAGCCAATTGGAGTTCCAATAATTAGTTCGAAAAGTTTGGGAATCAATAAAATGACAACTGTGCTCAAATTTCTGCACCTGCCTGATTTTGTTTGAACAATTATTGCACATTTCTGTAAATCCAATAAACTTCATTTCACTTCTCAAATATCACTGTGTGTGTCTCCTATATGATAGATTTAACTGACATTTTTTATCGTAACAACATACAGGAAAATAATGACTATTAACAAGGTTGCCCAAACTTTTGCATCCCACTGTATACATGAGAGATGTTTAAAGAGTTTCTGCACTTTTTTTTTTTTAACTTTATTAAGAATTTCAAAAACAAATGACATCCCTTTTCTACATAGTCACCTTGGTTTGCGATACAATTTTCCCAGCATTGTACCAACTTTTTAATGCCCAGTTACTACTTCTCCCGCCTCCACCATTTCAAATGAAGGTATAAAAGTGTGGAAACTTTTTCAATGTCCCTCGTATATTCAAAATAGCAGCAGCCCCAGCACTGCCTCCTGCTGGTCACCACTCATACCGTCGCCCAATTCTGACGAGGTTCCTCTCATCATCACTGCTTCTTGTGTCTGAGCCAACTCTGCACCTATCTACACACCACACTCTCAACTGCCACTTCTTGTAGTTTGATGCCCAACCTCTCATGAGACCCTTCATCGAGTGCTTTCTGAAAGTCAGAAGAGCACAGAAACTTCCGCATATGTCCTGAACTTTTTGTAATCTTTGCCTCTCTGGTGAAGCACCCAGATGTAACGGTTATTGTTTGCACAGTCTCGCCAATGTCGACCAGTACAGCGTGTAACTCGTTCCAAGTCTTCAGAGGTCTCCCGTACTTGTTCTCTTCAGTTTTTTGTGGATTGCGTGCTTTTACAGATTTGCGACTCTGCCTTACTCTTTCCTTTTCTTAATGATGGATTTAACTGGATAGTCCATGAATTAGAGATTTTCTTGTCTCCATCCCCTGACTTGTGCTTTTCTTGAAGTTGTTTGGAGTGTTCTTGTGTCTTCATTGTGGAGGTTAGGCCAATGGTCCTCAAGTTCAGTCCGAGGGGAGCCCCATGGGTGCAGGTTTTTGTGTCACCCCAGTTCTTCTCTTAATTGGACCTCTGCCTTAATTAAGTTACCCTTTAGTTCCCACATTTTGTGCTTCTTGCATCAATCCAGAGATTACAAACTGATTAGGTGACATTTGTACTGAAATGTATATGTGTTAGATGGGTAAGAATCCATTCTGTTTCCCTTTTAAATGTTTCGTTTTTGAATGTTCTGGTTAGTTAATAAGCGCCCAGATGGCCAACACCGCAGTAGCTGCTCCTTTCAGAGTCATTTGTGTTAGCGTCTGCTCTGCTCATCATTAATTGTCTTTATTTTATTCTATGTTAATTAGCATTCCCTAATTCTATTTTCTAATTTATTTTGTCTTTTTTTTTCCTCTTTTCTTCATCATGTAAAGCACTTTGAGCGACATCATTTGTATGAAAATGTGCTGTAGAAACGAACGTTGTTGTTGTTGTTGTTGTTGTTGTTGTTCAGATATTTAAGAAAGCAAACTCAATGCAAAACCCGGGTCAGATTTGACCCAAAGATGTTGTAAGTATTAGGAAGCATTTTAAGAAACAAATGCAGTTTGTGCCTGAGGCAGTTTTTTGCATCATAGTCAACCTTTTGCATAGATTTTCAATTTCCTGGTGGATTGTGGGGGAAAAAACGAATTTCTTTATATTCTTATTATTATGTTTTCATTTGGTTTTTTTCTTCAATAATTCAACCCAGTTCAAAAGAGAAAACAGTCTTATTATTATTACACATGTTGTTGTCCCATATATGCCTGTGAACACTTCTTAAAATACCATTTTAATTTAATTACTGCTGAGGTTTAATCTTAACATGACTCTTTAGTACTGCTGTTTGTTGGAAGTCCACCTCTCAACTTGTGATCAGATTATTTTTCCTAACATTTCCTTTCTAGCATTGTCTTCTCAATGTTCACTTGGCTATGTTATTGGTAATCGGATATTATGTTTTATTATAATTAATATCCGGTTTCAGGCTTGATTTAAACTGTTAAAAATATTGTCTTGTCTAATATTTTTGATGTATGTATGTATGTATGTTTCACTTTTAATAGTAAATAACGACAGAAGCAACCTCTAAACCAGGGTTCTCAAATCTCCGGTCCTGGAGGGCTGCAGTGGCTGAGCTTTTCATTCTAACCCTTTTCTTAATGAGTGACCTGTTTTTTCTGCTGATTAACTTCTTTTGAACTTTTTTAATTAGATAGATGGATATTTTATTAATCCCAAGGTGAAATTCCCATACTCCAGCAGCAGCTTACTGATAATAAACAATATCAAATTAAAGAGTGATAACAATGCAGGTATAACAGACAATAACTTTATATAACGTTAACGTTTACCCCTCGGGTGGAATTGAAGAGTCACATAGTGTGGGGTCTCCTCAGTCTGTCAATGGAGCAGGATGGTGACAGCAGTCTGTCGCTGAAGCTGCTCCTCTGCCTGGAGATGATCCAGTTCAGTGGATGCAGTGGATTCTCCATGATTGACAGGAGTCTGCTCAGTGTCCGTCGCTCTGCCACAGATGTCAAACTGTCCAGCTCCGTGTCTACAATAGAGCCTGCCTTCCTCACCAGTTTGTGCAGGTGTGAGACGTCCTTCTTCTTTATGCTGCCTCCCCAGCACACCACGGCGTAGAAGAGGGCGCTCGCCACAACCGTCTGGTAGAACATCTTATTGCAGATGTTGAAGGATGCCAGCCTTCTAAGGAAGTATAGTCTGCTCAGTCCTCTCTTACCCAGAGCATCAGTATTGGCAGTCCAGTCCAATTTATCATCCAGCTGCACTCCCAGGTATTTATAGGTCTGCACAGTCACCTCTGATGATCACGGGGTCCATGAGGGGCCTGGGCCTCCTAAAATCCACCACCAGCTCCTTGGTTTTGCTGGTGTTCTGGTGTAGGTGGTCTGAGTCGCACCATTTAACAAAGTCCTTTACTCCTCCTCCTGTCCACTCCTGATGCTGCCCATGATAGCAGTGCTGTCAGTGAACATTTTGAACGTGGCAGGACTCCAAGTTGTATTGGAAGTCTGATGTACGTTGGCTGAACAGGACCAGAGAAAGTCCAGTCCCCTGCGGCGCTCCTGTGTTGCTGACCACAATGTCAGACCTGCAGTTCCCGAGACTTGCTCTTGAAGACTCAGACCCCTTAATTGTTTCTTTTTCCTTAATTAGCAGCCAAACAATAACGAGATATAAAATGAGCCAAAACAACTGGTGTCCATTATAGAATATCTGAAAATAAAGAAAGATGAAGGTCTCAGGAATGTTGATCTGCTCAGGTCAACAAAACATTTTAACGGGGCTCTTAGAAAAGAGAAAATCAATAACTTCAGAAATGTCTGCTAAGGCACCATGAGAGCAACAACAAGCCACAGAATTAAAGAGCGGGTTTAATTAACAAGAACTGACACCTAACTAAGCTACTGCTATGGAGAGAAATTGGTTGGAGTTTGAGGCCCTGACTTAGTTGGTCTTCTGTTGGCTCCCTCACTTCACGTTTCATTTCTGTTTGGGTGCCATTGAAAAAAACAAAATGAAGCAATTCTGAGGAACGATGAAGAAGTCCAGGGGAGCAAATCTTAAAAAAGCAATTCAATTAAAATTAATTCACAATGAAATGTGAAGTGAGGGAGCCAACAGAAGACCAACTAAGTCAAGGCCTCAAACTCCAACCAATTTCACTCCAACCAGCTGCTTAATTAGGCGTCACTTCTTATTAATTAAACTCATTCTTTAATTCCGTGGCTCGTTGCTGCTCTCATTGTGCAATAGCAGACATTTCTGAAACGGTTGATTTTCTCTTTTCTAAGTACTCTGTTCAAATGTTTTGTGTACCTGAGCAGATCGACATTCCTGAGGCCTTCCTCTTTTTTTATTTTCAGATATTGTATGATGAATGCAGTTTACTGCTCATGTTTTGGCCCATTTTGTATCTCGTTATCGTTTAAGGAGAAAGAAGCAATTAAGGTGTTGTGAGTCTTTAAGAGAAGTCAATTACAAAGATCTCAAAAGAAGTTAATTAGCAGCAGAAACAGGCCACTAATTAAGAAAAGGGGCTAGAATGAAAACCTACAGCCACTGTGGACCTCCAGGACTGGAGTCTGAGACCCCTGATGTAAATCATATACTGTATGCAAAACCTGAAAAAATAAGCAATTGTTCTAAAGTGTGGTTTTGAAAAAAATGAACAAAATCAGTAAATCCCTGTCAATTGCTAATGTGATGGATTTGCAAAGTTTAGAGTTTCATCGGTTAACGCAACATGTCGTTAAAAAGAATTGGCATAACACACTTGAAGTGAAAAGGTACAAAGCCAAAGAAGTGTGCTACAGGAATGGTCAGTGTCTTTTATTAGCTTGTTGTTTACTAAGCAGTTTATTTATCAAAGGAAATGTAACTTAATAAACTGTATTGATTGTGACCTTTGAGGTGCATGTTAATGCTTGAGTGATTCTTGTCATGTTGCTCGGTTCTGTTTTACGGAAGCCATTTCAGTAGGTGTTGCCTCCTGTGCTGCAGCTCACCTTAGCATCGCTGGTGTGTCTTAGGCCAGGGGTTCTCAAGTTCAGTTCTGGGCTGGGGGAGACCCCAAAAAGGTACCTGCTGCTTTTTCGTTCCAAACAATTCTGCTTGTAATTGAACTTCTGCTTTCATTGAAACAGCTGCTGTTGTCCAAGTTACTGCGACTTCATGTCTGTTTTGTCGTGGAGAAGCTCTCATCTCTCCTTTAGAACATCCAAATCCCCTTTTTCTTTTTCAAATGCACCTTCTGTGTCTGTAGTGTAATGTTTAATTCTCTCTCACTGCTTTAGTTCACTTATTCTTAGAAAATTTAGACAGATCGACAGATTGGACTTTATTTGTCCCCTGGGGGAGAGTTTGGCTTGTTCCTAAGGGGGAAAAGCTCTTTACATAACATTAGAACATTAGAACAATCTGGACGAGAACAGGCCATTCAGCCCAACAAAGCTTGCTAGTCCTGTCCACTTATTTTTTTCCAAGAAAACATCAAGTCGAGTTTTGAAAGTCCCTAACGTCTTACTGTCTACCACACTACTTGGTCGCTCATTCCAAGTGTCTATCGTTTTTTGCGTAAAGAAAAACTTCCTAATGTTTTTGTGAAATTTACTCTTAACAGGTTTCCAACTGTGTCCCCGTGTTCTTGATGAACTCATTTTAAAATACAAGTCTCGATCCACTGGACTAATTCCCTTAGTACATAAATAGGTAAATAAATACAGTGGAATCTCAGTTCACGACCATAATTCGTTCCAGAACTCTGGTCGTAAACAGAGTTGGTCGTGAACCGAAGCAATTTCCCCCATAGGATTGTATGTAAATACAATTAATCCATTCCAGACCGTATGAACTGTATGTAAATATATATTGTTTTAAGATTTTTAAGCACAGATATAGTTAATTATACGATAGAATGCACATCTAATTGTAAACTAAATGTAAAAACATTGAATAACACCGAGAAAACCTTGAACAACAGAGAAAACTAACATTGCAAGAGTTTGCGCTATAGTGCTACGAACCGCTCGCTGTAAACACTTTTTTTTAAATGAGTTTTAAGCACAGGGAAAAAAACCAAATGAACATTTGAACAAATCCGAACTTTATTTAAAAACCAACCACAAGCAACCAAGAAAGTAACATTGCAGGAGTTCACACTAATAGCCTTACAGCCCGATAGCTGTAAACACTTTTTATCTCTTTCAGGGCTAATTATTTTTTCATTTTTCTACAAGGTCTGAATATTGTTCCCCAAAACTAACTAACATTAAACATTAGCTTTCTAAGATCATCTGTAACACGGCTTACATACCTGTTTGTCAAACCATTTATATTCTGAAAGGCACTTCCCAGAAAGGAAACGGCTACCTGCCTTTTGTTTTTGATTTCCAGATCACTTGCATCAAAATCGGAGTTTGATAAGTCCGTCTGACATAGCAATAATATGCATAAAGCAAAAAAAACTTAATAATGCCCAAAGAGTATTTTGCTTTGCACAATCGCTTTGCTTTTTTGTTCGACATCAATGCCATTCTAGATGTTGTTCACTCTACGCTCCTCATACACATACACACACAGGGATTCAATGTCAAGTCAATGAGTCTAAAAGTCCTCCTAGCAAAGGTGGCGAGTTTTGTCGACGTCTACAGCTGATTATTACCCTCTAGCCCTGGATGTTAACTAAAGTCAACATCCAACCTCGAGCCCTGCTGTTGACAAAAGTTGACATTAGCCCTAAAAGAGTTAAAATGAGTTTTAAGCACAGGGGAAAAAAAAATGAACATTTGAAAAATCCGTAACTTAATAAACAGCCAAGAAAAGTAACATTGCAACAATTCACGCTACGAACCGAAAAATGAACATTTGAAAAATCCGTAATACAAAAACTAATCGTAAACCACCAAGGAAACTAACCTTGCATGAGTTGAGTTCTGGCATGAAGTGAGGAGGAACTGGGTGGAGAGGAGCTTACAGTGCTTAGAAGCCATGGTTAACGCAAAAGCACACGAAATACTGTAGAGCACAAAGAGATCACAGGAAAAGCACGCACGTCTGACTGAGAACAATGAACAGGGAGCGGCTCAACACCTGCTTAAATACAATAATCGGCGCGTACGAACCGGAAGGGAAATGGAATAGAGCACAAAGAGTTCACAGCGAAAGCATGCACGTCTGTCCGAGAACAATGCAACATGTGCGGAAATCATCGGCGCGCACAAACCGAAAGAGTAACTGGTTTGTTCGTATACCGAGTATGTGGTCGTGAACCGAGGCAAAAGTTTGGCCAACTTTTTGGTCGTAAACCGAGTTGTACGTGTACCGAGACGTTCGTCAACCGAGGTTCCACTGTATATTCACACACTTTCAAAAAGAAAGAAAAGTTCTGACAGCCTCAGGGAAGCGCTATACAGGCATATTGCTGTTGGTATAAAGGAGCCCCCTTCGCATTTCTTGACACACTTCCGCTGAATAATTCATTTTGGGGCGAGAGGATGTTCAGCATTGTTCATAATGGCACTCATCTCGTCTTTCATCCTCTCCTCCACTGCAAACACCAGGGGGTCCAGAGTGTGTTCTGTAACTCAGCCTGCCCTTTTAATTAGCTTGCTGATTCGGTGGGCATCTCTTGAAGTGACGTTACCAGCTCATCACACCACACTGGCCGTCATGGAGTTGTAGAAGAGTGTTGCTTCCTTCATTAAAAGATCGCAGTCTCCTAAGAAAAATGAGCCTGCTATGCCTTTGTGTTCCAAGACCACTCCAACCTATCGTTGATAGACAGATTGTCGACCCCCAAGTACTTGTAATGTGGGCCACGTCTGCTTTCCCTCTTTGAATAGTACCGGGCTTAGAGGCTCTCGTTTTAAAATTCAAAGGAAAACACTTTACACAAAAATGAGGAGGAGAATTAATTATACAGCCGTGGCCAAAAGTTTTGAGAAGGACGCAAGTGTTGGTTTTCACAAAGTTTGCTGCTTCAGTGATTTTAGATCTTTGTGCCAGATGTTTCTATGATCTACTGAAGTAGAATTACAAGCATTTCTGAAGTTTCAAAGGCTTTTATTGACAATGACATGAAGTTTACACAAAGAGTCGATGTTTGCAGTGTTGGCCCTTCTTTCTTTTTCAAGACCTTTGCAATTCGCCCTGGCAGGCTGGCAATCAACTTCTGGGTCAAATCCTGACTGATGGCAGCAGCCCTCCATTCTTGCATAGTCGATGCTTGGAGTTTGTCAGAATTTGTGAGGTTTTGTTTGTCCTCCCACCTCTTGAGGGTTGACCACAAGTTGTCAATGGGATTAAGGTCTGGGGAGTTTCCTGGCCATAGACCCAAAATTTTGATGTTTTGTTCCCCGAGCCACTTAGTCCTCACTTCTGGCCATCATGATCCATCATGCTGGAAAAGGCATTGTGGGTCACCAAACTGTTCTTGGATTTCTGGGAGAAGTTTCTTCACAGAGACCCAACCATTGCTTTAATGCAATTGGGACTTCATTATTTCAAGAGGGAAGCGGTGTGTAGTACGGCGCACCAGGGAGGCAGGCAATCGTGCGGCACATCAGGGAGGCTGGTGTAAGATGGACATTTTTTGAAGTTTTCTGTTATTTGCTTTGGAAACGTTTCGGTTACGAGAACTGAGATCTGAAAGCTGGTATCGTTATCGAAGTCATCGTACACTACCTCCTACTCACTTGGAGAATAATTAAATGTGCTGATTGAGTATAAATGGGTTTTGGCCACCAACAGCAAAATATTTGTTTTGTGTCACGGTCTGCATGCAAGTTTAGTGTGATAAGTGTACATGGGGCTTTACACAAGTGTGGTTTAGTGAGCACAGAATAAAAGAAAAAGGAAAAAATCAGGAGTAGTCTCTTCTTGACTTTCTCATATACTGAGATATGGGGATAGATATTTGAGGATTGAACCGCAAGACAATGATTGTATTTTTATACTAGCTATAGCTGAAATACCCGGCGTTGCCCAGGTGGAAAATAAAGTGGTATATTTTTTTTTTTAATTGTTTGAGAAAAATATAATTAAAAAAAAACACAACTTTAAAAATAAATTAACAAACAATGAAGACTCACTAATGTGCTTGTCTTGCGGTCTGGTATGTATGTTATCATCATCCAGTTGACACTTGGAACCGGTCAACTTGATTTAAATTCAAAAGCAACAGGCGGGTGCGGCGGTGGCACTCAAACATAAAGAATGCTGGCAGTCACCTCCAGGTCGCCCTCTGGTGGTCGTTCCGAGTGTCAACTGGATGATAACATGCATACAGTATAAGACCGCAAGATCACCCTCCACCCTATCCAGAAGGGGGTTAGGGCTGATTTCACCCTACAGTATTTATACTCGACCAATGAGAAACGGGTACCAAGTTTCATGAAAATCGCTCCAGCTGTTTGGAAGTGATGCTGGAACGTACATACATACACACATTGACTTTTATTTATAGTGTTATATATATATAGTGTTATATATATATATATATATATATATATATATATATATATATATATATATATATAGTGTTATATAGATAGATAATGTACATTAAAGAACCATCAACATAAAATCAAATTAATAATATATTGAACAATTATTTTTAAAGTAAAGTTGAATAATTCAGACTCTGTAGCCGCATGAATAAAAGGTAGAGTACCACTTCTGGTTAACAGAGAGAGCCCAAACATTGATAGAAATCTACGTTTTGTACCTAATACTTGTATGCAAAATTTGGTTGACCTAAGTGAAAGTGTACTCAAGTTATCGTGTTTATATACACACACACACACACACACAGAGACATAATTCCAAAAATTGTACTTTCGTAATGGGGGTGGTCTAAAACATCAAGATTCATCAAAATGGAATATTTGGAGGATTCCAATACTTTCCCTGTACTTCATTTATGAGAAAGTCAGGGAGATCTAAAACATCGAGATTTAACAAAATCTCAGCATCATATCTTTGGACGATTCCAATACTTTCCGTGTACTTCACATACGAGAAAGTAAAAAGAGCAGCTAAATTAAACAATGAGATCAATTACAAGTAAAATGACAAGAACAAAAGGCTGTAACCGCAGGGGGCGAATGACCCCAACAAGGACTGAACTTGAGAAGCGCTGCCTCAGGCACGCTGCCCCTTTTAGATGTAGTTTTGATTTCATCACATTAATTAACATCTGAATTTGTGTCTTTTGGGTCTGCTGTTGCTATACCAAAGAGAACGCTCTGATTTATTTATTTATTTTTCTTTGTTAATGTTATTTTTTCTATTCAGTTCATTTCATCTAACACTCACTTTTATCCTTACGTATTTTAAATTTGTTTAAGAGCTATCAGCAGTGTTAGGATAAATTTCAGGCACCGTGTATAGCCGATAATTTTGTTTTTCCATGATGCTGGTGATTTGTCTTTTAATACATATTTGACTTTTTTTTTGTGTGTGTGACATCAGCAATGTGATTTATCTGTGCTTGCCAGACCTGTTTGATGTAAAGATGTCATTATGTATGGGGGCATCGCTTGGAGAATTGCTTTTCTTTCTGTTTTGTTTTATGGTGCTGTAATGTAGAACTTGGTATGGCATTGCCTTGTGATGGTGTGAATTTCAAAGTACTTCGTCTTGCAATGGCTTTAAATGTGCCTTTTCTTAAAAGATATGTATAAACGAGGGTAAATCAAAAAAAATAAAATTAAAGCAATTTCTATTTAAAAGTCTAACCCCCAAAATATCAGGTATTCAAGTTTAATTTGCTCCGTGTGAGATGTTTTTGCCTTTGATTGAAGCTGCTGAATTGCCTAAGCTGTCTTTGTCGACCATTATGGACGCACTTCCCATTCTTATGCGTATTCTGTTCTTTGGCTAACATGTTTTTCCATATGTTGCTAACATTCAAAAGGGTTTCATCTCTTCTCACCAATACAGTCTGGTTACATTCTTTAACTAAGTGTGCAACTTGGAAGGCGGAGCGGACATAATTGCACTGCGACTGGACATTTTACAGTGGGCAGCTCTCAAGTCGGTTTGCTTATAGCGTAGTAGGTATGATCCCCTTAGGGTGATTTATTTTGACATGGGAGTTAAGTGGTTTGTTTCTAATTGCTTTTTTTGATATACCCTCGCAGTTTTAAACAGATTGATTTATTCTTAAATTATTATTATCCTTATTTTTTTTTTTTTTCCTTCTTCAGGTAATTTAGAATATGATAGCTTTACCTTGAATGGATTAACAAAACAAAAAACTGCATTGATTTCCTTTGTTTTTACTTGCATGTTTTGTTCCTCTGGCTGCATACGCAGTACCTAAGCAA